>NW_024039490.1:0-357598 GCF_016077235.1 Cyprinodon tularosa | reverse complement strand
TGCACTATGTCTTGTGTTTTGAACAAACGCAGATAAATTCAAAACTAAATATATTATGTAAAGATACAAACGTAACATTTTATTGTTAATATAACACATTTTAATTACATAACATTTACGTTCACTCAGATTTATTTTTCTCAGTGGGTAAGATTTAAAGAATATGCTTTCATTCTGCGGTAAAAGGAAATGGATACCGATCATAGCTTTACATTTTGTTTTCACAGACCTCCTATTTGCTCGGAGCCATAATCAGCAAGTCCAGATTTGCACGATGATGATAAAGACGACATTGTGTGTAAGTGACTTGTTTTAATGTTTTCTCCTTCCTTGTTACTGTGACTTGCGTTTGATTTTTTATTTATACCGCTCTCATTTAATTGTTTTCCAGCTGCCTGTAAGACGTATTTTCAGACGGTACGCAGGAGCTTCAGATATACGCTGCCAGCCAACACGCTGCATGCTGAGGCTATCTGCTCGGAGTCGGGCCAGAAGAAAGAGGGTAAGACTTTATTTGGTGACTATTTTTCAGGTGCATTGATAGATGTGTTGTGTCCATACGCAGTGCGCTGATTCATTGTTTTTTTTTTTCAGCTGCTGAAAGCGAGGCAGAGTGTGCTAGCAGATGAGGAAGTGGAACTCTGGAAGTCCGCCTTCCTCGGCGGTGTCTCTGGATGGATTGTATGGTCGCCGCCATTTCGTAGGCCGGATCCCTCTGAACTCTGTGTTAAGCTGCAGTCCCGGTTAGAAGCGATGCCGAAGTACAGAGCCACGCACAGTAGGCGTCTGCACATCGGACCTGCCTCGGAGGGAATGCTGCCTGTTACCTCCAACCCCGAGGAAGCAAACGGACCGTTCACGGAGTTTTAATTTTTAGAAACGCATGTGTTTGGATACGCGTTGTATATAGTTGTGTGTGTTTTAATAAAGCTCTTTCTTTGCATAAACAGCTTCCTGGCAAATGTTCATTTCCTGTATAAATTCATTCATGTCCTTGATGGTAGCATAATAATTGTGTAGTAGTGTAGGATAACATAAATACACACCATATGAATGAATAAATATATGAATGAATAAATAAATATAAATATATATATATGAATAAATATATATATGTAAATATATATATATGCCAACCAATCACGAGCGACTTTACTTGTTTAAAAAGAAGCGGTTCCGTCCAATACTCAGTAAGAAAATTAAAGCCTGGCGTGGCCACGTGTGGTTTTGCTGCCAATCACGAGCGATTTCATTTGTTTGAGAATAGTGGTTTCAGCCAATACTGAGAAGGTTATTCAAGCCAGACCTGGCCAGCCGCGCGGGTTTGCTGCATTCATATGCTAATTAGGGCCATTAGTACAGCTGACCGCTCTCCACATACGTCACGGTACGTTTCCGACAATTTGTGGCACGACAAACGCGGACAAGCACGGGTTGCA
This sequence comes from Cyprinodon tularosa, assembly GCF_016077235.1. Taxonomy (NCBI): domain Eukaryota; kingdom Metazoa; phylum Chordata; class Actinopteri; order Cyprinodontiformes; family Cyprinodontidae; genus Cyprinodon; species Cyprinodon tularosa. The sequence continues at coordinate 356,159 of NW_024039490.1, read as the reverse complement.
AATTGTCGGAAACTGACGAAAATCCGGCAGATCTGCGGGAGTTTACGGGGGTTTACGGGGACGAAAATCTCACTTTTCATGCAGTGGCAGTTCCAGTAACGCACATGTTTGTTGGGATCTGGAGATCTGCCACCTTTCTCCAGCAGAGAGCGCCCTGGGTCTCCTGAGCTGAAGCTACCTGCACACCTGAGGCTGATTCATCTCATCAGGAGACCAGCTACTTAAGCAGCGGATTGACATCTCTTCAGCGCCGGAGTGTTGACCAGTTTTGGTTAGCAGAACCTGAGCCTCAGCCTGAACATCGAATCTCTGTGTGCTCGGGAGAGTAACCCTGATTCTAACCTGCCTCTGTCTTCTCTGCCTCATAAGAAACCTGATCGAGGTCTGTAGCTCTGGAGGAGCTCATGTTGGAAACCTGCCTGCCCGCCCTGAGAAACCAAACCTGAAGATCCTCAGTCTGAATCTCCCTGCTAGTTCTCAGGAGAGAACTTGGAGTACAACTCAAGGTCTGAACCTCGCTAGACTGAAGCTATGCTCTGTCGCTGCTAAGCTTTCTGCTGAACCCTCAGTCTCTGGACCCAACCGGTTCCCTCTCTCCACCGATCAGTCTGAACCTCATCAGGTACAACTCAGAAACAAACTCTACCAAGACATCATTGCTACCTGGCTAACCAAACAATCCCTCTCTGCAGATAACTCTGTGAATCCAGTCCCGGTCCTGAACCAGAACCTGTGCAATCAATTTACTCTGTGTGTGTTAATCCAAAATAAACTGTTGAACTTTTACTCAGTCTCCTGTGGTGTTCTGAATGTGGGTTTAATCACAGAGACCCATCATGACAATGTTCTTCATTTACAGTTTTAGTCTTACCTAGACTGTTCATGGAATGATGTTCCAATTTACAGTTTGTTCACACTGCAAGACACTGCAAGTTTGGTTGTAGTACACTGGATCAACTTCCTTCCCTTTAGAATTTTTGTTAAATCCAGTTAATGAAGTTAATGGATTATCCTCCATTGGCAATTATTGTGCTACAAATTAAAGAAAATCTAATTAAAAGACTTAGAATAAGAGTAAAATCATTAAACCCCATTTGGTTAATTAACCATGACTAACAGTAGTTGCCTTTACACTCAGCTTCTTCTTGAGGAGCCTGCATTCAGCAGAAGCAAATTCATAAAAAAAGGTTTAAACACAATGCTTGCTAGATCGCACACCCAAATCTCTTTGTGACTGTACCTGGCATGGTGCTGAAATGGAAAAAGAACAGCATAAATGAATAGGGTGAAATAAATGAAAAGAGTAAAAAGTTTGACGGAAAAAAATACAAAACATATAAACATACACGGAAATAAAGAAATATAAAAACAAGTAACTAAATAGTAAAGGTCCATTCACACTGAATGCAATTTGGGCATCAAAAACGCTCAAGGGCCAAAATTTGGATGCTGGTCAAGTTGCATTGGTGCTCTGGATGCTTGGCGCTCTGGTTGTTTCTCTACTCTGTTCTGTAGCTACAAGCTAGAGATCAGCTTGGCTTCATTTACATTGATGAATTTGAAATTTTTATTTCAAACATTTTTAAGTGGGAAAGTCCACCTCAAAACATTGCATGTGCAGTCAGTCCATTGGGATTATGATCTTACTAAATTCTGCAAGGTTTCCACCTTTTGCCAAACCTTCATGTTTGTGTTAAGGTTATTATATATATTTTTTTTTGCAGTATTGTCCATCATATACCTCTATTTATGCTATGATGGTGTTTTCAACAGTGATGTAGAGTTATTACCTGGAGTGCTGGATTCATCCTTTGAGTAAAGGGTCATTTAAAAAACCCTTTGTCAAAAATAAAACTAACTCTGCAAACATAGAATGATTTCTTTTCTACTTGCAAACAGTTATGTATGTAAGCAGAATCTATGGTTTTTGAAAAGTACTTGTTGTGTGAAATAATGCAGCTCAGTCATTTGGTCATGCTTCTCGACTGAACTCAACCCAGTGATGGTGTGCTAATTGTTAGGTAACCTTCTGTTTTCTGTAGAAGCAGAAGGCCACCCGTGTGCAGGCTACCATCACCAGGTCGGGTTCAGTAAATCCGTCCCCTGCTGGCTCCCTGCCCCCGTCCGCCAGGGTTCCTGGACCAGCCCAGAGGTCACGGCTCGGTTCTGCTGCACTGTAGTCGACCAAAATCCCACACAATTTTGAAATTCCCCCCTTTTTAGGTATGAAAAGTAGCACATGTCCGGAAAAAGAGGACGTCTGGTCACCCTACCATATCAACAATTTGATGTTTCAGTGAGTGCTTGTTGCTGTGATGTTTCTTTGCTCAGCAGCTTTGCTCATTGTAAACCAACCAATCAGTGCACAGTTCATCTAAATATTCATGAGCGTACCATAAAAGGAAGAAAACCTGTCGTTTCATTCTAGGGCTCTTTACCGGGCTGGCATTAGGGCTCATAGAACATCAAATATGCCATTTGCAACCCAACCAATGTTAGACACCCTATTCAGAGACCTTAAGAACCAGCACCAAATACCCTATATAATCATTCTATGACCCCTTTAAGATTTCACAAATTTCTATGTGTTTAAAAACATGTTAAGTTCAGGTTTTCTTTTATTTTAATTTTATTTTGAATTAGAGGTAATTAAATAAATGCAAGTGTTTTTTAACTTCTCTTTTGATAATTATCATCAATTTGGTGTAAGTATTCATCAAATAATTTAGTACACTGCATATTTATTCAGACTCGAAAGGATTCAATTACATATGTGCTTCTACAGAAAACAGAAGGTTTCCTAACAAATAGCAGAAATGGATTAAAATCATTTGTGACAATGTTATCAGGTGAATATCATCAGATACAATGTTATTTAAGATCGCAAAGGTGAATAAAGAATTTCTGAAATTATTTTTCATAAGAGGTTCGAAAACCAAAATCCAGCTTATATAAAAATGTTTGACTGAGATCTTGCAGCACATTAACCATCAATACTATTCTAAATTAGGCAATATTAGATAGCAAGCAAAGAAATACTGGGAAAGGGAGACTAGTGTTCTATAAGGATCAATCTATGTAAATGATTGTAGGGCTTTGACTCTTTTTCTGTCTGCAATAGTCTAAACTTTTTGTCCAAGAGTCTCAAATCAACACAGAAATTACTGTCCTTTAACCATGACAGTATCAAAGGATTACTGCCTTAAGGCGTGTTCCTGTTGCAGGTGTATTTTAACATACATTCAAAATGAAAATCCTTTCCATAGCAGCCGTTATTCAGGGCATGCAAATCCAAAAAACAAGTGGTGACTGAGAGGCATCGGGATGAGGAGAGCGAGAGACAGCAGGAGAAAGAGAGACATGAGATGGGATGTGAAGCGCATACAGGTGCGTAAATGCCTCACTCTGATCTCTAATTCTCTGGAACAAACACAGACACTTGAGTCCAAAGGCAGAGAGCATGCCAAACTCCAGCTAAAAAAAAACCTTGTGATGAATTTGCACTCAGGCTGTTTGACGAATAGGATGATGAAACTATCACTCATTGTCAAAGCTTGGTGAGTCTTTATTGAAGCAGTGAGTGCAAAGAGACAAGTGTTGACAAACTGAAGGACAAAAAAACAAAGTAATAGTTTCTCTATGGTAAATATAAATGTTCAACGTTTACTGACCTCAGACCAAAGCTTAATTTATTGCCTTTTCATATCTTTTATGGAATGCGAGAGATGCAAAAAAAAAAAAAAAAAGGTTGTGATACGGTTGTGTTGGCAACAAAGCAACATTGTTTGGCTATGAATTCAAATTATCTCGTTTAATTTGACAATGAAGCAAATAATTAGTAAAAGATACTTTTGTGGCAGAAGTCACATTACGAAAAACATCTAAAACTGTTTTTTGATTAGATTTATGTTATGTTTACAGAAATCGACAAATATATCTTAGAACATAAAAATTGTATTTGAAAAAAAGTTTTTGAGTTTGCTGTTTTAATTTAACTATTCAGAGCCATGTAAGGGTTTTTTTCTGCATACAGATTAATTCTCTTTTTGACTTTTTGCCACTCTAAAATGTGAATCAATCTAACTTATGACTGCAGTTTTCGTATATGGAAATAGATCACTCATATCTAATCCTTCGAAGCAATATTTTACATTTATAGGTTTAATAATCTCAAATCACCGAACATCTTAAATAAATCAGTTTTGACAAAGCTTCAGAGGAATTAACAGTCAGTAGTCCATCAACTTTGGTAGAATACCTTGATCATATCTTTTCTCTTCTGCCTTGTAGAGACAGAGAAAGGCACTCACCTACTGTTTTACCTCTACAACTTGTACATCTCTCTCTCTCTCTGTGAGTGTGAAAATATGACAAAATATGTAGTTTATATCGGATTCTATGGGCTGGTATCTTTGAATACCAGCGACTGCCAAACCGTGACAGTTCTAAAGGCTGGAGAAGTGCCGCTCAAAATGGATTGCCTTTGGACTTGGCGGTATACTAGCTTTTCAAGCTGTTCAATATTCTCTGTTCCCTGCCATGTATGTCATGTATCGATGGCTACTCTTCATTAGAATATTCTAAGGCCAAGACCTGGTTAAACCCAACAATGTCCAAGCCAGCCTTGCATCATTTATGGGTTTCTTACTGTGCTGGAAAGCAGAGTGAATATAAAATGCAATGCTGTAATGGCTGGAATAATGTTAAGAAACATCTGTGGTTGTGGGCAGGGGCGCAGCCAGGAATTTGGGGCCCCATAAAAAATATTGACATAGCCCCCCCACCAAGTTGGGTTGGGAGCTGGGTCTATACTAATAATGACTTTCACCTTGATATCGTGCCAGAAGGTAAATCACTCACAATGAAACCAAGGTCCAGTCATGAAGCTCTTTATTTGTACAATACAAAACTCCAGGAAATGCTTGTTCTGTTATATGCAACTATGGTTTCCAATGTTAACACTTATAACTGCAGCCTCCAGAACATAATGTTAGCTTAGCATGACCAGACTACCAACATAAACAACTCTCTTTAACACAAAACTAGGATAAAATGTTGATGTTTTCCCCATCTTGACATTACCCAGCAGCCTTTGCTGCTACTTCAGCCTCACAGGACATTGCAATAACTGCCTGAATGATTGGTGGAAAAAGGAGAAATAGAGCTTGGACTGACTGACACAATGCTACTGACTGTAAATAGTTAATCATGACCTATTGTGTAGGCCTACAATTCAGAATTCATGGTTATCTGAATAAACGCCTATATTATTTATTTTCACCAGTAATCATTGTAGAAAAGCTTTCTCAAGCAGTTTGTGATGCAGGATAGAAGCCCGTGGTCTAACGCGTCACCTGGCATAAGAAACCTGTTAAAAGTCTTACTTTTACTTATTATTTAGGTAGCACACATCCTTATCTCACTTTATTCTTATTTTCCTATTTTATTTGTTTGTCTTATTTGCAGTTACAATCTTGTTTTTCTCTCTTCTGTAAACGGTTGCACTGTAAAAATAAAAAAAAAATCTCCTGCAAGGGAATAATAAAGTAATTCTGATTGTGATTCATGAAGCCCTTTGACAGATTTCAAATGAGCCATTTTAATCTAGATTAATCAAGAATACTTCCAAGATTACAGAGAGATTAATCTAGATTAAAAACACTAATCTATGCCCACCACTAAAAAAAAAGTTTAATTTTGATTTTTTGAAATGGTAAAAAAAGTGGGAAATTCCCATCCTTGATTACAATGTTATGTTGGGCAGGGAGATCATCTGTTTAAATGATGAATCAGCGACAAAGACAGTTATTTGATGCACATAATCTGCTAAACATCTACTACTGTTTAGCTAATTTTTACCTTTTTTATATATGAAATATATAGCAGGACATATCTTTCTTTCTTTTTATGGGGCCCCCCTAAGTCAGGGAATCTTAGAATCTTCCTAACATTTCCTCTGATACAGCGACCCTGGCTAGGGTCTCACAGGCACTATAGGAAAGAACCAAAAATTGTTTTTTGAAAGTTATTGGGACAAGATCTTGCTGGGTAGCCAGATCAAGGCAGAAAACAGTTAGTGGCTGATGAAGTGGACATTGTGATAACAATAGTTACACTAACATCAAGAAGACGAAATATGAAAAACTCTCAACATGTCGAAACTGAGAGAGTGATTGCAGAACTTTTCAGGAATAATCTCTGAAATGACTCTCCAGAAGAGGGCAGAGTTTGACATAAACACTGCCTTGCAAGAGCCTTTATACAGTGTATTGCTATGTTTTTTTATTGTCTTTTTTTAATCATGTTTCACCCACAAGCATAAATGTACTTTATTGGGGTTTTGTGTGTTAGATAAATAAAATACTGTTTACAGTTTAAAATACAGTGTGACAGGCATTTAAATTCAGCCTCACTGAGTAAAACAGTAACATTTTTATGTTGAAATCAGGGCTGCAAGTCTTTTAGGATGTTTCATATGTGGATTTAGTCAGTGGGTAGAGTAGCTCTCTCGAAAACTGATGCTGTGGGTTCAGATTTAGTTTTTTTTTACTCTACACATCAATGTAACCCTAGGCAGGTACTAATCTCTAAATTGACTACTAATGTGTGGATCTGTTTTAAAGCACTTTAAGTGGTCAGTGTGGCTATAGAGGCACAATGCACAGCAGATTCACTATATTTGTAATTCCATATGTTGCCGATAAATCCACATTATTTGAGATGGAAAGTGATAGAGTGGCAAAGTGACTATATTGGCTCTGAATATATTATTGTCATGTTTAAAGGTGAAACTTTTCCCAATTCTGACCAGCTGCTTGAAGAAAAAGTGTTATAATCAGCCATTCTGGGTTTTTGGTTCTGTTTAGTTTTGAGTTTTGGTGTTAAGTTAGGCTTGGATTTATGTTATTCTGTATTTTTTTACTGTTAAGAGATATATGTTTTTTTAATTATTTCTTATCCTATTTGGTGGTGTTTGAGTTATGTCCTATTTTGCATTCCTATGTTTTTGCTCTAGTTTTATTTTAGCTTTTATTATTTACAGTTGTCTTTAGGTTATATTTCCCAGTTACTCCTCATTGCCTCCTGTGTCACCTTCCTTCCAATTGGTTTTCTTGTTCTTTCTCTGCACACCTGTTCCCACTCAGATCATTACCCCAATCTTTGTCTGGTTAGTTTCCTTTCCAGTTTATATATACCCCTTCTCTGCAGTGAATCATTATTGTTGCCATTATTTCATCAGTTCCTGTCAGCTACCTCCAATGTTCTGGTTCCCGTGTTCCTTGCCTGATTACTTTTGGATTAATATTATTCAGATCAAAGTATCCATAAAGCTTCTTCAGGGACATGCTGTCATGCTGGGACATGCTGTCAGGGACATTTTAATGTGCTAGAAGTGAACTGATAGCAAAGCGAGCCTTTTTGATGCCTCAATGTGGTCACGTGGTGTAGGAGTGGTCTTCTTTTTTTTTTTTTTTTTTTTTTACAGTTTTTGCTGTAATATTTCATTTAAGATCTCTGCATCAATTGTTATTCATACATACCTGATTATAGCATATCAATATGATTTGCTACAATCATTTTATTAATGCTTATTAAAGACATCAATATATTGGCCTGTGGTAGTTTGTGTTTATTGTGCAGCGAACAATTTATCACTCAGGCCACACTCACCCTCCTCTCGGTAATATTTGAATGAACAGAGACAGTTTTCTTCGGTTTGTGATTAATATTTGCTGATAGCCACAATCTACTGTAATTTGTTAAATTGGTGGAGACAACTGGATTTTAAACAGCCGATCCAGGAGTCTCGCCTTGGATGTCAAAGACCTCCAAGGCGAGAAGTAGTTGATGGTCCAGGCAGCAAGATGTCTGTCTACTCCAGCATCCTCCAGCTTCCCCCTCAGCAGCTCTGGTCTGATGATGTTGAAAGCACTGGAAAAGTCAAAAAACGTTGCATCACTGCACTACCCGGGGTCTCCAGGTGGGTGAGCGCCTGCTGCAGCAGGTAGATGATGGCATCCTCCACTGTGATGTCAGGTGGGTAAGCAAACTGCAGCAGGTCCAGGGTGGGGCTCACCAGGGTGCGCAGGTGGGCTAGGATGAGGCACCCTATGGTCTTTATCAGGTGGGAGGTTAGGGTGGGAGGTCAGGCTGGTCTAAAGTGGGCTGTTCCTTGGCATGTGGCATTTTTGGAACCAATAAAGGATGTCTTCCAGAGAGAGGGGACCACCCCAGGCTGAGGGGGTGTCAGTGGGTTGAGGGTTGGTTAGAAGGACTGCCCAAAACCAGAGATGTTATTTAGACCCCTCTATTTTCCTCCCATTGTCCTTCTTTGCTAGCCTGATCTTCCATTGGAGCTATCGCTGGACTCTACGCTGCTCTTCTCTGTCCCCTGTGTTAAGACCTTCTCTTCTGGTTCAGTAGGACTTTCAGCTCAGAATTCACCCAGGGGTGGTTGTTTGCGAATCTCCGTAGCCGTCGTGTGGGCACCATGCTTTCCACACAGAGGGGCATGTAGTCACTGATACATTCAGTCAGGGTGTTGATGTCATCACCATGATGGCCTTGGAACATGCCCCAGTCTGTGGTTCGGAAACAATCCCTGAGGTTCTCAGTGGCCTCATCCAACCAAACTTTCATTGACTTCTTCTGCACTATATTCCTTCTCACCACTGGTATGTAGTGGGGGAGCAGGTAGACAAGGTTATGATAAGAACGTCCTAGTGAGGGGAGTGGGACGGAGTTTGCATAAAAAAGGTCCAGGGTTTTGTAGTCCCCCGCTTTACATGTGACGTGCTGGGTGAGGGTGGAACTGAGGGAGGTTTGATTGAAATCTCCAGTTATGAACAGGAGAGAGCAGGGGTGCTGTGTCTGCAACTTGGTCACTATGCCGTGGATCCGCTCGAACGTAGCTGGGACGTCCGCGGCGAGGATGATGTAAACACAGAGTGCGATCACATTCCCAAGCTCTTGTGGAAAATAGTAAAGCCTCATGCTCACCGCCAGTACCTCCGCCTCCGAGGTGCATATCAGTTCCTTTACGTAAACAGGAGCCGCATTACACCATCTCTCATTCACAACCATCGCCAGCCACGCCCTCTCTTTTCTTCACTCTCTGACAAATTTCTGTCTGCATGGATAAGTTTAAAGCCATCCAGGGAAACCACTTAGTCCGGGACAAGTCCATCTAACCACGTCTATGTAAAGCACATGATACTTGCATCTCTATATTTACCCTGGAAGTGGATTAAAGCTGTGATCTCTACAGTCTTTTTGTGCAGCAATCTTACGTTTCCCATGACAACCGATGGTAAATATATTTTCCTTCACTTTGTCCTACCACCCCTGCAGCCTCTCCATTTTCTCCTTGTTTTTGCAGTGATGTCTGGTCTTGCAGCGTGTTGTGGAGCAGGGTTGCTGTGTATGGCAGCAGGTATTTCGAGTAGCTGGTCTCGTGCATAGATAATGGGACGTTTGGAGTCGCGGACCAAAGGATCTCCCATTGCAGCATCAAAAAGTGCTGAAAGTAGGAGAAAGTTCAGCACTATGGTCCCAGAAGTTGGCTTCCTCTGTGTGCATACTTTCAGAATAACAGATATGGTATTCACTCATAAAAATAAAAAATCCATAAAAACAATATAAAATAGATAAAGTAGGAAAGTAGACTACGGAGTCGACCTAACAGGCTGCTGCATGCACTGCGCCATCTTGTCCTTTTACACATTTACACATAGTCCTGTCCTTGTCCTTATACACATTGTCTTGTCCTCATACACATTGTCCTGCTAACTGGATGCTGATTTACCTTATTATATCATATCATTAAATATAGATGTAATCTGCATGTAGTTTTCGGATGCACTGATATCTGCTACTTGAGTTAGATTGCCCTTAAAAAGAACAAAAGTCACGCTGCATTGAGCTAAAGAAATGCTATATGTTTGATCAGAATTAATGTTAATGTAGACAATTTGAATTGTAATTCATTCATTCTATTTTTGTCTCCAAATCTGATAACTTGTTTTCTTAATAAAAAATTAAAATCTGTGATTCAACAGAGTGCATGAAGAGGTATATACCTACTGTAGCACTCAATGAAGAAATTCACCAGAGGGAGGCAGGTGCAGGAGGCTGATAGGGTCCAAAACCTCTCCAATTTATGGCAACAAGGTCAGTCAATAATAACTGTTTTTCTACAGAAGATTGGATTTATTTTTAGGTATTTTCAAGCATTTGATGTTAGATTTCTATAAATACCGTTTGCCCATTTCCCTGTGTGGCAATGCTTAGTGAAATTGAAAGTTTTTAGGCAGAGTGCTTCTTCTGAAACATTAGCAGGTAACAATAATAGTGTACACCTTCGGTGGCAACTGTAGATCAGTGGGTATAACAGTCTTTTGCAATCTAAAAAAAATAGTGGGTTCAATTCCAGATTATTTAAGGCATTTGGTGACCCTACCTGCCTTGTTATTCACCCTCAGTTACATTTAACATTGACCAGAGTTAAAATTGCAATCTAAAAAAAATAGAAGTTCTGCGTCACCACTTCTTACTAAAGACTAAAACGTTTTTTTTTATTCTATAAATAGATTCAGTTCTGAACTAACCTGTGGAAAAATTGTGCTACTAACATTTACCGTACAATAAACAGCACCTGAGGAGGACTGTTTATGATAGACATGATAGTTTATCACTCAAGCAATCAACACGTGCTTCTTTTAATCCTTCCGGTTGATCATTCTAACATTTGACTTCCTCTGTATGAAACATTCTGAATTATGCTTAATCCATGAGTGCAGCGGGTTGTTAGGATGAAAAGGTATTTAACCTATTTAAATACAAAAGAGTGGTTACTAAAGCAACACAATGGGTCATCCTGATTTTATTATTGTATATTTAAAAACGTAGGAATATGTTTCATATTGAGATCAAAATCTCTTTTTCAAGAGGGACCTGTCAAATTATTCAATATATTATTATTCATACATTTTTTTCTTTACATATAATAAGTATTATTTATGACAACAATCAAAGCTACCAGAGTATGGGGAATAAGGGAAAATTTTCTGTTTAAAAACGAAGAAGTCTACAGAGCAGGGCCCAATTGATCACTAAGATCTATCAATATGAACTAACTCTTTATGAAACTTTAGTCTATTTTGTAGCAAACAGTTGTTTGCTTAATAGTAAAACATTGTGGTTTTCCAATTTATTTTCCACATTTCTCTATGTACTATTTCCCATTTTCTCTACATTTTTGTGCAATATTAAAAATAAATGTTGTATTTCTTTCATAAATGCTAATACCCATTTCCACGAGTACCAACTAAGAAAGGTTTGCTAAGGGTCTATTTACTTTTTCAGATTTGACATCCTCAAACTATGAATACAAAATTAAGAACAATGCATTTTCTAAAAGTTCTTGATATTTGATTTTATTATTGTTAATTTCTGTACTGTAGTTGCCATTCAAAATGTCCCCACTTTCCTTGATGGGCCCTTGGCTGGTCCCATAAGATTCCTTTATTTAAACATCAATCTTTGTACCAAAATATTCTTTCTATCATGATTTGTGGACATTAGGATCTAAAGAGAAGCACTTTCTCCTGGTTAGACCCTGTAATTCAGTTAAAGGGTAAAAACTAAATATGCACGGTCAGGACAAGGCTGGAAGTTGGCTGCCATTGGCGTTTGACTGGGAAGGGCCATTCTGAATGGCTACTATTGTATGCTGAAGCATCAAGAATTCTTTGTCCTGAATTTAAGGGCACAAGCCAAACTCTGAACAACCAAACTGTCGTAACATAATCTCTGCACCAGCTTAGCGCCTGACACAACACAGTCAAGAAACTGCCAAACACAGATAGAGGAGCATAAATCCTCAGATTTGGCACCTTGTTCAAATTATGTCAAAACATCTGCTCACCGTGCTCTCATATTTTATTGAGTTACTGTTGATGTCAATCAGCTCTTCTTTGTTATAACATGTTAAATTAACTTTGTAATATTTAGTATTGATAAAACATTGCAACTGGACTTCGTATTGAAAAAAAGAGGTGACACACAAGCAGTTGGACTAGTAAGATTTGTCAACAACAGAAGCAGTAGTCCACTAGACGGCACTGTAAATTATCTTCTTTTCAGCCTGGATGTTGAACTGGCTGCTGACATTGTTGTCAAAATTAATTATTAATGAATTACATGCTGTTTCATGATATATTTCCTGCTTACAGCCATCCACTGTTGCCAATTTAGCAACTTTGTATTTGTTTGGTGACTTTTGGAACCACTTTAACAACTTCCCTACTGAGCTTAGATCACCATAGAGGGATGGGCACTTTTATATTAAGCATTTTACTTGCTTTTATTAACCTTTTATTTTTAATGTATGTGATTAAATTGTGTAATGCACTCTGAATTTATTTTGTACTGAATTGCGCTATACAAGTAAACTTGCCTAAATGGTTCAACTGGCTGGTTGATAGTTTTAGCTGGCTGGTTTAGAAGGTTTTAGCTGGTTTTACAGGCTGGTTTAAGCTGGAAGCTGGTCTTATGCGTGTCTTAGGCAGAACAGCAAATGGGCCCAGGTTTTCCGTAGGTGACCAGAACTGGAGAATTTCTGCTTCAGCAGATAGATTCCCAAAACTCTGCGTTCAGTTGGGTATGAAATGCAGGCTTTGAGGCCATGATGACATGCCTCAGCTGAAAACCGGCTGTGTCTCCTCTTTCGAGGACCGAGAACAACAGCAGGCAAAAAGCAGGTGAATGACGTCGGCTGCTTAAGTAGACGGTTGCAGGGATGTGACGTAAACAAGTCACTCCAGCTTATGTGATTGACATTTGATCCTCAACATGTAGATCAGTAACTTCTGAGATGGTAAGGACATCCTTTCTTCCATCAACAACAATACACTTAAAGTCACTTAAATTAATTTTCTTCTTCACTTATGATGCTTTTTACAGTAATGCTTTTTACACTTACAGTGGCAATTTGCCCACAACCTGACTGCAGTTGATACATCATTCATAGATTATCAATAGTGATATAAACAGCAAGATGTGTTGTAGAGAATGAACAAATATACCCCTTTCACACTGGCCACAAACTTGGGAACAATGTGTTTTTAGTGGTAGTGGGAACAGTTCACTGTCATGTGTCTACCCCGATTAAGCGACTCAGTTAAGTACAAATCCAAAAAACTAAATTTATAGAGTGATATACATTTTCCTGTTTCACCTTTGCATGTCACATCACTACTTGAGGCAGTATCAGTAGAATGGAGTGTGCAAGAAAAAAAACAACTGTCTCTTAGACCAAAAAACAACTGTTAGAAGGGCAAGTAGATATACATTTTTGGGACCTCTTTTCCAGAACAAGGTTTTCTTATGTCTTTACTGCAGGGGCATAAAAATATCTCAGACTCTGTCTTCTATTACCTTTTTGCATTCTCTTTGTCTGTGGATGATAAGTTACGGGGAAAAAAAGGCACAAAGGGGAATTTGAATTTGTGCATGTTGTTCAGACCAGGCAAAATAATAAACAACAGTTTTCTCTTTTGACAACTCTGACTCCAATTATGTTCCTATAAAAGAGTACCTCATATTATCACTGTGCGCAAATTGTAGGGATGTGGAGAAACAGCTTTGGCATTAGTTTACCAGGCCGTAATGGTGCAGCTGCAAGATAGCTTATCGAAGCAGAACCCTGTGTCTACTATTGTTTTGAGGACTTACTGTATTCTTTGTTGGTGTTCTCCCCAGTTACATAGCCAAAATATGGAGGTTGAACAAATTAAACAGGCAGTGGTAAACACAGACACATAAACACATGCAGTTTATTTACACATATAAGATTATGAGACTGGTTTTATTTCACATAAAAAAAATTTAGCTTACTATTTTCCACAGGGTGAGCAGAAATCACTGAAGAGAGGCCTGGCTGATTGAGCTGTCCTTTCTAGTCCGAAACATTTGTGTGCTTGTGTGTGAGTTTGATGGGGGTAAGGAGTTGGTTTTGGCATTTTCAGACTGATATTTCTGCCCCTGAAAGGTTTATTTAAGACCACTAACACCCTGCTAGACTATGTTTGGTGTATAAAAACATATGTACACTTGATAGTAGGGGTTATCCTGATATAGTTACAAAGCCTTGATAGTGTGTGCACAGCTGATCTACTAACTTGGGCAGCCAGGATTATGTCTAGTACATAAGCAAAATAGCAAGAAAAGCCTTTTCAGTGTATTTACGTTTATTAATATACAGAACATAGGTTTACTATCATAGCATGCAAAATACTGGGAGGAGGATGTTTGCAAATGTACCAGCCATCCATTAGTTGAAATGGATTATGTGTGCAATATCTGTACATATATTTAGCACATTTTATTGTCAAGATCAAACTTGCATGAAAAAATATCTGAAGTGACTGTAATGAGAAAAAGGAATAGGGGCAATAAAAAAATTATATAGAAAGAGCGCATATGTATTGCACAGGTCAACATATTCAGAATGTTAGAACTCAGAAATGTGAACATCTATCAAATGTTTGGGGGTTTTTTTAGGAAAAAAACCCTTACAGCACAGTGTGCTTTATGTCTGGATGGATTCACTTGATTTGGGGGTGTCTTAGACTTCCCCTTGTGTACTTTTAATCACAATCATCAGACCAAGTGTAAAAATATTTTGAATCAATTCTTTTTTTTTGAAATCCTAAAATAATGTGTGTTAAAAAAACTTCAGTATTGATTTGTATGTTTGTGCTATTTTTCTCTGTGCTATGAGTGGTAGAATGTATATTATTACCATTTTTTATATAAAAAAAATTGATGTTTTTGTATTTTGCTTTTTATACGGCCTCTGTTCACACAGATGTGATGCCAAAACAATCTGCAATGGTTAGAGTTGATTGTGTTGGTTCTCAATTTCTTCTCTATGTCCTTTTGGCCTACCTGTATCATTTCTCCCTCATTTTATTCAGTTTTTCTTGCTTATCTGCATTCATTGCATGCTTATCTCCCCCCTTCCATTAATAATGTCTTGACTTCTCTATTTCCATTTCTATTATTTTCCATATTTATTATTTCATATGTAGTGATATTATTTCTGCTTTTTTCTCGTTTTATTTTAGTGAGACTTTGAACTTGGGATAGAAACAGGCTGTGAAAGGAGATGGACACTGGTAATGCTCTGTTCTGCTGGAATTTGAGCTTTGCAAACAATAGCATCTATTGTACATAATTACACGCTGCTGATTCAGAGCTTCAGCAACTTTTGAGACCTTTTAAAAGTCTGGCTATGCTTCCATCTAACCATGAAAATCCAACCTGTAGTCAGGCAAAGCTTAGGGGCGACCCATCTCAATCCAGCTGCTGAAAAACACTGACCTTGGGCTCACCCCACAAATTGGTATTTCAAGCCTCTCTGCTCCTCTGTGACTGCTTTCGCACCTTAAGTGGTTTATTTTCCAAAACTGTAAAGTGGAAATTATTTGCTCTGTTGACACAAACACATCAAGGGGTTATCATACCATGCAACACAATCTTCCTGTGATAATAAAGGTTAAACGTATATTCCCGTAAAGTTTTGACCTCCTTCCTTATCTCTTCCTGAATTAAAAGCAGAGGCAACTTGTCTGTTTTGGAATTTAATCTTGAAGGCAGCTGTAATGAAGTGCTTTGCTGAGCAATCAATAGGTCACAGCTGTTTCAAGTGAATTACAAGAATTTAAAGAAGGTTAGTAACCTTGAATAAAAAAAAAAAAAACAGAATTTGTGTCAGCAGTTTGCAGAGTGTGCAATCCCAAGAGCTTTCTTTAAACAGCTACACTCAAATACATCATAGTTGTTTATGTAAATTATTTTTAAACCTATCAATGTTATTACATTTGCATTGATTGGTTATTTACACAGAACCTATGGATTTTGAAGTTTCTTGGAAAATAATTTCATTGTTGAGCTATTTCACTCCTGAGTGATGTTGCTGACTGTGTCCCTCCATTCATTTCCACAGTGTACTATCTCCTGTTCTTATTAGTACTGCTTTAGTTAAGTTGATTTTAAAACCATAGTAAAATCTATCTTTTAAAGAAAGACCACTAAGACTTTAAAAAGTCACCAAAGTAAGCACAGTGTAAAATCCTAGGCACACTGGTAATTTTCTCCTGGATAATAGACCATGCCCAAACCTGAAACCATATTGAAATGCTTTTCCAAAATACCATATAAGGATTTTTATTTTCTTTAGAGGCTTTTGCTGTCATCAGATTTAGACTCAAAATAATACCTTAGGGAAACATTGGAAGAGGAAATGTGTTTTATTGATGTAGACCTGATAATTTGCTGTAACTGCCTGATACCACCATATTAACATGGAACACAATCTTTGAGGACTGTTATTGACACGAGTTAATCTATGCCAACTATTACAGGTTTTTCCTGTTTAAAATATTTCACTTGGTGCTAAAAGCTTAAAAAAGCAGTTTAATCATTTTTCTTGCTGTTAAAGTATCACAGATCTCTGGTCTTTGTGTTTCCAAAAGATGTATACATTCCTAATTCCAGACATTTAGTAAAAGCTCTCATTAGTTGGTACTCTTTTTCAGCTGTTTTAAAAAGCGTAGCACAAACTCTGTCTCTTTAAATTAAAGCTTAGTACTAAATGTTCAAATCTTGTATTAGTTCAATATATAATTGATCTCCAGATTGTAGTATTAAGAAACACCAACATTGACTGACACTGTGAAATACTGGCGTTTAATAAGAGCAGACAGAAGTAACAGAGGTGAGAGGGTTAAATGATCAATGTGAAAGAAAAGCCGGGGGTACTGCTGTGAAGAAAGACAAGAGCATGGACAAAAAGACATTAAGGTGATTCTAGGAGAGCATAGAATGACACAAAACCTAAACTGGGAAAGATAAATCCCCAGAAAGAGGGGAAAAAGGGTGACAAATTGCAAAAGGTGAACAAAATGGAATAGAGTAAAATAACTAGCTGTGATTAGCTAAAATCCAATGTTGCCCATTTTAAAACTTTACAGACTGTCAAATTAATCAACAACCGGTCTGTCTGTTGATAATTGTTTATTCTTTGTTTTAAAACTGAATTCCTTTTAGAACTTATTAGTATCCTCAGTAAAAATGTGCAATAAAACCTTGAACCTCAAGTTCCCTTCTGTAACAGATCACAAGGATGTAGCTTACAAACAGAGAGCTTTTTTCTGACCTTTTGGTATTCGTATCCGGTCCCTGTGCTTACATCTAGTGTATTGCTTTAGCATCAGTACCATGTCTTTAAATAAATACTGACTTGCGCTGTCTTTTAAGGTCTTATTATTATATCTGTTCTAATGCTGAATTCATTCAAAACAGCTTCCTCTAGTGCTGTTTTTGTGTTTTATTGTGGTTTTCACTAAACACATGCAGCAAAGAAACAACAACAAAAAAACTATCTAGCCTCTCAAACTAAAAATAAAAAACACTTCAAAAATATATTAAAATTCATGCAGATAAGATAAATATAAACACCGACAAAAGAAGCAAAGCTGTGATTATTTTGTAATTTATATCAGAGTTCAAAACTAACCAAAGATGAAGCTAGATGAGACACAAGAGGAAAGAAACACACAAACTTCCATCTTCATGAGACTGAGAACAAAAGATAGATTTTTTTTTTTTGTCAGGGCTATGGGGAGCCGGTCTGATAACTGGTTGGCCTGGAGGAGGTTAACTTGATTTAGACGGGCTATATTAGTTTCCGAGCAGCATAAAGTTGATTCATAATGATTCCTTCTAATGCCCATGCAGTTGGTTTATTATAATAAGTTAGAGAACTGTGAAGCAGGGTGATGTATGTAAAAGGACCAAAGGTAAATAGAGAGGGCTAAAAAATAAATGGTAGAATCAGCAATTAGTGCATAAAAGCAAAGTTGATAAAAAACAGTTTTAAATGTATTAATAAATGTGTGTTTTTACATGTTTGAATATGTGTTGTTGCCACATTACATGTGAATAGAGGGACAAAAGATCTGATGGAAATGTATGGGAGAATTATCCTGCCAAAATGCAAGAGCACATAATTTCAATTTGAGAAAAGAATTTCATCTTCTTGCACTCAAAACTTATCATGCTCACACTCAAAACATGCGCTCTCTCTCAAATATTTTCTTTTCTCTCTCAAATCTTTGTTTCTTCTCTCAGATTTATTGCTTCTTGCACAGATATTTTCTTCTCTCTCTTGCCTCCTTCTCTTTGCGCACAAACCGCGCTCTGCACGAATCTCAGATACGCTCGCAAACCCGTAGGCTCTGCTTGCGGATTTTTTCTGCTCTCTCTCGGATTGCACTTGGATCGTCGCCTACCAACCATTCCAGCCAATAGAATGACAGCCTGGGAAAGGGTGCGCTTGTTTAACCCTACTGAGTGTGCCTGTGCTACTACGCCACTTATAAGAGCGTCAGCTGAAACTGCTATTTACAGTAGTTTAGTGGCTCGATTCAGCAAAGTTCAGTACTTATGGATAACCCAAACAATTCTGAATGAAGTAATTTTAAACAATTAGTGGTTTGTTATGTACAAAAGCAACAGCTTCCTGACAGCCTGGAGGATCTGGTTGAGGGAGCTTCCTGACAGCTTGGTGGATGAAGCTTGTTGTGAATCAGGTGGAGCGGGCAAGAGCCTGAACAGACAGTCAGTCTATGAAATCACACACACGCACAAAGACTGTCTGTCTGTCTCTGTCTCTCTGTCTGTCTCTCTGTCTGTGTCTGTCTTTCACACACACGCATGCACGCATATGTCCTGCTTTAATCCTGTTTCTGACAAATGGAAATGGGTCGAATTTGTCCAGAGGAGGTCCTGTGAGGTCCACAAACAGGAGTGAAGAAATGATGTCTTCTGAAAGCCACCGCTGTTTTTACCTCAAAGGAGCTTTTCATTGGACTAACTATGCGGTTTGTTGGCTATATCAGCAGGTTAATAAATAATAAGTACTGTATTATGATATTAAAATTTGTATTTATTTATTTAAATTGTATTATCATGTTTAATCAGACCTCAAATTTTATATTTAGTTAAGAGTGAGATGGTTAATTTTCAGAGGCTTGGATGACTTGACCCTGGAAGAGAAATCTTTTTCTCCTGACTTCTATAAGAAAATCAAAGTCAGGATTTTCTCTGCCTGACAGCCCTGTGGCTGCAAGGCTATCAGTCAGAAGTGGCAGTCTGCAGCACTGGGGCCTCCAGGCCACCGTCCTGTCTCCATTTCCACCTTCACCTTGTGGGCTGTGTGTCTGAGGGGAATGAGCTGGAGTACTGGTCAGTCATCATGGACTTTGTGGACTGTTGTGAGAAAAAACACCTGTGTTTAAACACCAGTTAGACCAAGGCGATGGTGATTGACTTCAGGAGACGACCCCGTGTGAACATTCAGGGGCAGGACATAGAAATTGTGGAGAGTTTCAAATACCTGGGTGTTCACGTCAATAAGAAAGCTGACTGGACACATAACACCATAATAATAATTGGAAATAACTATCAAACATTTTAACTTTTTGTAACGAATGTATTTTTCCCCCCACATTTTGAAATCAATACTAACAAAGTATTTCAAGATAATTTAATATGTCGGTTCTTTGCTTTTGTACATAACAAACCACTAATTGTGTAAAATTACTTAATTCAGAATTTTTTGGGTTATCCATAAGTACTGAACTTTGCTGAATCGAGCCACTAAACTACTATAAATAGCAGTTTCAGCTGACGCTCTTATAAGTGGCGTAGTAGCACAGGCACACTCAGTAGGGTTAAACAAGCGCACCCTTTCCCAGGCTGTCGTTCTATTGGCTGGAATGGTTGCTAGGCGACGATCCAAGTGCAACCCGAGAGAGAGCAGAAAAAATCCGCAAGCAGAGCCTACGGGTTTGCGAGCGTATCTGAGATTCGTGCAGAGCGCGGTTTGTGCGCGAAGAGAAGGAGGCAAGAGAGAGAAGAACATATCTGTGCAAGAAGCAATAAATCTGAGAGAAGAAACAAAGATTTGAGAGAGAAAAGAAAATATTTGAGAGAGAGCGCATGTTTTGAGTGTGAGCATTATAAGTTTTGAGTGCAAGAAGATGAAATTGTTTTCTCAAATTGAAATTATGTGCTCTTGCATTATGGCAGGATAATTCTCCCATAGAAATGTGGCTTTTAATAAGAGCAGACGTGCCAGTACAATGAGTAACAGAGGCAGCAAGGAAATAAAGAAAAGACAAGACAGAGGATAACAGAGTATGAAAAGAGGACTCGGGAGGGGAGAGAGCAAATAGTCCATTAAGAGTGAGAACAAACCAGGGTCAAGGACAAAACTTAGACAGACTTTATTGTCATTTTGCACACAGAGTGTATACAAAAAGAAATTTTCTTCAGTATACCTCTCAAGACATTTTCCTTTTTAAAGTGCAGCAGTGATAAAATGTAAGCTCCAGTCATAAAATGTAAACATAAGACTGGTATTATTTGCAGTTCCAACATTCAGTGCTTTTTAAAAAACAAAAATAAAAAAAAAACAAAAAAACATTTTATGCAAGGTGGCAAGATGAAGAACAGAGTGCATCCTAACCAAAAAAGTTTGTCATTCTCAAGAACTCAAGTGCAAAACTCTGTGGGAGTCTTCAGGTCCCTCTTGCTACAGCATGTGTAAATAATGATTGTCTTTCAACACAAAAGAAAATGATTGATGAGTCAAGATCAAGCTACAATAACTTGAAAACTGAAAGTAAGGAAAAAAAATCATTGTGTTTGTCCAGCCTAGAGGACAGAACAGTTTCCCTGAGACTGCAGAGACTGTTAATATTATGGTTTTCTTAAGACCTCTGAGCCACACGCAGGAAAATGTTCAAGGAGAAAGCTGCATCAGATAAATGATGCTTACCGAGTAGGAATGAGAACCGAAACCTTGTATCAAAATGGCCAAGGTGCAACGTCGGTTGTTACTCATGGACCATAAGTAACCTTATTGGTCCTCTTAGCAGTATTATTAAGGTGTTTTTTCACTTTCACTGAGACTCCATCTCAGAAAACAGCATTGCCTACTTCCTCCTTGTTAAGACACAGAGGACTGATGGGAGGGGCTAACGTTTTGCTCTGACATGATGGTGTTGCACTCACCAACACTGCTGTAAATTTAGTGTCTTTATGTGTAGTGACTTTTTAGACCAATTAACTTTTTTACTTTAGTTCCAAGAGTGACTATCATCTTTGCATGGACATTTTAAAATTGCAATCAGGCTCACTTTTTCAGGATCCATCTGTGAGCTGAGGAAGTATTGATTGAGGTTTGAAAGACGCCCAGACAGCTTAGTCACTGTCATGAAATATATTTGAACTTATCGTCTTCAACTTTGCTCTGAACTGAGTGGTGGTGCAACATTCACAGGAAGTGGAAGTTTAGAATTGGGAGATTTGCAGAGAAAGGAGGTGTCGATGGGGTTTGAACTTCTCTGTACGTCCATTTCACTCACTGAACTAGGTTTAGGGTTTCTAAAAGCATTTGCTAGATAGTCTCCATCTGTATTTTAGAATCTGACAGTGGACCACTTTGGACCAGCTGCACTTTGGACTTGCAAACAGATATGACTAGTGTCAAAGCTATTTTGTTACCAAACAACAACTTTTAAAGGGAACTCAGACTGCCATAAAGCGGCACTCTGGTTCAAATGAATCTAGTCACAAATTTGATCGTCTCTAACAGCATAAGCAAAGTTTTGAGAAGTGCACCCTTCAGTGAGCGGTGATACATGCCAAATGCTGCATATTGCCCTGAAAATAATTCACTATCTCTCAAAATAAGCAAATACTTGTACAAATGTTTTAACTGTGTTGCTTTGAACTAATTTGCAAACACAACCACTCAGATGACTGATTTCTAAAATACATATATTGCAGCTAGAAAGCTTTTCTAATGAGAGTAAATGATACCGTGCAAAAGCATAACTTCCACAAGCATAACTTTGGTTGTGCTAAGCAATGCATTCAATGACAGTGCGTTTTAAAGAAACTGAGATTTAGGTTTTAGTAATATCAGGCATTTGTAGCAGCAACCAGATCAGGCATAGAAAGAGAAGTTTATCCTAAATACATTCAAACATAGCCAAAACAACGCAAGGCAAGTTTATTTATATAGCACAATTTATTACAGAGACAATTTTGATCTATTTACATGAATAAGCTGTAAAATAGAAAGAACATAAAGACAAAATGAAATAAAAAAGACAAAAACATGACAAAAGCAGGTAGTAAAGCAAATAAAACATTTGGAATTCAAACTGAAACTAATAACTCAGTTAGGAGCTTTAGATTTAATTCAAAGGCAGTTCCAAACAAATTGGTTTTTAACTTTGACTTAAAAGACCTCGGGCTTTCAGCGCTTTTACAGCCTTCTGAGAGTTTATTCCAGATCAGTGAAGCATAGGAACTAAATGCTGCTTCTCCATGTTTGGTTCTAGTTCTGGGTGGACAGCGTAGGCTTAAACTGGAAGACCTAAGTGTTCTGGGAGATTAATACACTGACAACAAATCTGTTATGTATTGAGGTACTGATCCAGTCAGTTATTTATAGACTAACGAAAAGATTTATAAGTCTATTCTCTGAGCTACAGGGAGACAATGTAAGGATGTCAGAACCAGTTGATGTGTTCTACTTTATCATAATCTAGCCTGAATCTGTCATATATCAAATAACTTTCAAAGGATCAAGGCAAGGTAAATTACAGTATAACAAATAAAACTTACAGGACGCAAGTAAGAATTGAGAATATCAGGGGGGACAATCACAGGAACCAGCAGGAAACAGTCAGGGAACTTATGTACTACTGAGACATGACAGAATACATGGAAGACAGCTGAGTGCTTTTAATTAGGGACACAACCTATTGATTAATATATAAATTTTAAGTTGACAGATCTAGATTAAAAACAATTATTTGAGAGCAGCCATTTTTGAATAAAATCTGAGTTTGTGCTTAATGTTTTTAAAAAGTGCATCATACATTTTAACAATTTATTGTGACAACCTTTTTAGATATTTAGAATAAATAAATAAACAAGAAATGTTTTCTTGCACACTATTAAAATTATACATGTTTTTAAGATTTAACAAAATGGGAGCCTATAATGTTATTGAATAAAAAGATAAATCAAATATGTGAAACACTTATAACTTTCAACATAAAACGATGTAAAATTTTCATTAACAGACAGAATATGTCACTCTGACATGCTGTCAACAATTTGCCTCTTTGTTTCATAAGTCGACGCTAACTGTGATCTAGCGCATTGTTTTTCATGTAATCCATCAGTCACTGCTGGGGGAGACTGTACTATTCACAGTGCTTTTAAAATGAAGGCTCTTTCTGCTCTCAAAAACATGTTAACTCTTTGAAGCTATATGAAATGCATTAACATGCAAACTGTGTGTTTTACATTTTTTCTATCATTACATGTCATCACCTTCACTGCAGAAAAGTTACCACTTATCAACAATTAATTATTTCAAATCGTTTTTTAAATCTCTACTATTAGCAAAGTACAAAATACGTATTGCTCATGAAACAAATAAAATGTCCTATTGCAATCCTACATACTGTTTATTTCAGGGGCTGCTCAGTGGTGCAGTGGGTAGCACTGCTGCCTTGGTTCCGGTTTCGATTCCCTAACCGGGGTCTTTCTGCAGAGAGTTTGGATGTTCTCCCTGAGCATGCGTGGGTTCTCTCCGGGTACTCCGGCTTCCTACCACAGTCCAAAAACATGACTGTTAGGTTAATTGGCTTCTCTAAATTCTCCTTGTGTGTGAGTGTATGCATGAATGCTTGTTTGTCCTGTTTGTCTCTCTGTTGCCCTGCGATAGACTGGCGACCTGTCCAGGGTGTACCCTGCCTCTCATCCGTAGACATCTGGAGATAGGCACCAGCACCCCTCGCAACCTCACTTGGGATAAGTGTGACAGTTGATGGAAGAAATGTGACATTACACCTTTGAGAAATAACTTTTTGTTTGCATGAAAACATTCAGATTTTGCAAAATGAAATGTGTTCTGTAGCTTGTGATACAGTATAAGTTCCTATGACTCTGTCTGTTAAACATATAATAACATGTCCTTTTAGTGCTTCTACCAACATACATTTTATGATGATAAGCATTATATAATTTACAGTATATAAGATTATGCTACATTTTAAAGGTAATGACATACTGTTATGGTCACTATGAGTGTTCAAATTCTGTGTTAGTTTGCCAAGACAATTATATACACCTTCATTTTCTCCCTAAAACAATTAGGACTAAGCAATTTATTCACATTCATTTTCATAAAATTATTTTCTGATCCAGGTAGAAAAGCATCAATCCCACTTTGAAAGGAGCAGCTCTTCTTTCTAGCACTTCGGCAATTAGTTCTGTAAAATACGATGTGGAAGCAGCACATATGAACCATGGTTAGGCTATGCTGCGGTTTTACAGAAGCACCATGTTTAACTGGGATTCCAATGACATCAGGATTGCATCACCACACTATAGTAGTGTACTTGTAGATTTTATATGGTAAAAAAACAAAACAGATTTGGCTGTTTATTTAACCTGTCCTACAAGCGTCTAATTTTCTGTCTTTATTTAATCCATACACCAATTTAAACTGTGTTTAAAACATATTTTTTTTCTTCCATCATTGATGACTTCAAATAAGTATTTGAGTTAATGTTGAAATTATTTACAACTGCAAATTAACTGTATGAACCTTTTATAAGATAAAAGTGAAGGAGATGGGATCCAAAGTCTGTACATGTAGTATTTCACATGTAAAACTGACTAGATCTCCTTTGCCATTCATCAAGTGACTTCCTGTCTGAACGATCTGCTATGATCCAGATTGACATGGATTTCAAGCAGCAAGTGGCAAGAAGAGAAGTAGCCAATGGCTGGGGCTTCTAGGCGATTAAAAAAAGTGCCATGGCCCTAACATTTAGAGCCGCTCTGAATGACTAGTATTGCTGCAATTAGCAGAGACTGCCTGGTAACTACTCCAGTAAACTCATTCAATTGATCTTAATGGAGAAGGTCAAGAAAATCTCCTAAAAATAAATACTACTTGGACTGAAAATAAAAATAAAATATTGTATTTATGGTTCAGCCCTAAACTCAACTGAGAATTTGTGCAACAGTCCCTAAAGTCAAGCTCCACAGTGGAGCAGTGTGAAGTATAGTTGCTATCCAGCAAGAAGTTTCTGGTTCTCAATTCATAGCCTACAGTCTTTCTGCATGGAGTTTGCATGTTCTCCCACAACATACCAGGATTTTCTCCTGGTACTCTGTCTTCCTCCCACAGTCCAAAAACATCAATGTTAGGTTAAATGGCGTCTCTGAATTGCCCTTAGGTGTGTGTGACGGGGGTAGATTGATGGACTTTAAAGTCAATATTCACACAAGCTCTAGATGCAAGTGTACTGGGCTTAAATTATTTTGCAGCAAAGAAGGGGAACAATCTGAGGATCTAAAAAGGAATGATGGCTATAATTTATCTAAAAAACATTATGACAAAATCTCTTTCCAAAAACCATTGCAAATCACCTGCTTTACCTAAATGATACCACATTCAAAATCACAAGTAAATCTAAATTAGAACCAAACACAACAACAAACAACCAGCAAATAACAATGTTAGCATAACATGTTTTATAACAATGTAAGATACATATAAAAATGTGTACTATCTATTTTAATGGAAAATAGTTTTAGAGCCCCATCATTGAACAAACGTTGCACAGACAAGTCATAATGCTAGAATTATACAACTTGTCTACTGTAGTAATGGAAAAAGAGGATTAAATAAAAGACCACTGACAGTACAGCAACCATTACTTAGAGAGAAGAATAGATACAGTCTGACAAAATACCTGGTGGTGCAATGAATCACAGCCCGCAGTTTCTACATGGTTCAGTGAACTTGGCTTGAGAAATTACTAGAAAGGGTTTAGGGCTGTAAGAATGAGGAGTAGCAGGTTTTTTTTGGAGCATCACTGGTCAGCTGAAATTTTCACAAGGACCTGGAGAAGACATCTCCATTGACTGCATGTAAAAACTAAGGAATCATCATCTACTTAATTTATGAAGAAAATAAAGAAAGTAAGCACAGTCAATATTATAATATTCTAATTATAAAATGCACCTTTTATTTGTGTGTTTAAGGTCAATAACCTCCTTGTTGAGTTTTATTTGGGTTTTACCTCAATTTACAATCATAGACTTACAGTTTATTGCCAAACATATACGCTCATCTTCCTTCATACACCTAGAAAGTTGAGTAATTTCCTATTCTTAATACACGACACAGCGTATTTGAAAAAAGGCAAAGCTATAGTCTAATTCAGGGGTCTTCAACATTTTCCAGCCCAAGGACCCCCAAATTGATGGCGAGATGGAGCGGGGACCCCCTAATTATGTATATTGTATGAAATGTTGTAATATCAAACTGGTCCTTTAGTCACTCTGTGGATGGAGTTATGTAATGAAAGTAATTTCTCCCTGGGATTATTAAAGTATTTCTGATTCTGATTCCTGGTTGATGGGACAGATGTTGTGAATGAAACGGTACCCAGCTTGAAAGAGCTCCTGTGTGTTGCTGAATATGTGCACTGATCACTGAAAGACATCTTCTGCCTCCATTTATCTGTTTACTACAGTGTGATGAATTCATGTTAATGTGTATTTAATGACATTTCAATTAGTGGAAAAAAATGTAGGGGGGAATATAAAAAAAGTCTAATCAACCACAACTTTCTCAACCCCCATGCAGTACCGCCGAGGACCCCCTAGTGATGACGGACCCCTGTTGAAAACCTCTAGTCAAATCAATTCTAAATGTTTTCTATTAAGTTGAAGTTATTCCTCAACAAACTTTTTTTTTAAATAGACCTTGATTTGTGAAATGGTTTTGGCACAAGAGTGATTTTCTGTTAGTGGATGCCCAAGCTCAACAAAAATAAAATATAAACCAGAGGAGGCGTGTTATGTTGCTCTTCATGGTAAGTTCATCATTTGATATCTACTATATAGACTTAGACAAGTTTCATTGTCATTTATGAAATTTTGTTTAGTACAGCTCAGACTCAGACTCTCCTAACCCACCAATGGGCAGAAGTTGACTCTCTAAGACACAGCCCTTCCTCATTTGCATAATGAGGCATAAATACATACAGAAATGTAAAACGATAGGAGATAAATAGCATTGAAAAAATAAATAGGTCAAAAAAATACAAAGGAATAATGAAAATAAAACAGACAAAAATATTATAACAAGCGCATAAATAAATACTTTAAAAATAAACAATATAATAAATAAATCATGATAAATAAAGTTGAAGATTATAACAGACAATAAATTAATTATGATTAATACAAAGGTGAATAAATAAACAAGACAATTAAAAGAGGTATATACATTTAAGTCTACATGTATAATTTAATTTCTAACTACATTTGTATATTGTATTGTTGGGTGCCTTTAATTTTATGCTTATTTATTTAGTGAGCATTTATTTATTTCTGTATTTATTTTTTAATATGGTATAGCTGGTCCTCCACAATATTGGACCAAGCAAAATACAGATTTGCCTTCACAAACCCCCAGTAGGGCAAGGTTTATGTACAAAAAGTAAACCTGTACATGACGTTATGTTTTGTTTTAAGTGTTTTTGATAATGATTTTTTTTTTGTTGCCATTCATATAAATATACTAGTGTGATAACTTAGTATACGTTTGATTGGTTTTTGGTATGTGACTATTTTGAATACATAGCCCACCCTGGAGAAAACTCCACCAGCCTCCACTGGTTCACCCTTCTGTGTGGGTCAGCCAAAATGGACATTCTTATGCTGAGATATGGTGGTCAGAGAGTCTCCAGGCTCACTTTGTATGGTAATGCTGCAGGCTGTGTGAAAAGGCCAGAATATGGACTGCGGCTGTAGAGGAGACATGCTGGATGACTTCTTAGATAAAAACGGAAAGACAGAAAAAAACTTTCTGCTTTTCAGGTGCGTCTTCCTCTGAAAATGTCTGAAGATGCAAGGGCCTAATAGATGGTGAGACTTTCCTCTGCAGTTTTTGTTTGTATCAATGATTTTGTTAAACAAGACTGGAATAAATACCTTTAATACTTAACCATGTTTCCTCCTTTGTGTACGCTATCCTCCATCGGATTTGGACCAGATAAAAATGGCTCTACAACAACAACAGGAATGGTCTTAAATTTAAATCATGGAGAGTCAGTGTCCTGTATCTTTTAGAAGTTCTCACACCTGAATCAAATGACTAGTCAAACACCAGAGAGCTCTGCTAATGAGCTTATATTGAAATCAAGTATGTTGAATCAGAGATTAATCAAACTTTTGCAGGGCAAGGAGCCTAGAGTTAAAGCCACTGATCTAAATAAGTTTTGTGCTGATTATTTCTGGATAGTTACCGGTACGTTTGATATTTTTGATGTTTCACAAAATCCCTTTTCTGTAGATGTATTGAAATTTAGGCAAACTTTATTTGATACATCAGAGTGTTCTTTTGTTGGTTCTTTCATGGTAGAAAATTTAACAACTAGAGATGTAGAAAAATTATGTTGCTATTATAAGAGTGACGGCAGATTAAGGAAAGCAGAAAAGCCAAAATAAGAAAGCATCATAAAAAACATGACAACTGCAATGTACTGTGTTACAGTATGTATATTTCTTTTTACTATCATTCATTTGCGAAAATGTTTTTGTGCTGTTTTATGCCAGAGTCAAGATTTTGTTGTTTATTTAATCAAATTTAAGATGCTCTTTTTGAATGACATATAAAGAAATCTATTTATGTTTGTATCTCCTTCTAAAAGAGTCCATACATGACACTATTTAACCTTAAATACAAACAAAAAGTCCTATTTATAGTACTTGTGATTCTTTACATAAACTAGAATACATTTTTTGAATTTCCATCCACCCAGACTAGTTCTGAAGAGGTACTCTTATATGATTCCAGTTATCTTATAAGATTCCACTTATCCTCTGGAACAAGCTGGAAAGACGTGGTCAATATTCCACAAGTAGATTTACTGTAATTCAGTTGTCAGAGCAAAATAGCACAAAGAAGATCAACCTCTTGTGCAGCTATCCAACACAAATAGCTCCCCTCTTGTACTGCCCCTCCATCTTACAAGCTTCCACTTCACATTTTCTGATAACAGCCCCCTTCTGGGCTTTAAAATAGCATTGGCTTTAGAGATCAAGTACAGTGAGGAAAATAAGTATTTGAACACCCTGCTGTGTTGCTAGTTCCCCCACTTAGAAATCATGGAGGGGTGCAAAATAATATCCTGTGGATAATGAATAAATGATTAACTAAAACTGCAGTTATAGTTAATTATTTAACCTATTCAAAATCGAAGGTGAAACCAATTTAATGTTCTCAGTTAATCCGTGTATCATTCGTTCTTTCTATTTTCAATTGTAAATCAAAAAACAAAAAATAAAAAATTGACTGGTTATTTTGTTTTTTGTTTTTTATGGTTAAACCAAAAACGAAAAAAGGATTTGTTTTTCATATATCAATTCTAAGCTCAGATCAAGAATACGAAATGGAAAAACGGACAGCAACGCAGAATTTGATTTTAATATTTAATCGGTACAGTTTACGTGACCCGGAAATAGCTCTTTGCGCGGCAGTGGGGCGATGAAGTGGCTACCATGGCGACGGTAGAACGCTGTTTGTTGTTGCTAGTTAAAAGTACAGTGCACAGAAAAGTTTCAAGAAAAAAGTTATACCTGGAAAATCCTGCTGATTTTCTCCGTTGTCATGTCCTCCTCCTTAAGAGTCACATGCTTGGATCCTCGAGCGTAACTGTCCATGGCTGATAGGTCCGACTGCCTTATCTGGTGCAGCTTGATCGAACGTGGTGGGGGTAAGCCAATTGTTTTTTTTAGCTAAAGCTCCACCAAACTTCCGGGTCACGTAAACTGTACCGATTAAATATTAAAATCAAATTCTGCGTTGCTGTCCGTTTTTCCATTTCGTATTCTTGATCTGAGCCTTGAATTGATATATGAAAAACAAATCCTTTTTTCGTTTTTGGTTTAACCATAAAAAACAAAAAACAAAATAACCAGTCAATTTTTTATTTTTTGTTTTTTGATTGACAATTGAAAATAGAAAGAACGAATGATACACGGATTTCAGTTGAATAATTGTAGCTTTAATTTGCTTACTTACCAGGGTTTGTGGTTTCACCTCTGGAGGGTTCCTGGACCGGCTGTTAAAATCCAGGTATCCACACCAATCTAGTGACCCAGGCTAAGTTATCAGCAGAGCTATTAATTATCAATAAAGAACCTTTTATCTCTGTTTATTCGCACTATTACCAAAGGGGGTGGATCTGGCCTGAGTGGTAAATCGCTATATGAAACACAGAACCACTACAAGTTAAACAATGATGTCTTTATTCTAATAATTCAGGATTTCAGAAAATATAACATCTATGCAAACACTAAACGCTATTAGAAAAATAAACACGAGGTAGATTAAATGACTAGTTTAAAGAAAACAAAAAAAAATTAAAAAAAAAATAAAACCCTA
Source organism: Cyprinodon tularosa (assembly GCF_016077235.1). Taxonomy (NCBI): domain Eukaryota; kingdom Metazoa; phylum Chordata; class Actinopteri; order Cyprinodontiformes; family Cyprinodontidae; genus Cyprinodon; species Cyprinodon tularosa. Next base: position 325,531 of record NW_024039490.1, on the reverse strand, counting down.
AGAGTCCGTTTAACTGGCTTCTGAGATTGTCTAAGATAGGCCAGATGTTAATACATTCACTAATGTCCGTTAGAATAGCAGCAGGTATGATGATAACAACAGTGTAATGAATCAACATAAAATTAATACAGTCAGTATAAAAATGGTAAATGGTAACAGCAGCAGAAGTCTTTTTAGCAAAACGGCAGCACAGGGCGCACGCGGTCCGGCTCCAGCCGCGCGGGTCTTCTCCACCACCGGATCCGCTCTCGGGAAAGTTTCAGTCAGTTGGATGCTACAGCAGAGGGCTTGATGTGCTTTTCGGTCAAGGAAGATTTTTACTTACGGAAACTATCAGCAGAAGGTGTCCCTTTTGTGATAGGCCGTGATGTCCATAGCGAGGTCCTCAAGAAGGGGGGGAAACTTCACTCAGCAGTCAGCTCCGGAGATTTCTGTTTCCCAGTTAGCACAGCCGCTATGCACGATGGGACACTGCGATCCGTGACTTTTGATGCAGGAAAAACGAAAGCTACTTCCAGTTAGCTTTCTTCTGACGTTTCACATGAAACAAGCCTCTCCTTGCAGGTAGTGAGCCCAGGGAAAGAGAAAGATTTAGCTCACGCTCTGGGTTTTAAACCATGAGTGACGTGGGGGCATTTCCTGTTGAAGTATCAGCCTTCTCCATCAGCTGATTGGTCCATGCGTGAGCTGATCGCCTCTTACAGTGGGCAGTTAAAGTACTTTTCCAGAGAATCTTTTTTTCTCTTTGTGAAAAAGGAAAGGGAGATGGTTTTAGATGGTTCATCCAATTGATTTTGGGCTCCATTGTGGCAATATATCCCAACAGGGGTCTGAAATTGTCATTGTAAGTGCATGTCAGCTGGGAGAGACAAAATAAAAAAATAAAATAAAATACAGAAATCACAATATATGTTTTTTTTTTATTATTTATTTGTGATAGCTGCAAATCAGATAGAATCCTGACCCTCAACAACCTGTTATTCTGCATTAAAAAGTCCACTCCGTTTATTATCTTAAATTAAATTCACCTGTTTGAGGCTGTTGGCACTTGTCCACTCTATTCGATAAAGACACCTGTCCACCCTACACAATAAGAAGGAATCCAACTACTACACTGCTCAAAAAAATAAAAGGAACACTTTGAAAACACATCAGATTTCAATGGGGAAAAAAATCATGCTGTTTATTTATACTGATATTGACTGGGTGATGTGTTAGGAACAAAAGGATACCACATCATTTGATGGAAATGAAAATTATCAACCTACAGAGGGCTAATTTCAAAGACCCCCCAAAAACATGAGGCCGGGCATTGTTGTGCACCAGGAAGAACCCAGGACCCACTGCACCAGCATAGGGTCTGACAATGGGTGCAAGGATTTCATCTGGATTACTAATGGCAGTCAGGGTGCCATTGTTTAGCCTGTAAAGGTCTGTGCGTCCCTCCATGGATTTGCCTCCCCAGACCATCACTGACCCACCACCAAACGGTCATGCTGAACGATGTTACAGGCAGCATAACGTTCTCGACTGCTTCTTCCGTCCCTTTCATGTCTGTCCCATGTGCTCAGGGTGAACCTCCTCTCATCTGTTAAAAGCACAGGGCAACAGTGGTGGACTTGCCAATTCCTGTGTACTGTGGCAAATGCCAATCAAGCTCCACGGTGCTGGGCAGTGACCTCAGGGCCCACTAGAGGACGTCGGGCCCTCAGGCCACCCTTGTGAATCTGTTTGTGATTGTTTGGTCAGGGACATTCACACCAGTGGCCTGCATGAGGTCACTTTGTAGGGCTCTGGCAGTGCTCCCCCTGCTCATCCTCACACAAAGGAGCAGATACCGGTCCCACTTAAGGCTTGTAGACCTTCTACAGCCCTTTCAGCTCTCCTGGAGTAACTGCCTGTATTCTGGAATCATCTCCATGCTCCCCAGATTGTGCAAGGAGAAACAGCAAACCTTCTGGCAGTGGCACGTATTAATGTGCCATCCTGGAGGAGTTGGACCGCCTGTGCAACCTTTGTAGGGTCCAAGTAGTACCTTATGCTAACAGTAGTGACAGTGACCCTAGCCATATGCAAAACTGGTGAAAAAGAGTCAGAAAAGATGAGGAGGGGAAAAAATGTGTCAGTGGCCTCCTCCTATAAAACCATTCCTGTTTTAATGGTCGTCTCGTTGTTGCCCCTCTAGTGCACCTGTTGTTAAAGTCTTGTTGGCCAAGCCCAAAGACCAGTCCAAAGACACTAGAGGCAAAATTGTACACCTCCACAAGGCTGGAAAGGACTACGGGAAAATTGCCAAGCAGCTTGAGGAAAAAAGGGTCCACTGTTGGAGCAATCATTAGAAAATGGAAGAGGCTAAACATGACTTTCAATGTCCCTTGGACTGGGACTCCATGCCAGATCTTAAATATGACTTACTTGCCACTTTAAATGTCGAATCATTCTCGCTTAAACATGTATAAAAATGTACTGTTTATCAATCAATATTGTCCCAGAACTTAGAAAATGTCAGCTTAAAAAAATCCTGTCTTAAAATCTTTGGGGTTTTTTTTCGTTATTTTATGCAGGCCAGTTAATTATAGATCAGCTTGTAAACCTAAATTCGGTCAATCATATATCAATGGTCATCTGTCAATCAAATTTTTTCAGTCCTAGTATCATATTTCACAGCTAATATACGCAGTGGTTGAAATAAGAATAATTTTACTTTCCAATTGAGTTACGTCCCAGTGTTTCTTCGGCAGTCATAGAGCTACCAGAACTGTTGCGAGGCAAGGGCTCAAACATGTACGGCTGTAAGCCTTCTACACCAAATGAAGCTTCTGCCACCCTGGCGTCCTCTTCCACAACATCTTTGTCCCTACTTTCCTCTTCTAAATAAAAAAATAATATGACGTAGGAGACTCCTCCATGACCTCTGACACTAAACTCTCCTCGTGTTGTATGTTTCCGCTGTCCATAACTACGACTAAGTTGCTAATTGGTTAGCAACATGCTTCCGACAGAACAATCCGGCCCCGATGATAAAAGACCAATCAGATTCACTTTATTCACTCGTGTAAAGTCTGGCACCACTCGGGAGAATTCTGAGAGGCAACGGTTAAAACAGCCATTTCCCTATGACTTTAAGTTTGCCGTTTAGATGATCCAGAGGAGTCATGGGAAAAACCCATGTGGTCAGATGAGACCAAAACAGAACATTTTGGTCATAATTACACTAGCCATGTTTGGAGGAAGAAGAATGAATACCATCCAAATATTACGATCCCTACTCTGAAGCATGGGTGTTGGTACCATCATGATTTGGGGGTGTTTTTCTGTACATGGGAAAGGGCGACTGCACTGTATTAAGGAGAGGGCCATGTATTGTGACATTTGGGGTCTAACTGGATTGAGGCTGGCTCTTCCAAGCTTACAATGACCAAAAGCACATAGCCAGGATAATCAAGGTGTGGCTCTGTAAGAGCCTAGCAAGTCTCCAGACATAAACTCAATAAAGAATCTTTGGAGGTAGCTCAAACTCCATGTATCTCAGCAACAGCCCAGAAACCTGACTGATTTAGAGAAGATCTGTGTGGAGGAGTGGGCCAAAACCCCTGTACTAAATATTAACCTTGATCTTCTCAGTTGTTTGAATACTTATTTGCAGTTGTATCATACAAACAAATACTAAAAAAAATCATACATTGTGATTTTTTTTTTCGATTATGTCTCTCTAAGGTAGAGATACACCAACAATAGCAATTTCAGTTACTAAAAATTATAAATTATACAAATTAAATTAAATAATACTTAAAAATTGCATTTTGAAGTGACACCAGCATGTTCAATAATTCAGCATCATGTCATGTTATATTTTCAGAAAATAACATTATATTCATAGCTTAATTCAAGTAGCAGGTAAAGACTGACACACTTGTATTAGCAGTTTATGGGTTTTATTTGGGGATTCACTGGTTTATCATTAAAATTGACTCAAACTGTTTTCTGAGCTCATAACAGAAAAATGTTTTTTTTATCATGAGTGTCACGTTAGCTATTTAGACATGTTACTGAGACATGAAGCACTATATAAATAAAAATATTACAGTATCCCTCTTTGATGATTAAACAAGATCTTTGCAGTATGATGCCATACGCAAGTCATTATATTAATTTGGGACATTGGGGACCGATATATTAAACATTGTTCAAAGAATGTGCGGTTTTGCTCCGCTGTATTCTCCTCTCCAATGAATGCAATTCCACCTCTGAGAAGATCAACACAAGACACTGCTAACTGGGAAATGTTATGTCCCAGTTTCCAGTTTGTTTAGGGAAAACGCACCTGCCTCATACACCTCCTACTCTTTTGCAGATGATCCCAAGCTACCCACATCAAAGAGACCCCATGAATTGAAATATATACAAGCCGGAGGATTCAGATCCTTCTGACTGACAGAACTTTGAGATACTAGATACTGCAGGCTTTCATCTTAGAGGAAAGGAGGTTAGCTCACCTGCTGCAGGCCTGACATTCTAAGCTTTCCTGAACATTGGAAACGCCTCACATCTCAAAAATGGAGATCACCAAAGATTACATGATGAGCAAATTTGGGGAATGCTAAATACCTAAACAGTTTGGAATTTTGAGGAATTTGATCATGTCATGTGTTTGCTATGGTGTAAAGCAATATATAGACACAAGAAGCTAATGGTGACAGCATGGTACCCCATGCTGACATGTCTTGAGCTGTTGTTTGTAAAGCTAAGACAAACATTATTTCACTAGGGTTTAAACACCAATAGAAAGAATAATACTTAATTTTACCTTATATATCATTACATTTGACTGCCAAAACATGACCAAAAAATTTTTTTTAAACAAGATCCCTTGTTACAACTAGCTACTAGCTCAATTGTTTTATATGCCAAGCTTAATAAGGATAAAAGGGTTCCAAACCCTGATTATTTTATTGGGAACAACCACAGAAAGCTAATAATCAATTAACAAAATCATATTGATTTCTCATTAAGCTAGTCAATTAAGAAAATATTGTTTTACCAGAGAGTGTTTTATTTAACTCTTGGATTTGAATTAGGAATTGGTTTGAGCATGTTCTAATTGCCCTTAATTGGTTTAGCAGTTAATTTGACCTCACTGAATGAAATCCATGACAAACTGAAAGAATTGCATCATTTTAATGATAATGGTTTTAAAGCATTTTAAACAGTATAGTAAAAAGTGTTTTAGTGAAATATGGTTGACTTGGAGTTGAATGATTTTAGTCAAAGGTATACTATGCAACCGGTGTTGATTTTCCAGCGAGGCTCCCCCCAGAGGGCGAAAGTAAAAGTGCACTGTCGTAAATATGCACAGCTGTTCTCTTGATTTCTCCGTCAAGCCAGGCGCGGTTGTTTTGAGCTTAGCAGACAGGCGAACGCAACGAATGACTAACACAGTAAAAGTATGAACATGCACACAGAGAGAGAGAGAAACCATTCCAATGTTACTTACAATCGCATCAGCAGAAACGCGAGGTCCGCGTCAGCCTTGCAGCCTTCTTTTTATTTTAGCTCTTGCCATTCGGAAAAAGCTTGCCCGATGTTCACCTGTGAATGACTCCTCTCTCTGTCTGGAGCCCTTTTCCTCTTCTTGCCTGCTCCGACATGGGCTTTCGCTGTTTTCACGCTGGTTCCGCCATGATAACTGCACAAAGATCGCCACTGTGCTAGCAACGAGCATGCTTTTAACTGGGGGCGTTTAGCAGTTCTCGCCGTAAAGCAAGACCGACTCTCGCGAGACTTCTGAGCCTGTGGGTGCGGGCCGAGGGCTCCTGCAATTGCAAGTGCGGTATTTCCTCCACAGACCACCAGGGCGGCCGAGAATACCTTTGTTCAACCTGAAATGACTCATTTAATCATCCAAAACGTTATGGAACACATTAATTAACTGAAAGATGTTGCATAGTGTGCCTTTAATAAATTATTTTATTTTGAAAGGACTTTTTTGTGAATGTCCTCCATATTTTGTCATGTTATTTCCACCCCGCAAACCCAGTTCTTCAGTGCTGGTTCCTTGTTGTTTATTGCCTCCTCATCTCTGGCTCCCCACGTGAGTTTCCTGGGTCTTTGCTGGTTTTGGTTGTCAGTATTTTTGTGTTTTTTGGTGTTTGTATCAGTTTTTCTCCATTAAACCTACAAGAACTCATCTCTGCATTTGGATCCTCAGGCAACCTCACTCGGCACGTTGACAGTAGAGTTTACTGTTTGGCCATGAGTTGAGCATGATTCACCCTTCCATATGTTGTTCTAAAACATAGTCACTAATGTAATAATCCGGCACTGCTGACTGGTCTGAAGGATCGTTAAATGGAGACTAATGCAGGTGGATCAGATTAACTGGTGTTGAGAACTGGGCAGAGTTATGCAGGTGTGTGAAATGAGCAATCAGACCAGACATCAGTGTCAATATCATGACAGTTGTAGTTTGTGGTGGGGATAAGCCTTTTTTTAAGATACATTAATATTTCAAATCTTTAAAAGTCTGACACATTATAACCAAATATCTTAAGGAAACATAATGTGATGGCCAAATCCATGGCCACACTCTGAAGTTGACAAAAGATGGGGGGGCCAGGGCTCAGCAAATTTGGATGCTGATTGGACTGCACCACTGGTCCTTGCTGGCGGGGGAATGTGTAGTTTCTTTCTTTAGATGAGTTTTTGCATTTAGGTGAATATTGGTATTTGGACTTTAATGATTTTGATTTTCATTTTGTGAGTCTTTAGTTTAGTCAAACTTAGCTGTACTGTTATTTGTTTTGTTTGTAATTGTATTCTGTTTAGTTACCCCTATTGTGTCTAAATTGGTCTGATCAGCCAGTATATATACCCCTGTCTGTCATTTCTTTGTAGGTCAGTTATGTTTGTTTGTACAGCCAGTATGTTTACATTTTTGCCTGAGTTCAGTTTTGTTTCTTTGACCTCTTTTATGAGCTCAGTTTATCTTTTGTCATCTATTTTTGGGTTAAAATAAAAAAAAAAACTATTTTTCTAATTAATATCCTGTGACTCCTCCTGTTTTTTTAACTCGGTCCATCACATGTGGTGTCAGAAGTGGGATTTTGAGTTGAGAAGCCAGGATTTTTTTTCTTTTCTCTTTTCTCTGTTTTCTTTTTTTTTTTGTGTGTGAGCAATTTTTCCCCCACCAACAAACTTTTTGAGCCATGCAGAATGGTCTGCACCCAAGAAAAGGAAATAAGGTTGAGACCAAAGAGGCTTCCCAGCAATCAGAGAGGGAGGAAATGGAAGGAGGAGCTTCAGCAGCAGCAGCTGAAGCCACTGATGAGGAGGAGCCCAGAGAGCCAACTCTGCATGATATTGCTGGGATTCTTCGGGCTTTCATGGGACAACAGGAAGTTCGGGAGAAAAAGCAGAGAGAAGTTTCTGCACAACAAGAACAGCGCTTTAGGAGCTTGCAACACCAGTTTCGGCTTTTGCAGATGGAAATACAGGCCAGGACAACCCCGCCCCCTGAGCCCACATCAACTGATCCACCACCTGTTACAACTCAAATTGATCAGATTCAAGCAACATCTCAACCTGAGGATTCAGCTTTCAGCTCAACAGGTCAGTCTGTGCACCTTCCTCATCCTAAATTGGAAAAATTGACTGCTGAAGATGATGTTGAGCACTTTCTGACCACGTTTGAGAGAATTGCAGCTGCTTATCGTTGGCCACAATCGGACTGGGTTTTCCATCTCATTCCTCTTCTGACGGGTAAGGCTCGCTGTGCCTATGTTAACATGGATGTGGATGATTCCCTGGAATATGGAAAGGTAAAAGCTGCCATTTTACAAAAATATGATATAAATCCAGAAACTTACCGACAAAGATTTCGCTGCCTTGATGTTCTTGATGAGAGTCCAAAAGAATTATATTCAAGGCTGAAAGAACTTTATGAGAAGTGGGTTCAGCCTAAAGATAAAACTGTGAAACAAGTTGGTGAACTGATTATTCTGGAACAATTTTTGAGAATGTTGTGTCCTGAGATTCAGGTTTGGATCAAGGAGCACAATCCGAAGTCTGCTGCAGAAGCTGCTACTCTCGCTGACGTGTTTGTGGCTGCCAGAAGTAGGAGTCAGCCATGGAGCAACAGTGCATGGAGAGCTGCCAAAGATTCACGTCGGTTACAACCTTATCAGCCTCATCAAAAGCTAGCAACGGGTGGGGGTAAGCCTTTTTTAAGAGAAAACCAGCCTTCTAAGGCAGGAAAAAGGCCTCCAGTGTGTTATCTCTGTGGGCAAGAAGGTCACACCAAACCCATGTGCCCTAAGAATCAAAGTAAGCTAACTCAAGTGTGTTTTGTGCCTCATCAGAATGTGGATGTTAAACTTGAAATAAAGCAGTCAAGTAAAATCATTACAGTGAAGATTGCTGGGCATGAAATAAATGCTTTAATAGATACTGGCAGCACACAGACTCTAGTGCACAAGAACCTTGTACCAACTAATTGTATATGCCCTTCTGAAACGATATCAGTTCGCTGTGTACATGGTGATGAGAAATCATACCCCACTGCTGGGAGCTCCCTTTCTGTTGAAGGTTGGGGTAGCTGATAACCTACCCTATCCTGTAGTTTTGGGGGAGGATCCGCCTGTCATCTATGACTTGTTGAGGGATGTGCAGAGCTGTAACGTGGCTGTAACCAGAGCCCAAGCTAAAAATCAAGATGAGCATTTTGCAACACTTAGTGCTTTACCTTTTTTCGAGGCTGAGTTGCAGACAGAACCTGGGAAGTCTCGGAAGCCACGCAGTCAAAGAAGGCGTGAGAAATTTCAACATGCACTGGGTGAGACTTCAGTTGAAGTGGCTCCAGATATGCCACTAGGTTTTTCAATACCCACAAACATCAGACAAATGCAGCAGAATGATCCAACTTTATTTGCCCTGTTGCTGAAGGCTAGGAGGGAGGCCTCTGTAGGATCTGACACAAATAAAGAGCAGTATATACTGCAAGATGGCATTTTATATCATCAACATGGCCAGTTAAAGCAGTTAGTTGTCCCTAAGGAGGCTCGTGAAACAGTGCTGACTTTGGGACACTCTATTCCCTGGGCTGGCCACCTTGGGAAGTATAAGACCACTGCTTGCATCAAGCGATATTTTTTCTGGCCTGGTTTAAGATCAGATGTTGCTTTATTTTGCAGAAGCTTCCCTGAGTGTCAGAAAACCTCAATGAGAGTCCCTAGCAAAGCACCACTTCAACCCCTTCCCATTATTGGCACACCTTTTCTACGCCTTGGGATGGATGTAGTGGGCCCGGTGGAAAAAAGTAAATCTGGAAATCGCTTCATGCTTGTCATCACAGACTATGCAACAAGATATCCTGAAGTTTTTCCACTAAAGACTGTTAAAGCAAAACATGTGGCTTCCTCACTGATTCAATTTTTCTCAAGGGTTGGATTTCCACAGGAGATTTTAACCGATCAGGGCACTAACTTTATGTCCACACTCTTGAAACAGGTCTATAAGCTGTTGGGCATCAGGAGCATGAGGACAACACCATACCACCCACAGACGGATGGCCTGACGGAGCGTTTTAACCAAACTCTCAAACAAATGCTACGTAAGTTTGTGAATGATAAAGGCTCTGATTGGGACCAGTGGTTGCCATACCTCCTTTTTGCCTACAGGGAGGTTCCTCAGGCTCCCACTGGTTTCTCCCCATTTGAGCTCCACTATGGCCATGATGTGAGGGGCCCTCTGAAACTGCAGCAAATGAGTGAGTTGGCTCAGAGTCATATGGCAGCTGCTCAGAAACACCAAAAGGTTTGGTTTGACAAGAAAGCTCGCCACAGAAGTTTTGCTCCTGGCCAGAAGGTTTTGGTAATGTTGCCAACTTCTGACAGCAAGTTGCTAGCAAAATGGCAGGGACCCTTTGAAGTACTGAGGAAAACTGGACCTACTACCTATCAAGTCTCTACACCAGGTCTCCAGCGAGGGAGTCGAGTGCTCCGTGTTAACCTTCTCAAGGAGTGGGTTCCAAGGAAGGAGAATGAAACTGAGGTGTTGCTTATTCACAGAGTGGAGGAGGAGGAAGAAGTTAATGACTATTTGCCCTCAGTAACATCCTCTGTGCTGGACCTAAGCCATCTCACAAGCGAGCAACAGTCTCAGGTAACACCTCTTATTACTTCTGACATATTTCAAGAGTGTCCAGGTCGCACCACTCTGGTAGAGCACAGCATTGTTCTACAACCAGATGCTGCCATAAAGCGTATGAGTTACAGGATACCCGAACGCTTCCGGGTGGAGCTGAAGGAGGAGATGGACCTCATGCTGTCTCTAGGAATCATCCAACCTTCAACAAGTGAGTGGTGCAACCCTGTTGTGTTGGTTCCGAAAAAGGATGGCAAAATAAAATTTTGCATCGACTTCAGGTACCTCAACTCTATATCAAAATTTGACTCTTACCCAATGCCACGTATTGATGACCTCATTGAGCACCTGGGGGCAGCAAGATACTTAACAACTATTGATCTGTCTAAGGGGTACTGGCAGGTGCCTCTCACTAAACAGTCCCAGGAGCTGACAGCTTTTCGCACCCCCTGGGGATTGTTCGAGTTCACAGTCCTGCCATTCGGTCTCCATGGTGCCCCAGCAACATTTCAAAGACTAATGGATCAGGTACTCTCTGGGCTCTCAGCATTCACCTGTGCATACCTTGATGATGTTGTGGTTTTCAGTGCAACTTGGGAAGAGCATGTTCACCATCTAAAGGAGGTCCTGGATCGGCTGCGTTTAGCAGGCCTTACCATCAATCCAGCAAAGTGTGCTCTTGCCAGGACAGAAATGCAGTACCTGGGGTACACCATTGGAGGTGGTACTCTGAAACCTCAAGTTGATAAAATCAATGCGATAGCATCCTGTCCACTCCCACAAACCAGGAAACAGCTGCGGTCTTTTCTTGGCATGGCTGCATTCTACCACAGATTCATTCCTAGTTTTTCAGCTAGAGCAGCATTCCTAACAGACATGACGGGCTCCAGAAGTCCCAGTAAAATTCAGTGGACAGCAGAGGCTATTGCAGCATTTAAGGACATTAGCCAATCTCTGAGTAAGAATCCAGTTTTGCACTCACCTGATTTTGCAAAAGACTTTGTGTTGCAGACTGATGCTTCTGAAAGAGGCCTTGGGGCAGTGCTTCTGCAGGGACCACCGGAGGACCAACATCCAGTTGCCTACATCAGCCGCAAGCTGCTGCCAAGAGAGGGGCGCTATGCAACCGTGGAGAAGGAAGCCTTGGCTATTAAATGGGCCCTTGACTCATTCAAATATTATTTGCTAGGAAGAGAATTCACACTTCAGACTGATCACAGAGCCCTCCAGTGGCTAGAAAGAATGAAGGACACTAATGGGAGAATCACCAGATGGTACCTTGCTATGCAGCCATTTCGGTTTAAGGTTCACTACATCCCCGGCAAGGACAACACCACTGCTGATTACCTTTCTCGGAGCCAGAGGGAAGTTCAGGAAGTGGGGGAGTGTGTGATGGCCAAATCCATGGCCACACTCTGAAGTTGACAAAAGATGGGGGGGCCAGGGCTCAGCAAATTTGGATGCTGATTGGACTGCACCACTGGTCCTTGCTGGCGGGGGAATGTGTAGTTTCTTTCTTTAGATGAGTTTTTGCATTTAGGTGAATATTGGTATTTGGACTTTAATGGTTTTGATTTTCATTTTGTGAGTCTTTAGTTTAGTCAAACTTAGCTGTACTGTTATTTGTTTTGTTTGTAATTGTATTCTGTTTAGTTACCCCTATTGTGTCTAAATTGGTCTGATCAGCCAGTATATATACCCCTGTCTGTCATTTCTTTGTAGGTCAGTTATGTTTGTTTGTACAGCCAGTATGTTTACATTTTTGCCTGAGTTCAGTTTTGTTTCTTTGACCTCTTTTATGAGCTCAGTTTATCTTTTGTCATCTATTTTTGGGTTAAAATAAAAAAAAACTATTTTTCTAATTAATATCCTGTGACTCCTCCTGTTTTTTTTAACTCGGTCCATCACACATAACATACACAAAAAGAGGAAAGATGAAGTTATGAAATTCAACAAGACCACTTAACTGATATATTTGGGTTGAGAGTTTCCTGTCTAAATGACAGGCCTTTGGATTAAAATAATGTGAATTAGAATATAGAGGTTAGTTTTATATAACCCCAAAAAGTCGATAGCCTCCACCAGGTCAGTTTTCATTCTCTAATTTAAGCAGAGGTGACCACATTCCCTGGAATGTAGTTGTTTTTTAAGATGTTTCTTTTTTTGACAAAAATAAAAGCTTACTTAAATAGCTTTTAAAGTTAAAAACCCTGAATCAAGAGGCACTGTTCAAGCAGAATTTTGCTGCTGGTCTTAAGGGTAACTATGGTATAAGGTGTCAAGCTAAAGTCAAATTTGCAAAGAAGCCTGAAGAAAAGGGAAAGAGCTAAGCAAATTATGTATCACCATGTTTGCTGTCAGGTTTTATAAAGAGAGCTAAAAAAGACAAAAAAGACCTGCATACAACTGCACTATTTAAACCTGAAGATGGAAAAACAAGAGGAACATGAGCAGCCTTTTTCCCAGGCTGAAAGAGACATCTCTGACTTCCCGAGGTGTTATATCTCTTGTAATCAAATTAAGAAATGTGTTTACCTCTGCCAATTATAGAGTCCAACGGAATCCTATGTCCCACATGCTTTTGAGTCTATTTGGACTTAATGGTAAACTGTAAAGAGGTATCAAATCCTTGAATTATCCAAGCCTGTAGTTATTTATTTTGACATTCAGGAAAGGTATCCTTTGTGTTAGTAAGGGTGTTGTCAAGTAAATGAACAAGCTCTAAAAGAGTGGCTGTTAAGATAGAGACCAAGATTTTATTATTGCCCCTTAACAATTTATCCCTTCTCTTACATTTGGAGTTTTAACACAAGCTCTCCTAACGCCGGGAATTCATAAACATGTTGTGTGGCTTTATTAGAGTGGTAATTCATTGTGCATATTCAGAAAACAAATGTGCAATTATAGGTTGACCCTGTTTAACTCATATGTCTAATTTAACTTTTGAGACTGAAAGTTAGGCAAAAAAACTAATTTAGTTGAAATTCTGCCCTAAGAATCAATAAACTTCTTAAGAATATATAGATGTATATAGACACCTTCACAATGAAGTCTTTAGCAAAGGAAATAAGCTACTTTCATGCTTCATCAGCTCTTACTGGTTACTTGCCAGATCAAATCTCATTCCATAATCATCTGAAGTCTGATACTAATGATGCCAGAAGAAAAAATAATATTTAGTCTGGACGCTGTTAATGAAGGAAGGAGAATCAAAGCTATTTTAACTTTCAAGTGTTTAAAATGCAGTCAGAGAAAACATTGAGTAGGTCTAAAACCCCATATACAGTATGGGATTCCCTTCAATTCAATTTAGTTTATTTGTATATAAAACGCCAATTCAAAACCCTGCATGGACACATTTTTCAGCATCATCCCTGGACAGGATCATTTTAATTTTTGCAGTATTCCACAGATGAAATAAGGAAATTCTAGAAACCTCTTTGATATGGGATTTAATTTACTTGTCCTGATCCTTCAGGCAGGTCATTCAGCTCTGAAAGATTGAAACAGCAGATAACTGTTAGGAATTAATAGCATGGAGCAAAAGTACTCTTTATTTTGTTATTACTCTTGTTAGGATAATTATCATTGATGATGTGTGAGTTTATTACACCTTGGTATTGGCTGCCTGATGCATGGCAGAACTGATGCTTTCCACAATAGTTAATCTTATTAAGACTGTCTGGATATACAGTTCTTATCTTCATTCTGTGCGTGGTAAAGATTTGGAAATGGAATGAGAGCGGTGTCCTTCAGCTAAGAACAAAGTGTAATGTTTGGATAAGGCTGGAGCCATGGATGTCTATTCATCTGCTAACATTTATGATGTAAAATATGATGATGTGGCAGACTGGAGACGTATATAATGCCTTTTTAACTGTTAATCGGGGCTAATACTGAGAGGTGAGCCGAGAGGTGAGCAGCTGCCATTCTGTAAACTCTAAGCAACTTCTCTGATCTGAGTAAGATTACAATCCTATACGAATCTTTTGTCATGTCTCCTGGTTATTTAATACATATAAGTTATGAGGTGTTATTTAAATAGTTTGCCCTGAGTGATCTCTTTTTTGGGAAAAGAACCGGAGAGACAGAGCATCAAGGTTCAGCCTCTGTCACAAAAAAGCTTGATTTTGAAATAAAGATGACTTTTGGAAATCTCAGGGTTGTGGGAAATATCTATACGTACATCCTAGAATCAGGAATTTTAGAATGATAATAGTGTTTTTCGTTAATATCAAATGCGAGAACATTTGAAAGTAACTTTGCAGATGAATTTTTTTTTGTTTTTGTAATTCAAATTTTATTGATTTCTTGCATATTGTCAAAAAAAATACAAACATGAACAGTAATGAACAGAAAAAGGCTGGTGCACCCCCCCACCCCTCCCGATAAAGTGATTGTCTTTATCTTCTTATATTATACTTGCTTAAGACAAATCTGAATTTGCAAAAAAAAAAAAAAAAAACACAGGTATTTGGCTTCCTCTCTAGGTATCTCATCTGAAACAGAAGATATTATTCACCAAAATGTCTTGCACACCACGTGTAACAATCAAAGATTCAGGGAAAGAGTGGGCAGTGACAAAGAGGATCTAGTGTTAAATCTGAAGGCAGATCAATGCCCCACTGAATTTGATTATAAGGACCCCAAAAACCAAATACCAGAACATTTTACACCATTAACTGTCCACCCACCTGATGCAAAAATTATAGTTTAATTTAATCAGAGTAAATTCGCATTGACTTATAAAATCTCTAATGTAATGATGAATCCTAATCTCTCACAAACTTTTTGCTACTTTCTCAATTAGCCTTTTTGCCCCCTCAATAGTAATTTCTGCGCTAGTATGAATTTGAGAAGTGATTGTCGAGTGCTGGAGGATACATGGTTAAACATAATTAAAGTTTATCTTTAAAAATCATAAATAATAGAACCCAATTTAATAACACATATAATCTTATCATATTTGCTCTGACCATTCTGGTTGTCAAATGTTAGTCTGTTGAACAGTCCTTTTATAAACCTTTCAGTTGAAAGGCCCATTTTTGTCTGTTATTTTCTGATCAGGTCACAGAGGCATAAGGTTTAGAAGAAAATCCTCTCTCCCTTGCAACATTCTCAAGGTCATTCCCAGAGATCAGAAGCTCATCACCTGATTCCTTAATGGGGATGACCACAAGTCCTACACGGACTTCTAATGACATAATAGAGGTTTCATTCCCTATCATCTGTAAAGCCACCTTCCAGAGGAATGTTATGTAAATCAATTGTATCTTGTTAATTATCTCATGAATGCTAATAGGCGAGGGTCGAAATGTAGCTGGATTCGTACATGAGTAGTTCTCAGTTTCATCTGTGCTTTTCTTTGCTACAACAGATTGGAGTTACAACAGAACACTGACAAACAAGGGACTAGAATATTTACTGTAAGCATCTCAGTTTAATGCAGACTAAACCCCCAGAGCAAACAATCCATCTTCTTTGGTTGAGATGCATGCCCTCAGACTTACAGGGGTTTAAGTAGCTTTGCATCATGTTGTTTTTGTCTTAAGAGCAACTCCAGCTCTGTATAATCAATCCATCTTGCCGAAGGAGATTTACACAAACAGCGACAAATTAAGTGATTTAAAAGAAGAGATCAAACTTTTTTGATTATAAGGAATACAAAATGAAATGTGATGTAATCAATCAGTTATGTTTGGTTGAATATGCTGTGACGAAGATCAGGCTAGACGGAAAAAAAATGTAATCTGTAAATTTAAAGCTTGATTATGTTATATTTCTGTTACCAGATGATGTATATAGCTTTATGTTTATTTTGTTAATTCAATTATTTTGTAGGTTTTTAAAAGAAGCAGTAGTGACTAAACCTTGAAGATTTATATACTGTAGTCTTGCAGATGCCAGTGATCAAACCAGTTCTTTGGCATTGTTCAAAGCTTATGCAGAAATATCTCTCTGATGATAGTCACTTATGGACAGCTAGAATTACCTTAAATTGATTTCACCCTCCTAACAGTGCTCGACAAAGACAGGAAACTCTCTACCAGGATGTGGTAAAGCAGTTTTGAAGGGGGAAAAAAACAAATCACAGAATTCAGATTAACACCTGCTGATCTTTATCCATTGCTTTAGTCTGGAACTGTGATTGAAGCAGCTTTAAATGCAAATATGCAATTCAAGTCATTTTGACTCAACAAGTCCCCTTTAATGTTTGTTGTTTTTAAGACAAATAGATAATTAATTTTTTGTTAAAATCTCTTTCATAATGGGTAGTTGACCCTTTATGTTGATATAAAAAGTACCCAAACCTATGCTGAAATAAGCTGTTTTATATTTTCCAATATGCCAATATATATATATATATATATATATATATATATATATATATATATATATATATATATATATATATATATATATATATATATATATATATATATATATATATATATATATAATATAATATAATATATATGCCAATAAGGTGAAGACAAAAAAACTTGCAATTTAGATGTGACATCAAAAACCTTAATTTCAGTATGTGTGTATATATATATATATATATATATATATATATATATATATATATATATATATATATATATATATATATATATATATATATATATTCTATATATTTATATAAATATATTCTATATATATATAAATATATTTTATATTCATATATATATATATTCAATTCCTGGCCCAGGGTCTTTCTGCATGGAGTTTGCATGTTCTCCCTGACTGTGGCGAGAAGCGGGGTACACCCTGGACAGGTCGCCAGTCCATCGCAGGGCAACACAGAGACAAACAGCCATTCGCACAAACACTCACACCTAAGGAGAATTTAGAGAAGCCAACAGTCATGTTTTTGGACTGTGGGAGGAAGCCGGAGTACCCGAAGAAAAGGTACTCCGTATACAGCTGGAGATAGGCACTAGCACCCCTCGTGACCCCACTTGGGATAAAGAGTGTTGAAAAATGGATGGATGGATATATATATATATATATATATATATATATATATATATATATATATATATATATATATATATATATATATATATATATATATGTAGGGTATCCTTGCTGTTCCTTGAAATGCACTTTTGTGGTGCATTTCCAAGAATATTCCATAATTCCATGTTCCAAAATGTCTGATGTATTTCAAGGGATCTGCTGTAACCACTCCTCCAGTTTGGGGGTTACTGAACCAAGTGCCCCAATGACCACGGGCACCACTGATGCCTTGGCCTTACTCTTCTATCAGCCCCTGGTATTTCTCTAGTTTCTCATGTTCCTATTTCCTGATGTTGCAGTCAATTAGTATTTTTATGTCAACCACAACAGCTTTTCTGTGCTCTTTGTCCACCACCACAATGTCCGGTTGGTTAGCCATTATCATTATGTCTTTCTCTATCTGGAAGTCCCACAGGATCTTAGCCCCTTCATTCTCTACCATCTTTGGAGGTGTTTCTCACTTTTACTCTTGGGTTTTCAAACACATACTCTGCACAGATTTTCCTGTACACTATGCCAGCCACTTTGTAATGGTACTCCATGTAAGCTTTCCCTGCTAGTATCTTACAACACACAGTTATGTGCTGGATTGTCTAATGGGCTTCTTTGCACATTCTACAACTAGGGTTGTACCTCAGGTCAGAGGGGAGTTAACATTGACTTCCCCACTAGAGACTGGGTACCAAGCCCCAATAAGTGCAACCATGCTCAGTGAGCCAGCGACTGACTTGAAAAATAAGATCTATGCAAAAATGTCCATCAGGCAACCCTGAAGCCAACTACAGAGATTAAGTGAAGTTACATCAGAAAGTCTCCTAGCAGACGTGAATGAAGCTGTGTAAGCAATTCCTACACAATCCTACAATTCCTATATATATATTTTTTTTTTTTTTTCCAAAAGATCCAGCTCGTTAGCTCAAGTCATTTTGAGTGGCTTGCACGCAAGAGGCCTGGTTTCCCAGCTGGGGCCTAGGGGTTAGGTGCCAGTGTGGGTCCTTAGGCAAGACCCTTCACACTAATGCCTACCTCGTACAATGGTGAGATACAATGTTCAGGTCGCCTCTGACCTGAATATCTTTATTAATCAATAAGGTAATAATCTCGTCCATCCAAAGAATTGTCTTGCCCTATGATGATAGAGACAAAGAATAGGAGTCTTTTGGCCACCTTGATGACTTCAGCCTGATGAGCGAATTGGGCAGCTCATCTCTTCTCTTACCAAGGATGGTGTGTCAGCCAGATTCAGAACATCCTGAAGGTGTTGTACGTCTCATGATTTTCTTTTAGTGTCCCAACATTTTGCCTACATGATTATACATAACTTTTATGTGCTAAATTTGTCATTTTACTGGAATGCCTAAAATAATGTCACTAAATGTATTTGTAGTGTAACAGTTTTATTGCTATCAATTTATTGCTATCAATCACCCTGAAAATTGTTGGTAATGAGTAGAGGTCCTTTTTGTTAGCTTAATGGAACTTTTATAAAAATATTTGAGAGTTAAGTCATCATTTAGCAGGGGAAATATCCACAAGTCTTAAGGAATATTCATAAGGAATATTTTATTCCATATTGTTGTTAAAAAATGTATTACAGGAACAAGAAATCTTGATTGTTCAAATTTAACTAAGTTATACAATGAAGGGAATTAAATTTTAATATCAAACAGAAGATTAGTAAATCTGTATATTTTAAGAGTACTTTGGCAATGAAAAGTGATTAGCTGTATTACTGCCAGAGAGGTCCATGCTAAACAGCAAACAAAAAAATACTAAGTAAAGGCACTGAAAGTAAGTGAAGGAGATCAGTTAGAACAACATTGGGACTCACAACTGGCAAGAAGCAGTCTTCAGGTAAGCCTTAAAAAAGCTTAAGCATAATCGATAGGGACAGATAACTTTCTGGTTTACAAGCAGAAGAAGACTGACAGGCTGAAAGCGAGTGTAAGCAGGAAACCTGTGGGAGGATGCTGGCAGAGTATAGCATGCAGAATAAGGAGGAACAGCATAATGAACACACATTTAAGTAATCGTCTAGGAGATTTTCTGGCTGCACTCCTCAACTCAAGAAATAAGGAGCAGCTGGGGACTCATCAAAAAAGATGCAGCAGAGCTTGTGCAATCCAGGCATAATCAAAACGCAATGGCTATAGGTCTCATTGGCATTCATAATGCCTTTGTTCAAAGAAGAGGAAACTTGCAGAACTGTAGGATGTGTTGCATCATCTACTTATAGCAGTAGAGCCTTAATCACATACAGAATAATATGCCTTATATGGAATAAACAAGCAAAACCTATGCACAATGTAATTATAATTAACAGCATATATGATGATGTAGAATACAAATTTCGATGAAGCTATGTGTAGTGTAATTAGTTCAGAGAAAATAAAAAATTAAGTTTCTTTCTTTTAAGTTTCTTTAAAGGTTTAAGCTATGTTAAATAAAAGTATATAAAAATGGTTTATATATATATATAATTTACAGATTGTACACTTTATGTTTTTTAGTCTGTTGGCTGATGTTAAGGTCAGTCTCCTCTGAATAACCACACCTAAGAAAACCTAGGAGATCTAGAAGTAATGTTTTTTAATCAGAGGGCCAACTTTTGAGCGTCCCAAGACTGGGGTGCTGAAAGTCTAATAACTAGACTGGTTATTACGCTGCACTGCTTGGGTGCTTTGATCAGCACCCCGAGACAAAAAACCATCATCTGTTTGTGAAAGTTCAATGATTAATGAATGAATGTTTTTGGTAAAATTTTTGATTTATGCTCAATTTTGAAGCGTGGTCTGGGCTATGTTATTCCACTCCACAATGCAAGAAGAACAATCACGAGCTAGCTGTGTGTCTAGATACGGCAGAGGCGGTGAGGAAGTGGGGACAGGTTTGTCCTACAACCGAGGGACAGGAGGGCAAAAAAGAGCGGAGATCCAGGTGGAAAAAGGGTCCAAGCGTTCTCGCGCACCCCTCTCTTCTAGCTGGTCCAACTTCACAAGTCGTTTTTCGCAATGGAGGTCATACTACTGGACTTTGCACAGAACAGATATATTCATGGATGTGCCATAATTTTCTCTGACTGCGGACCAGTCCTCATTATTTTGGGGTAAAAGTAAAAAAAAAAAAAAAAAAAAAAACACATTGTTTAGAACTGTTAGAGTTGAACATTCAACTGAGGTATCATTAATTGTGCTCCAACCGTTTTATTTGCTTTATCTGCAAATATTTGTTTTATATGCTTTTATCCTGGTTTAATCTTTACTTTCTTTCACTCTGCTTTTACATTCCTTCTATTTTAATGTTGAATTTATGTAAAGCACTTTGAATTGTCTTTTTACTGAACTGTGCTATACAAATAATCTTGCCTTGCCTGTGCCCAGTTTACATTGCTGTAATATACTTTAGTGTCATGCATTGGACTTAGATACAATCCAAATTAAATGCCTGGCTTTTATCAGAGGGAAATCATTGGGATTACCATCTGTACCTAATAACCAAAACCCTCTTAAAATAAAACCCCCTGCTGCACAGCATGTCTTTAAAATCATCAGTTCATATAATAATCCAAACCTAGAAAGAGTGGGTTTGTTTCTTCATGTTTCCCAGTGGAATACTGTCCTGTCTGCAGAACACAACATCACACAATCCAATGGTTTTATAGAGATTTTAAAGGGGTGAGTAAATCAGAACAGAAGCTATTAAATGCATTTCGCCTCTTCAGGAGGTCCAAGCTGTAGGCAAAGGTTCGATTAAGTGAGTAACACCCATAAAAAAGCAAGTTCACTAAATAAAACTAATGAAAATGTCTTCTTACTTTACTTATCAAAATAGGGAACCAAGCGCCTTTCATTAAGTTTTATGTAATCTGTATATACATATATATATAAGAAGCTGTGTCCAAATCTTTGGTCTGTACTATATATATATATATATTATAGAAGTCAGCCTTCTGCTCTAAAATTTTTCTTTTTTTTTAAATAACACTTAGTTTATACTGGGAAGGTTTAAGGCAATTCTGATCCATTTATTGTTAAAATAGAACTCCTTGAGCAGACCATTTGTGGGAGACCATTCACTTATATTTGTAGTACCATTTTAAAAGAAACCTCAGCATTTGGATGTCAATTGTAACCTGACTGCAGGGAAAAAGAAAGAAGTAGATGCTTCCCTTGCAATGATACAGAAAAGCTATAAAAACTGATTTGGATATCCACATTCTAGAAACAGCTAGAATATAGGGAAGAATATGTTTTGACTCTAGTGGTGGTGATATTTTATATTGCTAGCTTATCTAACACACATTAACCTCACATATGTCACAATTTGCTGAATAATACTGTACTTATCCATCAGAGTCAAACCAAGGACGCTAATGTGTTAGCGAAGCTTACATTTACTGTAGATCTAACAACATGTGGGAAATGTGAAGCTCAACTCTGCTTTGACACATGAAATAAAACATGCTACACAAATCAGTTTTACAAAAGAAAAAAAAAAATATTTAAAATATGTCTTAAATGGACCCTGTCAGTAAGGAGTCTTACTAACTTGATTTCCTTGAAAGTGGAATCATGTGGTAATCATATCCTACAACCCATAACTTTATACCTGATATTTTCATTTTAAAATTTAGACTTATAGAAGGATGATATCAGATAATGCTTTAAGGTATAGTTCATGTTTTGGGACTTAAAATTGCGTGAAGCAGTTTAGGCCTGTAGCTGAGATGTATCAGTATTCCTACCATTGTAGGTACCAGATCTGCTCGGGCGGTCAGATTTGCTCAGGGCACTGCCCCTTATTCCGACGTCAATATATGACAACTGCACTCGGACAAACTGTATTGCACCCATTTGTTAAGGACCGAATCTCTTTTGGAGTCTCAAAATATTATTATCTGTACTTGCTATTATTTCACGTATCATTGGCGATCTAAAGTAGCCGAAAGTAGAAAACAATCATCCTGAGTCTTGAAGGAAAGTACTGCCTTCTAAGACTGAGCTCTGCAATTTAACAAGGTGACAAAAAAGTCTCAGCTTATTTTATTCTTTTTATTAAGATCTGAGGCATCTGCGGACTCGTCCCCGCTGCTCCAGGCGGCTCCGGCATTTCGGTGGCTGAAGGACTTCCTCGGGGCTGTCTCTACTCCTCCCTTGGTGGGGGTTGAACTCCCTGCATCTCTAGTTGCCATCTGGAGGATAAAGGTGAAAGCAGCAGGCAAACAAAAAAAAAAAACAACAAGGAGAAACCAAAACCCAGTTTCCAACACTCAGGTCCTTCCAAAAAATAGGCAAAGTAGGCAAATTAATTCCCCTTAAGATCCCTATTGATGCTGGTTTATGCTCAGAAACCAGGTCATCTGAATGTGTGTCACAGTTAACGCAGATATGCCCCTTTCACATACACTCTGGTGCACCTCAATCTACATCCGCTCTACACTTTGCGTATTTCCTGTTTGGTACCTTACCGGCTTGTTTGGTTTGTTTGACGGCCATCGTGGAAAACGAAGATGGACCAGCTAGAAGAGCGAGGTGGGCGAGAACACTGTGACCCTGTTTCCACCTGTATCCCCGCTCTTTTTCGCCCTCATATCCCTCAATTTTTGCACAAACTTGCAGCTTCCATTTTTCCTCTTCCTCACCGCTTCAGCCTTATCTAGACCCACCGCTAGTTCGTGATTGTCCCTCTTGCGTTGTGGAGTGAAATAACAGCACAGTCCACGCTTCAAAATTGGGCATAAATCAAAATTATCTGCATCATACCTGCGACACACTGCTGTGAGAGTAAAACCAGCCCTTTACCCAGGTAAAACAAATCCAGGTGCTTTAAATCCCAGGGCTTTCTGTAGAAAAGTTGCTAATTTATATTGAGACAAAAGAAACATCATCAGACAGTGGGTGGGATAATCCTTTGTAGCTATAACAGCATGGAAAAATATGTTTAGTTAGTGAGCATACTGCCACATTTGAACATGTCATTGTGGCCATGGACATTCAACAGACTTTACTTTCTATAAGGTTAGATGCAAAACAATTAACCACATGTTATAAAATCTGCTTATTTTCAGGCTGTATGATGATTGAAGAGTAAAATAGACCAGAGTCAAAGAGTTAAATTGATTTCCATGGTGAGGCAGGTGTAAAAAAAAAAGGGCAAGAGGAGGAACAGGGGCAGAGATAGATTTCAGTCCTTAGTCCTCAGTCCTCAGTGCATTGTTGACTCTGGTTAGATGACCCTTGAGAAATGAAGGATATGAAGGGAGGGTCACAGAGGGAAGATATGTTGGTGTGACAGCGAGAGACATAGCAACACATTTGATGTGGACCCCAGGTGTTATGTTTGGTTGTACTCACGGTGACGAATAACCTGTGGGCCACTGCAGTGCAGGTATTCTATGAACTCACATACAAGCCTCGGCAGCAGAGATGACACATAGGGTATGTGTGCACAAAGTGCATCACCACCAAGTGAAGGATTCCCAGCAACAAATACAGATTCAATGTCAAACATAAAGAAACTCGCTGATTAAAAAATAAAGTCTCTCACAATTAACTTTTATTTAATGATGACTGCAAAAACAGTCTCTAATAGAGAACTATAATGACATCTTTTTTTTAATAATTGTGTTTTAACATAGTACAGTAAAGGGAAGCCAAGACAGTCAGACATTCAATGCTACTGTTCAGTCCATTGGCTGAAATGCAAGTGAATGATCACTACCTAATCAGAAGGTGCAGGGATGCAAATGTCTTATCCACTGGTGTCCATCCATCCATCCATCCATCCATCTTCCTCCGCTTATCCGGGGTCGGGTCGCGGGGGCAGCAGCTTAAGAAGGGAGGCCCAGACTTCCCTCTCCCCAGCCACTTCTTCCAGCTCTTCAGGAGGAACCCCAAGGCGTTCCCAGGCCAGCCGAGAAACATAGTCTCTCCAGCATGTCCTGGGTCTTCCCCGGGGCCTCCCCCCGGTGGGACGTGCCCGGAACACCTCACCAGGGAGGCGTCCAGGAGGCATCCTAAACAGATGTCCAAGCCACCTCAACTGGCTCCTCTCGACGTGGAGGAGCAGCGGCTCTACTCTGAGTCCCTCCCGGATGACCGAGTTTCTCACCCTATCTCTAAGGGAGAGCCCAACCACCCTACGGAGGAAACCCATTTCGGCCGCTTGTATCCGCGATCTCGTTCTTTCGGTCATGACCCAGAGTTCATGACCATAGATGAGGGTAGGAACGTAGATCGACCGGTAAATCAAGAGCTTCGCTTTTTGACTCAGCTCTCTCTTCACCACGACGGACCGGTACAGTGCCCGCTTCACGGCAGACGCTGCACCAATCCGCCTGTCGATCTCCCGCTCCCTTCTTCCCTCATTCGTGAACAAGATCCCAAGATACTTAAACTCCTCCACTTGGGGCAGGACACCCCCCCTGACCCGGAGAAGGCACTCTACCCTTTTCCGGCTCAAGACCATGGTCTCGGATTTGGAGGCACTGATCCCCATCCCGGCCGCTTCACACTCGGCTGCGAACCGATCCAGCGAGAGCTGCAGATCACGACTTGATGAAGCCAACAGGACCACATCATCTGCAAAAAGCAGAGACGCAATCCTAAGGCCACCAAAACGGATCCCCTCAACACCTTGGCTGCGCCTAGAAATTCTGTCCATGAAGGTAATGAACAGAATCGGTGACAAAGGGCAGCCCTGGCGGAGTCCAACTCTCACTGGAAACGAGCCCGACTTACTGCCGGCAATGCGGACCAGACTCTGACACCGGTCATACAGGGACCTGACAGCCCGTATCAAAGGGCCCAGCACCCCGTACTCCCGGAGAACCCCCCACAGGGCCCCCCGAGGGACACGGTCGAACGCCTTCTCCAAGTCCACAAAGCACATGTAGACTGGTTGGGCGAACTCCCATGCACCCTCCAGGACCCTGCTGAGGGTGTAGAGCTGGTCCAGCGTTCCACGACCAGGACGGAAACCACACTGCTCTTCCTGAATCCGAGGTTCGACTATCCGACGGACCCTCCTCTCCAGCACCCCCCGAATAGACCTTGCCGGGGAGGCTTAAGAGTGTGACTCCCCTGTAATTGGAGCACACCCTCCGGTCCCCCTTTTTGAATAGGGGGACCACCACCCCAGTCTGCCAATCCAGGGGACTGCCCCCGATGTCCATGCAATGTTGAAGAGTTGTGTCAGCCAACACAACCCCACAACATCCAGGACCTTGAGGAACTCCGGGCGGATCTCATCCACCCCCGGGGCCCTGCCACCGAGGAGCTTTTTAACCACCTCGGCGACCTCGCCCACAGAGATTGGAGAGCCCAGCCCAGAGTCCCCAGGCCCAGCTTCCTCAATGGAAGACATGTTGGTGGGATTGAGGAGGTCTTCGAAGTATTCCGCCCACCGACCCACAACGTCCCGAGTCGAGGTCAGCAGCACACCATCCCCACTATAAACAGTGTTGGTGCTGCACCGCTTCCCCCTCCTGAGACGCCGGATGGCGGACCAGAATCGCTTCGGAGCCGTGCGGAAGTCTTTCTCCATGGCCTTTCCAAACTCCTCCCACACCCGAGTTTTTGCCTCAGCAACCATCCGAGCCGCATGACGCTTCACCCGCCGGTACCCATCAGCTGATTCCGGAGTCCCACAGGCCAAAAAGCATAGCTGTCTGGGGCTTTATGCCCCAGACAGCTTATCCACTGGTGTTAACATAAAAAGGCTGAGCTCAGGGACAATAGAAAAACCCAGCTCAGCCCACCACTCTAGAGTAGAAGAGAGTGCAATGTCACTTAAGAATCAGGGTATCAGAGCCTAGGCTGTGCATTAGGTGAAACTGGCTATTACTATGCCTGATCTCTACTCCTGCACAGGTTCACACTTCTTCCCCTTGTGAGTTAACCGTCCAAACCCCTAACCCCTAGAACTCTACGGACCCACCGGTGGGTCCAGCTGCTACGTGACCTTGTAATTTTATGGATAAATGTGCCAAAATGGCCTCTCCGCCTAAGAAATTTCTCACTAATACCATTCTAAAATAAATATGATTCATCTGATTGAGTCCAAATTTGGTATATTTTTACACAACATTTAGATTTAAAAGTCTGTACTACTTTGTGCTATAAATAATATTTTGGTAGTGTTTTGCAATGTTTATTTCAAAGAAAATTTTGGCGAGGTTCAAAAACTGCAAAATATTTTGTATTTTGTCCCTAATATTTCAGGCAGGGTCAAAGCTACAATGGTGCTGACACCAGAAAACCATTCTATGACATCTTACCTTTACAGACGTACCAAAAGTTTCTTCTTAAATCTAATAGCTGTGAGGCTATAAGTGATTTACTTTTGTGTGTTTTTGTCAGGCAGAAATTTATTTATACCCCCTTAGGGTGTAAGAGGCTAACTTTAATTGTCATACCATCTTTGTACCAGTCCCTCATGGTTCCACCAGCAGTTGGTGGGCCCCCAACTCCACTTGTCTGACATTTTACCCAGAGCTTTTTTAACATGGGAGACCCTACAGGGGGTATTTAGTAATTAGACCTGAAGGACACTGCCCCTTTTGTCATTCCAGCACTCCGAACCCTCAAGCACATGAAGCTTATTTTTCAAAAAGGGGCACAAAGTAAACTGAATACTTACAATTATACTCTAAATAGTTATGATGCACCTTTAAGTCACAGCTCAATAACCACGTATTGAGATGTAAGAAAAGAAATCATACTTGCAATGTTTTAAGACTATATTTCAAAGAGCTAAAGCAGAAAAAACTAAAACCTCTAAAATGTATGAAAACTACACAGTAATGAAAGGAGAAACACACACCCCTAACTAATGTGAGATGAAGCAAAGCATCCCAATGAAGACAAGTGCAATTACTTCATTTATTAAAATGATGGTTAATGGTTAATATTCTTCTTTTTAGGCAGCATACTATTTCACTGGGTTGGCAATATAATTCAAAAGATAAAGCAGCACGGTATAACAACTGTGGCCAAACTTAGTCATTAGATTCTAAATAGAGGGTATGTTGAATTGCTGCTCTTTTACAGAGGCATACTATTGTTTTCCATCTAGATAGTTTGTGTTTGCTTGAAAGCAGGAATTCCTCTTTTTTTCTCTTCTTTCAGAAGACTATGCACAGCTGTTGTATTGCGAGACAGTTATGCAAAAAACTGTCCAGAAAATGGTGACAAGGAAGAGAATCTAAGACACTCTATGACAGCCGCATCATTAGAAAGGCAGCACAAAAAGAGGCCATAAAATGCACTGCTGTGAAACTATTAAAGCCCCGGAAATATGATGGCGAGACACACAAGGGGAGGATTGGCCATTTTGAGGAAGCAATAATGTCAGAAAGAAAGAAAGAAAGAAAGAAAGAAAGAAAGAAAGAAAGAAAGAAAGAAAGAAAGAAAGAAAGAAAGAAAGAAAGAAAGAAAGAAAGAAAGAAAGAAAGAAAGAAAGAAAGAAAGAAAGAAAGAAAGAAAGAAAGAAAGAAAGAAAGAAAGAAAGAAAGAAACCTCCACAATCGATTTTTTTTTTATCTAAATTATACATTTTCAGATGCATTATATTCTAAAATTACTCTTGTTCTAACAGTACTCATGAAGAGCTTTACACAGTTAGGGTTTTGCTAATCATCAAGGTTATATTTTCTGCTCAAATAAATTGCCATTTTAGCTTGACCAAGGAAAAGATAAGTCCTTTTTCTTTCTTTTGTCATATTAAAATCCCAAAATAAAAGATTGCTTTGTAAACTTTCTCCAAATAATTACTCAATGTCACTTAGCAGTGTGAATAAATCCATCAATTGAAACCATTGTACAAAACAATAAAAAAGTATTTTCTTTTAGCAAACGAAAAAGACATATATCTTAAATGACCGAATTTATGATATATGCAACTTTAAATATATCTTTTAACTTCACCTTGTTTAAAGCCTTTACACATCTCTTATGTGCCTAGTTTTTGTTCACAGATGACACCATCGGTGTCCCTAGACTTTTCTCCTTTTCAAAAAAAGGAACCCTCAGCTCTGGCATGATGTACAATTTAAAAGAAAGGCATGTTTTATTAGGTGTTAAAAACACTGAGCCATACATGTATCAGCCTTTTATTGTCTTCAGATAACACTTGCAATCCTCCAGTCTTCCTGCGGAGGAGGCAGGAAGACTTGTTAACATTTTCAGAAATTTAAAGTTCTATTTCATTTTCTATGTGGCCACACAGCTCTATTTATCTGGTAAGCTTAACTCCAATCTCTCTCCCTCATCCATGTACCCCCTGCCTTGCTAAGACTGAAGACTGGTTAACTTTCTGAAGCTAAAATGTAACAAAGCAGAAAGGAAGCAAATCGGGTTTTATGCAAGACTGACTATTTGTTTCTCTCAATTGAAAGTTCTATCCCTCTCCTAAGGTAAAGACTTTGGATGTCATCTTCAATAGCACTTTCTCATTCACCTCCCACAAAACAAGAAAACATTCACCTTTTTGGTTCCTTTCTTTACCTATGCTCTGCTTCTGCTGTTACTATCCATAGCCTTGTCTCTTTCTATACTGATTTCAGCAACTCTCACTTTTCTGGTCCTACTCGGAAATCCCTCAATAAGCATCATTTGATACAGAATTCAGAGGCTTGTTTCATTACTGAAATCCCCTCCCTTCATCACATCAACCCAGTCATTCTTAGTGACTCCCTCTCAATTTCAGAATTCAGTTTAAAAAGGTCACTCATAATCTTGCTCCCTAATACCTCTCAGATTTCCTTTAGATCACTGAACACACCCGAATCCTTGGATTTTTTTTAAATTCATGCCCAACTGGTATTTGCAATCCATATACTTTACCTGTTTCCTGTTTAAATCAAAGCTAAAAACTGTACAATGTGTTCAAAATGAAAGTTTAAGAAAATTAATCTATAGTATTAGCATTAGGGTATTTGAATAAGTGCCCATAGCCAGAGCCTAAAGAAGTAATGTGTATTGATTTCAACAACAAAGTAATTGGATATCAAGTGTAGGGTTACATTCAGCTTCACCAGTAAAGATGTTGGATTTACCCAGGCTGTAACATTCCATTATAGCCCTGCCTACCACAACGCTTCATACTCATAAGTGACAGATATCTACTTAAAGGAATAGTACACCCAAAGCATGATTAGCCTTCATTTTCTACTCACCCCCATGCTGAACAACACTCTGGAGTACTTTTTTGATATCTCAAATGCATCTGGAGATCTGGGAGGCTTCTTGCTGTCTGCTGACATTCAAATAATGGAGGTCCATGGCGCCCGAGACAGAAAGGTCCATAAAAGTCCACAAAAAACGTGTCAATATTCCTCCATACTGCTCGTCCAATGTAATCCAAGTGTCCTGAGTGGGTAGCATCCAGAATTTCCTCGAAACGAAGTCATTTAGAATGTTTTTAGAGCATAAACAGTAGTGTATAGGATTTCCTAATAGCGCCCCCATGCGCGCTCACGATTCTACAGAAGCCGGCAGACCAAACCGGAAGAAAGTGCGCATTCAGTGTCTGGTCTGCCGATAATGCAAGCGTAGAAGAAGAAATGTGCTGTTTACCTGTGCAAAGAAAGAAACAACGAAAGAAAAATGTCTGAGGACTTCAGTGTTGAGGAAGAGCATGAGTTCTTTGCCGAGCTGAATGCGCTGGTTTGGTCTGCCGGCTTCCGTAGAATCGTGAGCGCGCATGGGGGCGCTATTAGGAAATCCTATACACTACTGTTTAGGCTCTAAAAACATTCTAAATGACTTCGTTTCGAGTAAATTCTGGATGCTACCCACTCAGGACACTTGGATTACATTGGACGACCAGTATGGAGGAATATTGACAAGTTTTTGTGGACTTTTGTGGACCTTTCTGTCTCGGGCGCCATAGACCTCCATTATTTGAATGTCAGCAGACAGCAAGAAGCCTCCCAGATCTCCAGATGCATTTGAGATATCAAAAAAGTACTCCAGAGTTTTGTTCAGCATGGGGGTGAGTAGAAAATGAAGGCTAATCATGTTTTGGGTGTACTATTCCTTTAAGGCTGGAGGAGGAGCAAACCCAATTTTAAACATAGTACTTTTCTGAGTATAAAATACAGAGCGGGTTTATCTCTATGAGGTTTTTGTGATTATTACCTTGTGATAGGTTTATTTTAATTAATTGGCATTGAATCTAGCCTTCCTCAATGCGGTTCTTTGAAAATGGCAGAGGGTTGTAAGAGAAAAAGGGTCTATAAAGTGTATGAGAACAAGAGAAAGGCCTAAGAAGAAAGAAACAAGACCAGAGTGTTTTTGGGAGATTCGTTCACACAATGGTGTACACTGAAAGCACAGGTCGGGCCTCCCACTGATGCCACGGTTGTGAAGTTTCTACTCGACAGGTTAAGTTTGGCATGTTATTTGGAGATATCCATTTCACATTACTGCTGGTCAAAAGCTATACCTCTTTCCAGGGAAGATAAATCTATTTATTTTGTAATTTGCATTGTTAGTACGGTAGTTATTCTGTGGCCACAGATGTTTAATAGGCGTACCCTCTTTACAAACATTTGCAAAAATCCTTCACAGTTTCTTTAAAATTTTGTGAAATTTACTGAAAAGAAGTACTTTGTCAAGATTGTCAACGCTACAACAAAATTACAATTTAGAAAAAGAAAAATATATTAAACTGAAAGAATAAATTTTAGAACCCAGTGATAAAGTTCGAATAATCTCTCAAAAATACTCTATGCCAAGCAGATCCTCTATTTGAAAGCTCCATGAGGCCTTGCTGCTTGTCATAGAAATCCAAACAGATTATAATGAGAAAAAAGATCTGGAGAAAGAACTGACTAAAAGTATCTCTAATATAAGAGGACTGTAAGCTGGTGGGTAACCTGAAAAACTAGAGTAATAATGTGTGGAACTCAGATTTGTTCTACACATCATTCATCTGGGAATCCTCTGATCAAATCTATTCTGGCAAAGGAGTGAGTTTCAGCAAAATCATTCAAGCTGATTAGGGAAAGTGTCAACTAATGCCTGCATACCAAAGTATACCCTGCCCTAAAATCAATACATTATAATGATGTCAGAAAGAAAATTAAGCTGACTTACAATTAACCATAGTTCAGGAAAAATCAGAAAGTCGGAAACAAATTATACTAATTTAATATCCTAAATACCGCAGTAAAAATACATTTCTCTGGAAAAACTCCAACATAAACTGTATATTTATATTAGATATTTTACAAAGTTCTTATAGAGGGGGGAAGTGCTGTGATCCAATGAATAAGTAAGTAATCATATTCCTGCAATGAAGCACACCAAGAATTAATTTAAACTTTCAGTCATCCATC
The DNA here is from genome assembly GCF_016077235.1 of Cyprinodon tularosa. Classification (NCBI taxonomy): domain Eukaryota; kingdom Metazoa; phylum Chordata; class Actinopteri; order Cyprinodontiformes; family Cyprinodontidae; genus Cyprinodon; species Cyprinodon tularosa. The sequence continues at coordinate 294,024 of NW_024039490.1, read as the reverse complement.
AAAGTCAAAAGGGGGTATTATAGCATCTACCTTAGAAACCTTTACATCTGATTGGCTGCTTCTTACCGAAAAAGATAGGACAACATCTTCCTGGTTTTCTTTGACTCTGAAGTCAGCATTTAAATACTTTTCCAAAACAGGTTGCTATTTATTAACAGTATAGTGGGTAAGATATTCCAACACCTGTATCTATAGTTTTATCTCTAAAAAGTGACTATATTTTCAGTGGGCAGGGCTAATTAAGATTCTGCTGAAGTCTGTGGCAGGTCTCGCCATCCTAGACAACACCAAGTTCTCCTGTTAGATTATTAGATATATTTCAGACTGAACCAGGTATATAAAGGCTAGAGTTGGTCACCCAGTGTGCTGTACAAAAAATCTTTCTGAAAATCTTTTCAACTTTTTCAGAGAACATTTTTATTTATTTATTTATTTATTTTTTAAGATTGTATTTCTTTGAACATAAACCAGGGGAGAGTGTATACACAGTCTTGACTTTACAGTAAAAGAATACCAGAAGGAAAGTTCCAGAAGGAGAACATATTAAGCTGTTAAATTCATTGGGGAATAAAACAAAACAATAAAAAAATAAAATAAAAAAACTTTTGCCTGGAGTGTGTTGTGCCAACTCTCAATAAAAACAAGGTCTCTTGAACTTCAGTTCCTACCACCCCATTTCCCAGCTCTGTTGACTTAAATATGTGAATAATCTGTCGTTGTCTTTGCCCTTATGAGTAGCAGTTTCATTTACTCCTGTTCATTTGTCTAATTGGCCCAGCGGCTCATTAACGCTTATTGTTTCCACCTGGTCCCCTCCGCTATTTACAAGGTTCCTTTGCCTACCATCAGCGACAGATTATTTGAGCTGTTGTGTGAGATTAGCTCTAGTTTTAAGCAAGTATTCTGTGATTCTGATTCTGATCCATTTTCTACCTCTGGATATTCAAGTTTTGGCCTTGCCCTTGTCTGCTCGGTCAGTTTTATTTTTGCACTGAATTCCTGGATTCTGCTGGTTTACCAAACTTGGACTGTGTTACTGACTGTGTTAACCAAGATCAAACTTAGTTGTATGTTTAAACAAAGAATAAAACCTTTAAAAGTTATATTAACGGAAATAAATGTTTTCCTGCCACAAATCAAGTTGCTTAGGCCAACAAATATGACTGAACTTCTTGTTTTGATGTGTTTCAAAGTCAATTTCTGACTTCTCTCTGATCTTAATAGACATTAATCATGAAAAAATGAATGTACTATATTTTTTGTTTTATCTAATTATTATTATTATTATATTTAAAACATGCATTAGAAATGGTTTCTAATAAAAAAAAAATGGCAATGTGGTTCACATTACGGAGGCAAGATATAAAGGTAGACACATTTAACCAAGTTTAGTGATAAAATAGAGGCTGCAATTTTAGTAAAAAGCATTGTATTAAATCTATATAAGCAACAAAAGAATTGTATACTAAGTTTGATGGAAGTCAGAAGATCCAGTGGTACCAGACTATGGCAGCCTTGCTTCTGTCAGTTAGCCCCAGGGCAACTGTGGCTGTAATGAAGCTTGCCACTATAAGTGTGCAAGTGTGAATGGGTCAATGGGTGACTCAATGTAGTTTAGAGCACTTTTGTCAAGTCTCCTGACATTAAAATGCACTATTTACAGGCCGTTTACCGATGCGTATGTGTTTAAAATAATTAGATATAATTAGGAAAAGAGAATCTGGCCCCCATCAATGGAAGAGAGGCTGAGATATATATAAACTGGGAGCTTATCTGGTCATTTTTTTAAAACCTTTTTTCATCTTCAATAACAAAATTGCTAGCATATCAATTCTACATATGGGTTATTTTTTTCTCCTTGGGAAGAAATTACTCATTTTCACATAGGAAGCAAGTTAATATTTGCTTTTTAGGGCTATTCAAGGGTACAATCTGCCCATGTGTCATGTCTCGAAATGTTTTTAAACATCTTACTTTGGGAATTTATCCCATTTGTGCTCTGATATTTCTGAAACAACAACAAAAAAGTCCCCTGTTACAAACTGAGTGTGTACAGATGTTTTTGCCCTTGTTTTCCGCAAAACTTGCTGAAAAACAAATATTCACAGTTCAACTGTTGAAATCCCTTTCTGTAAATTAACCTAGATGAATATAGATACAATAATTATAGATGTATACATGTATTATCAATATGGTTTATTTTGGTATGCTAAATGAGGCAGCTCAGTAGAAAGATTTAGACTTTCCAATCCCAACATACCTTTTTACTGTATAAATGGCAACCATTTCAAAGATGAAATTCAAAGGAGTTTTTTCCAAGATCTTGAACAACACTAAAAACCAAAAGCTTGGCTCACTAAACAGCTTTTGCGGTTTAAGTTTTATTGATTGAGCAAACCATGGGTCACTCATTGAGGGATTCCTTCATACATTTGTTTTTCAAACAACACTAACCATTTTACAGAACATTGAGCAGATTAAGAAAAACTGATTGTTTGTTTTTGTTTTTTTTTTCTGTTATTTTTAAATAACTTTTGAAAATAGCCAGAAATCTATTCCCCCCCCATTTAGTCACAAACACACCATTTAAAATGCAGCTGCCACCTTTTTGTTATTAAATCTGCTAAAAACCACCTCAGCTTCTGTTTCTACATTTGGGTTTTACACATAGTTTATACATTTTTTAAAATAATGGCTAGGGATTCCATGCAGGTATGACATACAGTCCATGGGAGAGAACTAAATCACAAATTCATTCCAACCATTAGTAACAAAAAAAAAAAAAAACTGCCTAACAAATTTCTTAACAAATAGGCTAATTAAAATGTCTATTTTCTCAAGAAGTGAGAGAAATGGAAATAATAATAAATGTCTTCTTAAAATCTGACTGGGCCTAACAAAATTACCCAAAAAACAATTCATACCAGAGGTGAAAAAAAACAAAAACATGTAAAGCATTAAACACTTTACTTACCTTAGTAAAAAAGGTTGAAAAGGACACCTATTACAACCAGTCGATAATCTTCACTAACCAAAGACAACATGTTGATAAATCGTTAAATTGTGTTGTACATTAAAAGATCCCCCCAAAAAAAAGTAAAAAATAGACCACTGGACATTGATTTTTCGAAGTTTGAATACATTTCGCTTTCCATCCAGAAAACTTTCTTAATTCAAAATGTCTGCAGTAGCCTTGAGTTCCAGGCTTTATAGAGGAGCCCAACAAAAGTCTTGCTATTGCTTAGAAAACAGGTGCACCCATTTGTAATGGTGAGTCGTTGAGGTTGTTGTCTGCCTGCAAATTAACCCAAAACTGGCCCATACCTCACTAAAGAGGAGTCGTTAGGGTCTTTGTTTGCCTGGCTAAACAGGCGCAATGTTTTGACTATCTGCATGGTGATGGGGATTGAGATGATATTGGGAAGGAATCTAACTTTAACGCTGCGATATAAGTTCTCGAGAGCTGAAACCTGATTCCATACCCTCTGTTTTATGTTGGTTTTTCTCTCTTAACGTAAATGGCTTACTTTCCACCCCTTTCAAACCACCTGTCTTCTTTGTCCAAAATGTGAACGTTTTGGTCCTCAAGCAAATGTCCTTTGTCTTTAAGGTGTAGGAAGACAGCAGAGTCTTTTCCAGAGGAGGTAGACCGCCTGTGTTAAGCCATGCATCTGTGGAGAGGTCATTTGGTTTCTCCAATATAAAGGTCAGAGCATTCCTCACTGCACTGAACTGCATAGACCACTCCACTCATATTAGTTTTGGGGGGTTTTGTCCTTAGGGTGCAACAGCCTTTTTCTATGATTCTTTTTGGTTGGAATGTACTGGGATTTTGTGTTTGGAGAAAATCCTCTTTAGTTTTTTAGAGATTCCAGCAACATATCGGTTAGAGATGTTTTTGCATTTGATCTCCTCACCCTTATGTTCTGAAGAGCGTCTTTTGGTTTTCCACGCTTATTTGACTAAGGCCAATTTAGGGCATCCACGGGTTGGGAATTCATCTTTAATGTGTTTCTGTGTTGCTTCTCTTCTTTTTTAGTAGGGAGATGCTTGACCTGGTGTTGTAAGGTTCTGACGAGAGGAAGTTTGTGCTCCAGCGCATGGTGTGAGTCCAAAAGTTGGGTGAGCATGTAAGGAGATGGAAACCTCTTACCTCTTACCTAGTTACCCAGTCTAATTTTAAATCGTCAGTATACTGTAGTTGCTTCAATGAATAAAAATAAAAAAAAAGGCTTTTGCTGCTTCTCATCTGGGATAATTCTTGTAGTGAGAATCTTTACTGTTAATCTGCAACCACCCAGTTACATATCAAGCTGTCAGGTAGAGTAATGTTCATGGGTCATTGTTGATGTTTTGTTCTTGACTTTAGTGGTTTCTCTTCCCAAAGGTGTCTATAATCTAAAACAGAGTGGAGCCTCGGGCTCTCTCTGCCTCTGGGAAGCACATAATTCTCAAAAGGTCAAATAAGGCCTGAAAAAAACATTATGCAGCAGTTTTACAACATCAGCAAATGTGCAAACACATACTAATTCATGCCTTACAAATGCAAAGGCTTGCAGTGCTAAACTTCATTAGGCTTTCTGAACTATTTTGTCCATAAATTTACTTTCAAGCAGTGGGCCATTGAATTACCACTTACAAAATTTTAATGTGAATGGACTAAGAACATGATGATTTATTAAATGTAGAATATGGTCTAAAAACCAATAAAATGTTGCTTACCTTTAGCAGGCATGTTTTAGTTCTCATTTCAGTATAGTTTTGATTGCAAAATATACCTTACGATGCAACACAACGTCTTTTAATCCCCTCCACCTTTATTCCTGCACTGCTGATGTATCAGCTACAAGTCATACATCCAGAAAACAACAATTTAGAAAGGCCAGAAGGACTCCCATTCTCTACCAGTTGGGCCATACTTTTTCTTACCATATTAACCCTTTTTGCTTAATTGTATCAAAATCTTTTTTTTTAATACCTCATTTATGTTTAGTCCTTTTAGTCCTCAAACATCATAAGCAAAACAGATCATACGCAAACTGATTTTATTAAGAAAATGTAAATATCAGACAGGACAGTAAATAAACAAATGAAAAAAATCAGAAATAGAATATTAGCATGTTAAGAAAAGTCACACAGATCGCAATACAATTCAGTTGCAGGTGGTAACAACAAATTTATCTAGCTGCTTTTTAAAGATTCATATTTTTAAGAAATTGCCTGTTTAAAGACAGTTGCTGTATGGTTAAAGCCACATCCAAAAAGGTGAACTTTCTTACATTACCTATAATTATTTCTCCCTGCATAGAATAACACTTTTTGATCATTTATTATTGGGGCAAATAGCCTAGCTATGAGCTCAGTAAGTTAGACTTTATTCTCTTGCTTAAAAATTAGCTCTTGTTTTACACATAAAAAGAATGGAATATTAAGTGTCATTGCTTAAACTAGTGTTATACTAGTATAAGCAATGCTATACTTGATCTGAACAGTTTATGTTCAAATGAGATTTAACATAGAATGACTGAAAAAAAAGTGGTTGGGGGATAGGGGACAGCTCTGACAAATCCAAAAGGCTAATCCAAACAAGATCAAAATCAGGGCTACTTAACAATGCACTTATTTTGGGAATTATTATTTCAAGCGATCTAATTTTTTGTGTTTTTCCAGTGAAAAGGTTTTGGGATTTTCAGACTTGACTCAAACCTCACATTTGACACCCACATCTACTACTTCTGTAATGTATTCTTCCTCCACCTCAAAAACATTGCGAAACTCTGCCCATCCCTCTCCCAATCGGATGCTAAGAAGTTGATCCACACCGTTATCTCTTACAGGTTGGACTACTGTAATGCCCCGTTTGTCAGGATCCCTGGAAGAAGCCTGTAAAAGATGAGGAGGCGCAAATACGATCATATCACGCTGGTCTGGAAATCCCTCCACTGGTTACTCATTCAACACACAGTCCAGTACAAGATCTGTCTCCTCTCTCACCAGTGCCACTGCCTACATCAGAGAACTCCTCACCCCACACGCCTACTCCCAAAATCTCAGATTGACCACCACCTTCTGCTTCCACCATTCACAGACTAAACCTTTCCATATTGGAGTAAGGGCCTTCCAGGCAGTCACCCCACTACTCTGGATTGCCCTTCAACATCACCTAAGCACCTTAGCTTTATCAGTCTTTTATTGTCTGGTGTTTTATTTATTTTTTATATTTTGGAAAAGTGTTTAAATTCCTCTTATTGTAGCACTTTGAGAAATTCTTTAAAAAGTAAAGTGCATCACTGTGAAGGACCAAGCAGTAAGTCAGGCACAGCTGTATTTCCAAAAAATAGGGTTCTTTTATTTAAGCCAAAAAGATAAAATGTACCAAGTTCAGAAAGGATCCAGAAAAGAGGTCAAAGAAACAAAAACTACTCAAAAAACCAGTAACAGAACTAACTCACACAAACACCTCCTTTATTGATAGTGATGTTATGATATGAGCCAAGGCTTTGAGGAGTGTGTCAAGAAACGGTTGGGGCATTTCCTCGATGTGTGTGTCGAGGCATGATTCATTTAGGGGAGGGGCCAAATTGATTACATCCGAAGCCTCTCTACCATGATACCATGTGATTGCTTCAGGAAGTTTTGTGGTCAGTTGAGTGTAGAGTTTGGAGAGAATTTAAAGATAATTGAGAGGATAGGTATGGAGCCAGCAAGAAAGAGGAGGATGTCCTCCTGTATGTGGGAGCATTTCGACCTGATTACTCCCTCTAAGGTAAGCTAAACCTATTAAATCGAACCTATTCATTAGATTTTTTTTTTCAAAAGTTGTTTATTTTCATTGACTCCTAATGTATTTATAGGTGAAGTGTTTATTGTGTTCCAAGGAGTTGGGATACAAAAACAACACCTCCTCCATGCTGAGGCAATACTTTGCCCTGCAAGAGAATAAAGAGGCAACTGGAGCCACGCCCAGCAATGATAAGTTATTAGAATAGCATACATACACAACCAACATTTTTGTTTATTCTTTATTCGTTGAGTAAATGAATAGCTTGAACAAATAATGGGCACTGTATTTATTTCTTTTTAACCAGCCACAAGGAAGCAATAGCTGAATAAACTCCTGGCCAGCCTTGTAATGAATGATACACAACCCTTTTTTTTTTTTTTTTTTTTTATTTTCACAGATCAAAATAAAAACTCAGAATACACCAATAGAATAAAATAAAAAAAATGTGATGGAGTGTGACAGAAACCCTTTAGGGCTTATACCAAGGCCACACCCGTAAACCAACAAAATATCAGGCAGCTCACATTATGAAAGTCCTTTCAGAGAAAACAAAATAGACATTAGCATTCAGATTTCAGGGGGTCAAATTTTTGTAAAATCATACATCACTGTCTTTTTTGGATAACAGTATTTTTTTCAAAGACTTTCTACCATTTATTTCTGAAGATTCCAAATATTTTCCATATTCATTCCATAATTTTGCACCACGATGCCGAAAAGAAAATTGCACTTGAGTTTTAATACTTAACGGTAAATGAAAAGACAAAGCTTGTCTAGTATTATAAGAATGCACTTGGCAGTTCTTAACAAAATATTTCTTAAAAGTATCAGGAGACTGACCTTGTTTTATCATAAAAATAAAGGTACATGTTTGATAAATATTAATTTCAAAAATATTCAACAGCTGTAATTTGGAAAAAAGAGGAGGACTAGCTGCATCAACTTTAGAGAATGTTGCTAAGCGAACAAAAGCTTTTTGCAAAAGTAGTATTTTTTTAAGATAACTAGGAAATGTACTTGCCCAAACAATATTACAGTATGACAGGTATGGATAGATTAGATGGTGTTAATGCATTAGTGTCCTTGGACTCTACATATGGGAACACACAATGTTAAATTGTTTAGGAGAAAGCTGGCCGTGACTGAGTGGATGTGCTCTCTTCGTCCTCTGGCATGGGAGCTGGCTCGGAGCTCGTCTGCCTGGCTGTGTGTTACCAGCTGCTTTTTGTGTCTCTGCTTCTATCTCCTTGAACCCCAGTCGGCCTCAGCAGTTGGCCGCTCACACTGAGCCTGGTTCTGCTGGAGGTTTCATCCTGTTAAAAGGGAGTTTTTCCTCTCCACTGTCGCTAGCATGCTTAGTGTGAGGGATTGTATTTGAGTCGATGAGTCAATGCAATCAACTGGTTTTCCTTAGATAGTGTCAGGGTTTGGTTGAGGTTTGGAGGACCCAAATGCAGAGGCAGACAGGCTGAGGAGATTTCTGGGTAGTTTAATGGGGCAAAAACAGCAACAAAGGCAGGAATGCAAAAATCCAACTAATAATCAAGCAAACCAAAACAGTGGAGACATCTGGGGAAAACCAAACACGAGGAGCCAGGGAGAGACGAGGAACGTGGACAACAGCATGGGAGGACAGCAAAGACAAGGAACCAACAAAGAGTGAGAGCAGAGGGAGAGCATATATAGGAGAGAGAGACAAAGGGAGGGCTAATGAGCAGACAAGGAACAGGTGTGAGAGGAGACAACGAGGGAGCCAAGGGGAAAGGAACATACACACACAAGAGGGCAAAAGGGGACAACAGAAAAACATGAGAACTAATATAAATCTAGAAATACAACAAAACTGGAATTAAACCAATAAATCTAGAAAACAAGGAGCAAAGTAAAGAACAGCAGAACCAAGACCATGACAGTGCCCCCCACTTAAGGGCGGATCCCAGACGCCCTAAAATGTCCAGAAACAAAAAATAAAATAAAAAATAACCCACCCTGGGTGGGCGGAGGGGGAACCAGGAAGGAGGGCACGAAATACAAAACCGAACGCAGAGTCCAAACAAAAACCAAAACAACCCACCCAAGGTAGGCGAGGGCAAACAAAGTCTCTGGAGGACGGCCGTGGGGCCGGAGGCGAGGACGAAGGTGGGCCTCTGAAGGAGGAGGGTCTCTGGAGGTCGCCGACGCCGTCTCTGACGAAGGAGGAGGGTCTCTGGAGGTCGCCGACGCCGTCTCTGACGAAGGAGGAGGGTCTCTGGAGGTCGCCGACGCCGTCTCTGACGAAGGAGGAGGGTCTCTGGAGGTCGCCGACGCCGTCTCTGACGAAGGAGGAGGGTCTCTGGAGGTCGCCGACGCCGTCTCTGACGAAGGAGGAGGGTCTCTGGAGGTCGCCGACGCCGTCTCTGACGAAGGAGGAGGGTCTCTGGAGGTCGCCGACGCCGTCTCTGACGAAGGAGGAGGGTCTCTGGAGGTCGCCGACGCCGTCTCTGACGAAGGAGGAGGGTCTCTGGAGGTCGCCGACGCCGTCTCTGACGAAGGAGGAGGGTCTCTGGAGGTCGCCGACGCCGTCTCTGACGAAGGAGGAGGGTCTCTGGAGGTCGCCGACGCCGTCTCTGACGAAGGAGGAGGGTCTCTGGAGGTCGCCGACGCCGTCTCTGACGAAGGAGGGTCTCTGGAGGTCGCCGACGCCGTCTCTGACGAAGGAGGGTCTCTGGAGGTCGCCGACGCCGTCTCTGACGAAGGAGGAGGGTCTCTGGAGGTCGCCGACGCCGTCTCTGACGAAGGAGGAGGGTCTCTGGAGGTCGCCGACGCCGTCTCTGACGAAGGAGGAGGGTCTCTGGAGGTCGCCGACGCCGTCTCTGACGAAGGAGGAGGGTCTCTGGAGGTCGCCGACGCCGTCTCTGACGAAGGAGGAGGGTCTCTGGAGGTCGCCGACGCCGTCTCTGACGAAGGAGGAGGGTCTCTGGAGGTCGCCGACGCCGTCTCTGACGAAGGAGGAGGGTCTCTGGAGGTCGCCGACGCCGTCTCTGACGAAGGAGGAGGGTCTCTGGAGGTCGCCGACGCCGTCTCTGACGAAGGAGGAGGGTCTCTGGAGGTCGCCGACGCCGTCTCTGACGAAGGAGGAGGGTCTCTGGAGGTCGCCGACGCCGTCTCTGACGAAGGAGGAGGGTCTCTGGAGGTCGCCGACGCCGTCTCTGACGAAGGAGGAGGGTCTCTGGAGGTCGCCGACGCCGTCTCTGACGAAGGAGGAGGGTCTCTGGAGGTCGCCGACGCCGTCTCTGACGAAGGAGGAGGGTCTCTGGAGGTCGCCGACGCCGTCTCTGACGAAGGAGGAGGGTCTCTGGAGGTCGCCGACGCCGTCTCTGACGAAGGAGGAGGGTCTCTGGAGGTCGCCGACGCCGTCTCTGACGAAGGAGGAGGGTCTCTGGAGGTCGCCGACGCCGTCTCTGACGAAGGAGGAGGGTCTCTGGAGGTCGCCGACGCCGTCTCTGACGAAGGAGGAGGGTCTCTGGAGGTCGCCGACGCCGTCTCTGACGAAGGAGGAGGGTCTCTGGAGGTCGCCGACGCCGTCTCTGACGAAGGAGGAGGGTCTCTGGAGGTCGCCGACGCCGTCTCTGACGAAGGAGGAGGGTCTCTGGAGGTCGCCGACGCCGTCTCTGACGAAGGAGGAGGGTCTCTGGAGGTCGCCGACGCCGTCTCTGACGAAGGAGGAGGGTCTCTGGAGGTCGCCGACGCCGTCTCTGACGAAGGAGGAGGGTCTCTGGAGGTCGCCGACGCCGTCTCTGACGAAGGAGGAGGGTCTCTGGAGGTCGCCGACGCCGTCTCTGACGAAGGAGGAGGGTCTCTGGAGGTCGCCGACGCCGTCTCTGACGAAGGAGGAGGGTCTCTGGAGGTCGCCGACGCCGTCTCTGACGAAGGAGGAGGGTCTCTGGAGGTCGCCGACGCCGTCTCTGACGAAGGAGGAGGGTCTCTGGAGGTCGCCGACGCCGTCTCTGACGAAGGAGGAGGGTCTCTGGAGGTCGCCGACGCCGTCTCTGACGAAGGAGGAGGGTCTCTGGAGGTCGCCGACGCCGTCTCTGACGAAGGAGGAGGGTCTCTGGAGGTCGCCGACGCCGTCTCTGACGAAGGAGGAGGGTCTCTGGAGGTCGCCGACGCCGTCTCTGACGAAGGAGGAGGGTCTCTGGAGGTCGCCGACGCCGTCTCTGACGAAGGAGGAGGGTCTCTGGAGGTCGCCGACGCCGTCTCTGACGAAGGAGGAGGGTCTCTGGAGGTCGCCGACGCCGTCTCTGACGAAGAAGGAGGGTCTCTGGTGGTCGCCGGCGGCGACGCCGTCTCTGACGCAGCTGCAGGAACCTTGGGGGACCCCTTCTCAGACGCAGCTGCAGGAACCTTGGGGGACCCCTTCTCAGACGCAGCTGCAGGAACCTTGGGGGACCCCTTCTCAGACGCAGCTGCAGGAACCTTGGGGGACGCCGTCTCAGACGCAGCTGCAGGAACCTTGGGGGACGCCGACTGCGGCACAGGAACAGCCTCAGAGGGGGCTTGGAGCGCCCGCTGAGGGGCCGTGGAGGCTTGGAGCGCCCGCTGAGGGGCCGTGGAGGCTCGGAGCGCCCGCTGAGGGGCCGTGGAGGCTCGGAGCGCCCGCTGAGGGGCCGTGGAGGCTCGGAGCGCCCGCTGAGGGGCCGTGGAGGCTCGGAGCGCCCGCTGAGGGGCCGTGGAGGCTCGGAGCGCCCGCTGAGGGGCCGTGGAGGCTCGGAGCGCCCGCTGAGCTTTATTTTAGAGAGCCTTTTACTTGTGTGCTCAGGAATATCAGGATGACTCTGAGCGGGCTCAGGGGTCCCAGGCGCTAGGCTAAACGGCCCGCTAATCGCCACAGGAGCCTCTGGCGCTAGGTTAAACGGCCCGCTAATGGCCACAGGAGTCTCTGGCGCTAGGCAAAACGGCCCGCTAATGGGCTCAGGAGACTCTGGCGCTAGGCAAAACGGCCCGCTAATGGGCTCAGGAGTCTCTGGCGCTAGGCAAAACGGCCCGCTAATGGGCTCAGGAGTCTCTGGCGCTAGGCAAAACGGCCCGCTAATGGGCTCAGGCACTGGGGAAGCTGCCCCGCTAATGGGCTCAGGCACTGGGGAAGCTGCCCCGCTAATGGGCTCAGGCACTGGGGAAGCTGCCCCGCTAATGGGCTCAGGCACTGGGGAAGCTGCCCCGCTAATGGGCTCAGGCACTGGGGAAGCTGCCCCGCTAATGGGCTCAGGCACTGGGGAAGCTGCCCCGCTAATGGGCTCAGGCACTGGGGAAGCTGCCCCGCTAATGGGCTCAGGCACTGGGGAAGCTGCCCCGCTAATGGGCACTGGGGAAGCTGGAGCTAGGGAAACAGGACCGCTAATGGGGACTGGAGCTAGGGAAACAGGACCGCTAATGGGGACTGGAGCTAGGGAAACAGGACCGCTAACGGGGACTGGAGCTAGGGAAACAGGACCGCTAACGGGGACTGGAGCTAGGGAAACAGGACCGCTAAGGGGGACTGGAGCTAGGGAAACAGGACCGCTAAGGGGGACTGGAGCTAGGGAAACTGGACCGCTAAGGGGGACTGGAGCTAGGGAAACTGGACCGCTAAGGGGGACTGGAGCTAGGGAAACTGGACCGCTAAGGGGGACTGGAGCTAGGGAAACTGGCCCTCTAATGGGCTCTGGAGCTAGGGAAACTGGCCCTCTAATGGGCTCTGGAGCTAGGGAAACTGGCCCTCTAATGGGCTCTGGAGCTAGGGAAACTGGCCCTCTAATGGGCTCTGGAGCTAGGGAAACTGGCCCTCTAATGGGCTCTGGAGCTAGGGAAACTGGCCCTCTAATGGGCTCTGGAGCTAGGGAAACTGGCCCTCTAATGGGCTCTGGAGCTAGGGAAACTGGCCCTCTAATGGGCTCTGGAGCTAGGGAAACTGGCCCTCTAATGGGCTCTGGAGCTAGGGAAACTGGCCCTCTAATGGGCTCTGGAGCTAGGGAAACTGGCCCTCTAATGGGCTCTGGAGCTAGGGAAACTGGCCCTCTAATGGGCTCTGGAGCTAGGGAATCTGGCCCTCTACTGGGCACTGGAGCTAGGGAATCTGGCCCTCTACTGGGCACTGGAGCTAGGGAATCTGGCCCTCTACTGGGCACTGGGGCTAGGGAATCTGACCCTCTACTGGGCACTGGAGCTAGGGAATCTGGCCCTCTACTGGGCACTGGAGCTAGGGAATCTGGCCCTCTACTGGGCACTGGAGCTAGGGAATCTGGCCCTCTACTGGGCACTGGAGCTAGGGAATCTGGCCCTCTACTGGGCAATGGAGCTGATGGAAGTGGCAGGGAAAGGAAAAGATCTTCCCTCTCCCCATAAAAGAAGGTCCATAATTGAGACTCCTCAATATGGGGAGCACTGACTGTAGGGGGTGTAATAATGAGTTTCTTTAAGGATGGGGCTAGCTGTTGGTCATGGAGGTGACGACTGAGATTTAGGGAGAAACTGACCTGGTTATGAGGGGAGCTAAGACTGGCAGCTGGCTGACCCACCGGTGAAGGAGTGGTGGCGTGAGGCTGACCCGCCGGTGAAGGAGTGGTGGCGTGAGGCTGACCCGCCGGAGAAGGAGTGGTGGCGTGAGGCTGACCCGCCGGAGAAGGAGTGGTGGCGTCAGGCTGACCCGCCGGAGAAGGAGTGGTGGCGTCAGGCTGACCCGCCGGAGAAGGAGTGGTGGCGTCAGGCTGACCCGCCGGAGAGGGAGTGGAGGCGTCAGGCTGACCCGCCGGAGAGGGAGTGGAGGCGTCAGGCTGACCCGCCGGAGAGGGAGTGGATTTCTTCCCCCGGCGGCGCTTACGCCTGGAGGAGGCAGACGGCATGGGGGGACCAACAGCTGGTGAAGGTGGTGGAACTGGACCGGAGGCGATTGACTGCAGGGTAGGGAGGAGATGAAGAGATGGTTTGGGTGGTGGAGGTCTGCTGAGGAGCTGGGCGCTGGCTGCTTGGTAGTTCCACTCCAACTCTTCAAACAGTTCAGATAATACTGGGGGAGAAATGAGTGTGGAGTTTGAGAGGAGAATCTGTTTAAGTTGGCTAGTTGCACTCACCCTCTTCCAAGGAGGTGTAAGGTTGGATATTGAGTCCAGAGTATTGCCTAGATTGAGGAAAAAGTCCCTTAGGGTGTCCAGACTGGGCTCTGCTGGGTCCATTGTGGTTGGTTCCTAATGTCAGGGTTTGGTTGAGGTTTGGAGGACCCAAATGCAGAGGCAGACAGGCTGAGGAGATTTCTGGGTAGTTTAATGGGGCAAAAACAGCAACAAAGGCAGGAATGCAAAAATCCAACTAATAATCAAGCAAACCAAAACAGTGGAGACATCTGGGGAAAACCAAACACGAGGAGCCAGGGAGAGACGAGGAACGTGGACAACAGCATGGGAGGACAGCAAAGACAAGGAACCAACAAAGAGTGAGAGCAGAGGGAGAGCATATATAGGAGAGAGAGACAAAGGGAGGGCTAATGAGCAGACAAGGAACAGGTGTGAGAGGAGACAACGAGGGAGCCAAGGGGAAAGGAACATACACACACAAGAGGGCAAAAGGGGACAACAGAAAAACATGAGAACTAATATAAATCTAGAAATACAACAAAACTGGAATTAAACCAATAAATCTAGAAAACAAGGAGCAAAGTAAAGAACAGCAGAACCAAGACCATGACAGATAGAAAACTTTGTATCAATTTGACTGTATGATCTGGTTGAACTGTAAAGTGCCTTGAGATGACATGTGTTGTGAATTTGGCGCTATATAAATAAACTGAATTGAATTGAAAGAAAACCTGAGTTCTCAGGAGAGAAACCACTCAAAGAGGGGGCAAACGTTGGAGCTAAACACAAAAAGACGTCAGTGAACGTAAATATGAAGTTATAAAAAAACAGTAATACAGTTAGCTAGCAGTTTGCATTTATTAAGCCCTGAACACACCGAGCATGATTTTGCTTCCGACCCAACAGAAAACGGTGTCTAATGAGGTTGTGGTGAAGAGCATATCATATTATAAATTGCTCAGACTATCATACCCAGGAAAATCTAATAGGAGGATATTCTGGAAGTCAGGCCAAAAATCTTAATTCTCTTTTACCATGGCTTATCAACCAGCCACACCAGAGAGACCTCATGAATGGATGTCCATGCTGGTCATAGCAATCAGGACCTTCCGACTATCATAAGTGAAGTGGGCCTGACTGTAATTTCAGAATCAGATTCTGCAAACAGACTTTCTACAAAAAAAGAAAATTCTCTCTGAGTTTGCAGGAGTTTCTTGGATGGGCAAAGACTGAAACCAGACAGGGACAAAAGACAAAGGCCTAATGGTTAGGCCATCTAAACAGACTCATCCAACATACGCTTGACTAAGCTTTCCTGGACTTTGGAGATGCTTCATCTTTCTACAATGGAAATATACAGAGGTTGCAGGTCTGGCAAAGTTAGGGGAAAAGTGTTCAGCTATACAATTTGGTTTTTGATCATGTCATATTTTTAAGGTAAAACAAGCTTAAAGTGAGACAACAAGAAGCTAAAGGTGACCACATGGTACCCCATGCTGACATGTCTTGAGCTGTTGTTTATAAAGCTAAAACAAAATTATTTCACTGAGGGGTAAAACACTAGCATTATAATGATATTTAATGTGTTTCATCATATGGTGATTACGTTTGACTAACAAAGGATGAAAAGAGCCCTTTCAAATCAGTCCCTTAAAATCCCCAAAATAATAACATTTTCCAACTCATATCCTGAAAATCTAACACCCGATATTCAAGCTAGTTTAGGAGGACAATATAACTTATTATTTTCCTAGATTTTCAAAATATAGAAAATTGGACAAAAAAAAACAAAAAAAAAAAAACGTACAAAACGTAACTCAGATTATATAAAAATTTGATGTATTTGACTTCCAAATTAATCTGATTGCTTGCCCAAATTGTTGCAGGTCATTTGTGGTTTTTATAACTACATTTTATAATTTAACTCCACAGTAACAGTTAAAAATGTACTTCTGTTCCAAAAAAGGGTTGGACACCTCAATTTTAACATAAATCTTTTGCATAATAATCTGATACGACATGAGGTCCAAACCCACCTAAACAAAAGGGAGTGGACTCAAGACAAATTGCTAAAATCCATTAAAGAAAGGTGAAGCATGAAGCTAAATTCTTATAAATCCTTAAAAGTAAGGCTTTTAGCCAGACTGTTAAATCCTCCAAGACCTGTTAAGCATGGGCTAAAAGGTCAACAAATCCATAAACAAAGTTGTAGCATCTTTAAAACTGAAAGAATAGCATTTCTTTTTTTTCAGTTTGAAAGATAACCTTACCCTTTGTGAAGAAAAAAATAACTAAATAATTGCTTTAATTCAAAATCCAAATAAAACATTGTGATAACAGATGTAGTGAGGGTCAGCTTACCCTGATGTAACAGCATAAATCTGAAAACTGAACAGTACGGTCAGTTAAAGGTCAAACACAAGATAAACCTAAACAGAGTGAATGCTAAAAAGCTATGATGAGATAAGAGGAAGATGGAAAAGATCAAAGACCTCGATACCCAGGATGTAAATTAGAATACATTTCAAAAACAGAGTAAGGGCCCCAGTTTTGTAAATTTAAAGTTATTGCATTACAACTTTGTAAACTACAGATTAGTTCTACTTCATTACTCATCTGTCCTGTAACTGGATCCTGAAACATAATCACTGTCCAGATGAATGCTCATCCAAAGATGCTCTGTGGCAGCTGAAAAACTGCAAGCAGCTGACCCTCTTCTGCATGACCATAGTTGAATATGTTATATGCACATTGATCAAGGCATGATTTGGCCCAACAACAACAAAAAGACCCTAACCCTAACAAAAAGATTGGTTCACAGTAAAGATCAGTGAGACTGCCTTCCCACTAATGTGCTTGATGGGAAGGTCTAGGGCCAAAAAAAGGACAAATAACAGTCAACCCCATGCACCCTGGTGAATTTAAGTGTTTCACATTCAAATCAGCGCTACAAAGTAGTAAAGGGCACAAATAAGCCAAAAAAGATAGTTTTTACCCCCCGGTTGTCTTTTTAAGTAACACAATTAACAAATCTCAGCCAGTGTTATTCAGCTAGTCTGTTGAAACAAATTATATTTTAACTCTTCCTTCCCCCTTCTTTCAAAAAACCGACATAGAGGAGGAGGACTGTGCACCCGAACTCTTACATTATCGGAGGTGTCAAGTAATAAGTACAAATACTTCATTACTGTACTTAAGTACACGTTTTAGGTATCTGTACCTTACTCCATTACTTATTTTTCTTCCTACTTCTGACTTCTACTCATTACATTTTCACACAAGTA
The DNA here is from genome assembly GCF_016077235.1 of Cyprinodon tularosa. Taxonomy (NCBI): domain Eukaryota; kingdom Metazoa; phylum Chordata; class Actinopteri; order Cyprinodontiformes; family Cyprinodontidae; genus Cyprinodon; species Cyprinodon tularosa. The sequence continues at coordinate 276,871 of NW_024039490.1, read as the reverse complement.
TCTGTACTTTCTATTCCTTACATTTTAAAAACAAACATTACTCATTATTCTTGGCTTTGGTTTAATGTTCATAAATATTTATTTCACGTCATGTGCGCCATCCAATGCAGATCATTGGTGCCATCCACATCTAGTGAAAACTAATGTTATTGGATGAGTCATATCACTCATACACTCACTGGTTAGCTAAAGGAAATCATCAGAAGCAAACGGGTGTTCTTCAAACTGCAAATGCGAATTGTCTATGCCATGCTACAATGTCGGATTCAGAAAAAGATGTTGAAATGTCTGAAAGGTCGGACACATGTAACCCAGAGGTTAACAGAGCCACCAAAGGGTTAATAAAAACAACAATAAATGCTTAAAATAAAACGTCAATAAATTAGTGGTAAAATATATCTAAAGATATCTAAAAAGTTTTATTTCATTTTACTGTATATTATTTGATTAAAAAAACAAACAAACAAACAATTATTTACATTATTAAATGGTTGAAACCCATGTACATTTCTATTAGGAAGGGCATTTTGTTCTAAAGCCGTTGCGGGAATTCCCCATGTTGGTGAGACACACGCAAAGTGCTGCAGTAAAATTAGCAGAGGAGCAAGTGGAGAAATTGAGTCTAAACCTGAAAAGTACATTTTGGTACTCCAAAGAAGGTATTTTTGTTTTCACTCCAGAGAAGATATTTTTTTGTTTTCCGGTTTTGAGCTACTGGTGTTTTGCAAAGCAACCGGACTCTGTCTACTTTTAAGGCTAGGCTTAAAACTTTCCTTTTTTTTTTTTAAACTTTCCTTTTTGATAAAGCTTATAGTTAGGGTGGCTCAGGTTATCCTGAGCTATCTCTATAGTTATGCTGCTATAGGCTTAGACTTTTGGAGGATATAGGGACCCCCATTTCATCATTCTGCTTCATTCTCTCTCTGTTCTCCTATTCTGCAGAATCTGTTAGTTCAATCTCTAACCTTCTGCTCTCTCTGCTTTTCCTCAGAGTAGCTTTGCCTCGTCTGTTCCTGTTTGGCTGTGACGTCATCCTGGAAAGAAACATCAGCTGTGCTGCTTCCATCAACACCCTTGTTTATAGATGTTGGAGATCGGCCTGTTTTCCAGTGTGGTCCTGTTTCTCTGACCGTGACTGAGTGGATGTGCTCTCTTCGTCCTCTGGAATGGGAGCTGGCTCGGAGCTCGTCTGCCTGGCTGTTTGTTTCCTGGATGGGGCCGCCTTTTACAGTTGCTTTTTGTGTCTCTGCTTCCGTCTCCTTGAACCCCAGTCGGCCTCGGCAGATGGCCGCTCACACTGAGCCTGGTTCTGCTGGAGGTTTCTTCCTGTTAAAAGGGAGTTTTTCCTCTCCACTGTCGCTACAAGCATGCTTAGTGTGAGGGATTGTATTTGAGTCAATGAGTCAATGCAATCAACTGGTTTTCCTTAGACAGAAAACTTTGTATCAATTTGACTGTATGATCTGGTTGAACTGTAAAGTGCCTTGAGAATGACATGTGTTGTGAATTTGGCGCTATATAAATAAACTGAATTGAATTGAATTGAATTGAATTGTATTGATGGTTTGTGGAGTAAACGGGACTTGGCCAACTTAGGTTGGGATGAAGGATTGTTGATTAGACAATGGATTTGGAAATTGGAAGATTCAAGATGGCGAGCCACCCTATGGACACAGTGTGAACCGTGCATGAGCCAGGATTGCACCCCCTGCTGGATGTTTCATGGTTTACATCTGAACTGGTAGGATCTTTTCACCTTCCACCAAAACTAGTGGATCCAGGTGGATAACATTGGACTGATAATTCAGAGAAAAAGTAAAACAAGCAGAATCGGAAGGAAGAGACTTTATTCTGTGGAATACAGACTTGTTCAGCCTTTTGCTGAATATTTTGAGTTTTGTAACAGTTTGACTGTATTTTATTTTCTTTATTCATTGTTTGGTTCCAAATGCTAAAACAACATTTTGTCTAAATTCAATGATACCTATACGAAACTAAAAGAGTTGAGATAAATAGAACTAAACTCATTAATAAAAGAGTTAAATAGAGAAATACCTTGAACTACCTTGAACTGAAGATTAAAATAGCTAAAGGTTGCAACCTATATTGATAGGACCAAAAAGGAATTAAATATCCTAAAATTAAACTAAAGAGGTTTAATACAATAAGGGATTTATTCCACAATAAATGTTAAATGTAAGTCATTGTCTTTTGTCCATATGTTCAATAACAAGCCGGCATTTAAACTTTACTCCCTGGTCTGTGTCTCTTATTTATCTTAAGTTTTATCTTACTCCTCTTAATTGAGTCTAGGTTTCTGATCTTGGTCCACAGAACATACTTTTTCACTTTTACTTGAGTAAAGAAGTCAAATTGATACTTCAACTTTTAGCAGAGTGTTTTTAAACTGCAGTATCTATACTTCTTCTTAAGCAACAAAAGTGTCTACTTTTGACACCATTGCACATTATGCTTCTGGCCTTCTTCATTCCTACAAAGCCTTTTTTTCTTCCATATTGTGGTTTGTTGTTTAGCTTTTAATTACCAAGTGAGCAATGGAAAAACAAAATCAAATCCCTCATTTGTGCCTGCAGATCTGGCCAATAAATTAAATTTGAACTCTCAAAGGTATAGATGGCTGATTTACTTACATGTAAGTAGACGTTTTCAGTACAGAGTTGTCAAAACTACCTCACATGTATTTTTTATTTGTTAGAAGTGGTGTATAACAATTTCTTTCACAATTGTTATACACTTTCTAACTCTTTTGATGCAACACTGTGGTTTTGCCACATACATTTCAAACTGTCAAATACTCAGCTGATTTTGGACTGTATTTAAACATGTTATTTAGGTTGTCATAAAAAATCTGATAAAGCTTGCATATTCATAAGAATATAACTGTATACAAAAATAAAACGATTCCATGTTCAAACTGGCATCAGTTTGACTGTACTGCGACACTGACAATGACTGACTAATTCGTACATCACTTGTAAAACACTCTAACAGTCTATTTAGATTGTAGAGGGGTTTCGAGATTGCTAATGGGATATTTCCTCATCCACAGAAACTAAAAAGCTATTAAATAGTAATTTCATATTCAAAAACCTTAGGATAGACAAAAACATCTTTTTTTTTATTCGTGTCTCTTACAAAGCTTTGTTGGGTCTATTAGATTCTATTCTATTTCACATTTATTTTCTTTATTCATGGTCTTCACATGAACTAATATCCAACTCTGTGTCCCAAACTCACAATGCCTCAAAAACATCCCTTTAAAATTTTATTTTTTTTTTTCTAATTACATTTTTGGGAAACCTCTTAAATTTTAAATTTTCCCCTTTTTTTAAAAAAAATTTTCCCAAACAAAGGATTTTTTTTTAAAAAAAATTTAAAGAAGGGTTTTGCTCTGGTTTTTGGGAAACTGTTTTTGGGGAAATTTTGGCAAAGAAAAATTTTTAATTTTTTTGTGAGTTTTAAAATTTTTTTAAAAAACTTCCCAAATTTAATCTTTTTTTTATATACATTTTTCTTTTTAACGTCAGGGTTTTTTTTTCTCTTTAATTTTTTCCCTTTTTGAGTGTTAACGATTTTATTTCCATTTTGTGTTATTCTATTTTTTTTTTGGTTGTATTTGAGTTTTATTTTTTTAAATTCTGAAAACCTCACCCCGAAGAGTTTAAGACAATTGGAAAAAATTTTAAAATTGATACAATTACTTGGTCTTTGGGGGTTCAGACCTCGGCGGGAAAAAATTTGCACTGATTTTTGATAGTTTACTGTATGCATAAATTAGGAAAAAAGAATAGGGCTTTTTCCCCCCCCAAGGCCTGAAAAGGGTGGTGGAGTAAAAGAAAGATGAAGTTTGGGAGTGGGTTTTGGGGGATGCTGGTTAGCGCGGGGGAAAGCTGAGCTTTATGGTGAGACCCCAGTGGATTGCTTGAGCTGATACTAGAGCTTCACTCGGGGACCTGGAATTTAAAAAAAGTCCATTTTGGGGAAAACACAGGTTGGAAGAAAACCCTTTATAAATATGAGCAAGCATGAAGTGACATGGAAGGAAAAACCCCCCTTTGGGGAAAAAAAAAAACCTCGGGAGAACCAGGCTCAAAAGGGCCCCTTCTGAAAGGGAAAAGGCGGGTAAGAGGGGGGGAGAAATTGAAACCTGACTAATTTTTTAGCACGTTTGGTGGAGGGGGAGCCGGGAAAGGTGGGAAGAAACGGGGTTTTTAAAAAATGAAGTCAACCCCGTCAATTCCTGCCGCCTGCAAACAAGGAGCAGACAAAAGTTGTAGATCGGGGCCTTTAAGATGAATTTTTGGGGGGAGGGCGACTGGCTTTCGGGGAGGTGGGGCTCAAAGGTATTGGCTGTATCGTGGGTGGATTTTAGGAAAACAATCATTTTTTTCGGGCTGAATTCCCCCCTAGAACCCCATTTTTTTGTTTCCCTTTGGGTTCCCCTTTTTGTGTCAGACTCCTCCCCCTTCTAGATTTTTCAGTCCACACCTGCTCCTCACCTGCTAATTAGTCCTCCCATTTTTTGTTTCCCATATATACACCACCTCTTCAGTTACTATTTGCTGATTCCTCGTTGTTTCTTAGCTCGACATGTGTGTTTTCCCCGACGTCTCCTGGGTTTTGTTTTTTTCTGTAGTTTGTCAGAAACTTAGTCACTTTGTGTTTCTCTTTGAGTCTTACTTTCCTAATTACTGTCCTCTTCTGTGGTTTTGTTGCCCATTATTTATGAGAAAGTCTGTTTTCCCGACTTTGCTCTACACACACAGTCACATCTAACTCTAACCTCTTGCTCGTTCCCTTCATCTGCCTTGGCCCGTGGCTTACCTTTGGGCATAGAAAGACACACAAGTTTATTTATAACTATACTCATTAACTTTAATGCAGCTTTGAGTCTGCTCGAACCTGAACTTGTAGTAATATAGGAGTGCCCTATCTGCTTGATTTTAGGGTCTATATCAATAAATATTATTCGTTAGACATTCAGCATGTGAACAAATCAGTAACACTATATTGCCTAAAGAACAGGGTCCCTCAGCAATTTCAATGAATACAAGGCTTTTGGGTCACAAAAACTTGAAATCTTTAAACGTTTTAGTTCTTCTCATATTTTATTCAAATAATTTACAAACAAACTGTTAAAACTATTTAACATTTTTTGTACAACTTAATTGAAATCCAATAGGAAGCTTAGAGGGAAACATAAGAAATACAGAGAATCGCAAGGCTGCAATAAATGGATTTTATTCACACACCCTTAAACTACCACTTTGTGGAAGAATTTTTAACTCATTTGCAGAATTCAGTCCTTTTGAAGAAGCAACTTTCATCAATTAAAATCAGTGTTTTGTTTTACATTTTAAGATATCTTTCAATATAATTTGAGTAAATTTGAACAACAACGAAAGGATTTTCTAGGATGACATCTGCTTATTTACATCCTTTAGATAAATACATGACTTATAGACAGCTACATAAGATTAAAATCATCTAAATACAAGAAAGCTTAAGTCAGGAGAAGGAGGATAATTCCTGCACATTTTATACCAGTAAACTGAAGGCATGAGATAGAAAGTAAAACATATTAGTATTATTATGCACAAGTCTCTGTCAGTGATCCACAGTATGTCTGTGTGGGACAGATGTCACACATTTTAAGTTTTTAAGACAATGCAGTGTTTATTTGATTAACAATCTAATTTGATTTGACATATGTTTTTCCACATTTTTCTGCCTTATTCTGAAATGCATTAATCCAGCACTGTCAAAGCATCACACAAAATTTGAGGGTCGGGGTTTTTTTGTGGTTAGTTTAAAGGGGAAAATTTAAATACAAGAAAAGTAATAAAGGGGAACCCAGAAAAGAGGGGAAAGAGGCCCACCAGTGAAAAATGAGGTAGGAAAAAACAATTTAAAAATTTTATATTTAATAAAAGAAATAAAAAGAAAATCATCCTAAGGCAAAAATTTTTAAAAATTTAAAAGGGGAAAAAAAAAAAAAATTTTGGAGGGTTTTAAATTTTTTTTAAAAAATTAAATTTAAGGGTAAACCCCACCTACTCATTTTAAATTTTTTTTAGAACCTTATTTTTTCCCGAAAGGGATTTTCTTGTATCCATGCTCATCAATCTTCCCATCAACCTTAATCAGTTTTGCTGTCCCTGCTGAAAATACACATAGCCACAGAATTATGTATGTAAACACAAGGACTTAGTTTCCACTACTCAAAGCATTTTGAAGGCTATCTCATCTGACATAGCACCCCACAAAGCACTTAAAGTACTTATACAGCTAAGCAGTGGATCTTTGCAGCTGCTCCTCGGTTACAATGGCTCCTTGAATGTTTCTGATAAATGCTTTCTTTCCCAAATATGCTTGTGATGTCTAAAAGCCATGTTTTGGTAATTTTACAGATGAGCATGCCTGTGTAAATTCTCAGTCGGGTGGGTCATTTGGGAAAAAAAAAAAAGAAAGCTTAAATTGGGCATAGGGGCATCCTGCTAAGCACAACAAAAATAGATCAGGGGGCGGTTATTTGCATCTGCCTTGGAATGTGCTTGCAAGGATGGAGCCCCATGCTGCTTAAATAAGAACAAGAGATTGCTCTAGTGTGAGCTGAAAGAAGACTCCTAGATAGTTGTTGAAATGTCTTTTAAAAAACTGAGCAAAAGTTTAGTTGAAAGTCCTCCTGAAAAATCCCTTAATATATGTCACATTAAGCTAATACTTGGGTCACAATTACGCACCGTTGCGTTAAAAACAATTGTATTTACCTCCAGAGTAATCAAATGCTATTGATAAAGTTCAAAGGTTTACTCAGATTTTCTAGATGTTTATATGGGAAGGAAGAATTGCAAGTAGCAGTCTGTCTAACAGTAGATCTGAAGAAACCTCTAACTGAAAACACTGTAGTTGAACATTCTCACGAAGAGAATCCTCAGGGATGTTCATTGTGTTTTTGTTATATGAAACACAAAATCTGCTTAATTTACAGAAGTTTTAGAGCTGCTACCCCATACAGGTAAAGGCAAAAACAAAAAGTCTACATGATTGTCTGATTTGTAAAGAACAGGTACTGCTTTCCAGTCATTGCTAACTAGATTGGGGTGTGCAGGTGGCGCAGTGGTTAGTGCGCAGGACCCATGTATGGAGGCCCTAGTCCTTGACGCAGTTGACCCGGGTTTGAATACCGCCTGTGGTCCTTTGCCACATGTCTCTCCCCCTCTCTCATACCCCCTTTTCCTGTCAGCCAAAACGAGCCACTAGTGCTGTAAAAAAACTAAAAAAAAAGATATGTTGCTACTATTTGTATAATTATAATACAATGGAACTTTATTGATCTCATATTGGGGAAATGTACCTCTGCATGTAACCCATCCCCTTAGGGAGCAGTGGGCTGTCATTGTGGGACGCCCGGGGAGCAGTGTGGGGTTAAGGGTCTTACTCAGATACCCAGAGTGGCAGTCTATGGGAGTGGGGATCAAACTCAGAACCTCAGGATTCCAAGCTCTATGCCCTAACCACTAGGTCCCTACTCCCCCTTGTTTGATTTGTTCCACATCATTAGGTTTCTCTGGATCAGAGGATGCAAAATGGAAGCCCTTTAAAGTAGCAGGAGACAAGTAACCAAATTATTTTGGTGTATACCTACTTGGTCTGTCTGATATAAACAATCCAAATTTAGCCTATATTTTTTACAGGTCTGAGCGCTACATGTATTAAAGTTACTGTTACATTCAAAACAGCAATTATCAAACCACCGGTGGAAAACCGAAACTTTAACAAATTAATCCCTCAGAACAACAGGCCTGTCTTAAACATCCTGTTCATCTGTAAAATTATTGAAAGTAATTGCATTTTAACAGTTAAATAACTTCTAAACAATGAACAGCTGCGTTGATGTCTTCATATCAGGTTTATGCTGCATAAAGAAGCACAGTCCTGCCATTATTGGACCTCAGTGCGCTTTTGGGGGAAAGTTTATGACTTCCAAATTTTTTTTAAACTTCTTGAAAAAATGAGTTGGCCTTTCTGGTTTTCCAAAATGGGCTGGGTTTAAAAACCTACTGGAAGGAAAGGGGGGCTTCATTTGAATTTTTTTAAAATTTTTAGAAAACTTGCTACTTAAAATTTGGGTACCTGTTGGATTCCCCTTTGGGTAACTTAATCCTTCAATTTTTGGAACAGAGTTTTTTTTTTTCTTTTTCCCAAAAATTTAAATTTTCCCCTTTTGGGGGTTAATGAATTTTAATTTTTTGATTTAGCTTTTAAATTTAATTTTTTAGAAGTGAAGTTAAATCAGAGACCCCGAAAAAAAAAAAAACCCCTGCAGGTATTTTAAAGGCTCCATGATGGGGCCCCCCCAAACAACATTTAAAACGTTTTCCCATAACTTTTTTAGACGACACACAGCTTTACTCACCAAAATTTAGCAGGTGACTATTTAACCCACCCAAGGGGTTTTGGGTAGAAATTTCAGTATGGAGAAATTTAAAAATTTGGCTCAAAGCTTTTAGTTGCAAAAGTTGAAACCCCTGATTATGGCTAAAAACTTGGTTTTGATTATTTTACTTAGATTGAACCTTCGAGGCACAAAGGGAGTTAAATCAGCCTTTTACCACCTGCAGAACATTACTAGGATTTTAGTACTAATGTCCAAGTAGGATCTTGACAAATTCATGAATGGATTTAGTAGAATTGATTGCTGCAACAGTGTCTACATAGGTTTGCCTAAAACTTTCATCAGATAGCTGCAGCTGATCCAAAATGCTGCTGCCTGTTTTCTCACTGGAACTAAGAAAATAGAGCACATAAACTATTTTCTGAAGTCAGAGAAGCAGCATTTAGTTTCTATGCTCAACTGATCTGTTTCAAACTTTCTGAAGACCGTAAAAGTGCTGGAAACTTGAGTTCTTTTGAGTCAAAATTAAAAACCCAATTATTTAGAACTGTTCACTATTCATTAATTTAAGCTTGTGGTCCAACTGTTCTTTTTGTTTTACAGTACTAATGTTTTTATATCTACTTGCTTTTATTATGTTTTTTTCCCTCTATTTTATGTTTAAATTAATGCAAAGCACTTTGAATTGTCATTGTACCAAATTTTGCTATACAAATAAACGGGTTATGTCATTTTTAAATGTAATATACATTTCTAAGGCACTGCAAACATAAAAATAGACAATAATAAATGACTTAAATATGTATGATATATTACATTTCTGTCAGTTAATACCTGCAATTATTACACACTTTAAGCTAAAGTATGAAGGATTCAGAGACATTTCTTATGATGATACCACTTTATACTGTAGAAAAATGTAATACTTATATCAATATGTTTTGTTTGTTTGTGTTACATTAAAACTAACATCTGTTTTCAATTATAATCTTCTCAATGCAAAGATAATTTTATTTCTAAATTCTGTTCAGATAACTTCAGGCAGTAGGGGGTTAAAGCAAAAAACTTCCCCGTGATTTGCAGTATCTGCCTTTTATTTAAACAGTAATATGGGCTCACCATTATATTCAGCTTTTGTGCAATCCCATATCTCTTACGGACTGACTATCATCTGACTATCATTTGGTAAATCCCATACACCGAGCCATCACTCAGATCCCACAAGATCTGGCTATTGAGCTTATAAAGATGATTGTCTCAGTAAATTTTTTCTTCTACTATTTCTTCATATTTTGAAAAAAATTGTCTGCCTATGAATTGCCACGTGTCTCATTCAGATAATTATCATGGAGATGAGACAACTACCTCTCCTTCAGAGAGCTTGATTGTGACTCATATTTTGACTTTTGCAAGTCTGACTTTGATTGATGATAGCTTCTTTTCCTCATTACTCTAATCTGTCTGTGGTTGGTCAGTGGGATTTGATCTGAGAAGCCCCATCAGTAGATTAGCAGCAATCATATAAATGCTGCATACACCAGTGATTTTCTGCTCTGTCATTAGGCTGTGTTGAGTTTCCCTGCGTCATTGCAGACAGGGGGATATGGCCAGCCTTGGAGAGAAAGCTGCAAGCATTCTAGAATAATGCAATCATTTCATATCTGTAGCAAAGACTTTAAGGGTATATAAATAGTGTTTATGTGGTACATAATACCTGCAGTCACATCAAGTAACGGTCTGCCAGTTTTGCTGGTGTGTTCTCTTCCAAACTCTGTATAGAATATCAGATGTTCATTCTTTGTTTTTACCTCTGGCACTGAATTTAAACAATAAGCTCAAAGCCAAACGAGTTTGTCCTTTTATAATCATAATGGCATTATTTGCAAAGAAGCTTTAATTTAAGGTTACTAACTCAAAGTTGCATTTAACCAATAGCAGCCTAGATTAGTACTGCTAAATGTATTTGTTTTCATTTCATTTCGTGAGTTCTTTGTTTTGTGTAGTAAAACTTTAAAGCAGTGGCGGTTGGCCGATAGAGGGCGCAAGGGTGCGGCCCCACCCACCCAATTACCCTTATTAAGACAAAAAATTTTTTTTTATTATTATTATTAAATTTTAGATTACATTTTTAAACATTTCAAAATAGCTCAAGTCTGATTAAAAAGTGAAATGGTTCAGCTGTCGAAAGCCCAGAACAAAATGAGACGTCTGCCACAACTGGACAGTCCCCAAAGGCAAAAATTCCAAATAGGAAGGTCGAGGCAACATGAATTCACCTGATTTCTGCAATCCAGGTTGAAATTTCCTGCTTTCATTGTTTTTATCAGTTCTTCATTATGTATGTGACATTAAAGGAATAATACACCCAAAACATGATTAGCCTTCATTTTCTACTCACCCCCATGCTGAACAACACTCTGGAGTACTTTTTTGATATCTCAAATGCATCTGGAGATCTGGGAGGCTTCTTGCTGTCTGCTGACATTCAAATAATGGAGGTCTATTGTGCCCGAGACAGAAAGGTCCATAAAAGTCCACAAAAAACGTGTCAATATTCCTCCATACTGCTCGTCCAATGTATTCCAAGTGCCCTGAGTGGGTAGCATCCAGAATTTACTCGAAACGAAGTCATTTAGAATGTTTTTAGAGCATAAACAGTAGTGTATAGGATTTCCTGAAAGCGCGCGCCGGCGCGTTCATGACGCTACGGAAACCGCGGCAGACCAAGCCAGATGAAAGTGCGCATTCAGCTCGGCAAAGAACTCATGCTCTTCCTCAACACTGAAGTCCTCAGACATTTTTCTTTCGTTGTTTCTTTCTTTGCACAGGTAAACAGCACATTTCTTCTTCTACGCTTGCATTATTGGCAGAGCAGACGCTGAAGCGCACTTTCATCTGGTTTGCTCTGCCGGCTTCCGTAGCTTCATGAACGCGCCGGCGCGCGCTTTCAGTAAATCCTATACACTACTGTTTATGCTCTAAAAACATTCTAAATGACTTCGTTTCGAGTAAATTCTGGATGCTACCCACTCAGGACACTTGGAATACATTGGACGAGCAGTATGGAGGAATATTGAAACGTTTTTTGTGGACTTTTATGGACCTTTCTGCCTCGGGCGCCATGGACCTCCATTATTTGAATGTCAGCAGACAGCAAGAAGCCTCCCAGATCTCCAGATGCATTTGAGATATCAAAAAAGTACTCCAGAGTGTTGTTCAGCATGGGGGTGAGTAGAAAATGAAGGCTAATCATGTTTTGGGTGTACTATCCCTTTAAGCCAATTGTTACATTTTAGTCCTTATAAGGCTGTTTCACAATTTTTATATTTGTTTACAGCTATTTTCCAGCGTTCTATCTCCAAGCACTTCAAATGTCTCTGAAATTATCTGTAAATTTATATTGTCTACCTGCAGCCCTAATTCAGACACAATAACCCTGGTCAAATGTTGTCTTATTATTCTTCTCCCAAAACATATTCTCCAACTCAACCTTAGATCTAGAAAAACATGATTAATCTCCATGCCAAAATTCCAATCGACCTTTCATCTTCAATGTAATACGAAAAACAGTTGCCTCTCAGCGCTCCCATTTAATCTATAATGACCTCTTACAATTTTAGTCTGTCTTCCATCCCTTCTACTACACTGAAACTGCTCTCATAAAGATATTTAAGGACCTCCTAATGGCAGATATTTCTGATTTCATTTCTCTTCTCATTCTACTGTACCTGAGTTTTGTCCTCGCTACTTAGAAGCTTGTCCATGCCTTTGTCTCCCAGAAGACTGGTTGCGCCCAGGACATACCTTTAAACGATGAAACCTTTAAGGCCACGGCTCCCTGTGTATGGAACGCTCTACTGGACCAGACCCACTAGATGATGGATGTTTTTAGGAAAGTACTTACAATTTTTTATTCATAAAGGCATATTCTGCCAGTTTTCTTTTCTTTTTTTACATGCAGTTATTTGTCATTTGAATGTAAAATACATCACAAATAAAATGTATAATGGGTATTATTCAATTTGCATTACTGACAACCTCCTTGACAGTTTTTTTTTTTTCTGTGGAAGATTAATTTCTTTTTCGTTTTCTTGTTAAAACTACTCATTCTATATATCTGTTCACTTTCTAAGTCAGCTTGAATGGTATTCCAATGATGACGAGAGACGTTCTACTATTACCTTATGTGGTAATGGTGCAGTGTGGAGGAAAATGCAGGGTACTGACTCTTCAGACTTTGGGAAAGGCACCTCATGGTTGGGTGTGGCCTTTATGGATAAATTGCAAAACATTCAGTAGTTCTGGGCAATTTAATTTGTTCAAACAGCTATATAAGACTTCCTCTGCAATTTCAGCTTATATCAATGATTTTGTTAAAAATGACTGGATTACATTCTGTTAATACTTAAAGATGTTTTCTATGAGGTGCCCCCAGGGACATAAATCAGAATTAACTTGCATATACACATATTAAATTACACTCTTCCATATAATATACTGAAAACCTCACACAAACACTAGTAAAAAGCTCTCACATAAACTAGTGAAAACATTTACCTCTTATATAATCTACTCAAAAGCTCTCATACAAAGTAGTGAGAACTGTTCATATAAACTGGTGAAAAGCTTTACCTTTCATACACACTACTAGAAAGCTTTCATATACACTATTAAAAAGCTCTCATATACAGCTTTCCAGTAGTGTGTTTGAGAGCTTTCTAGTAGCGTGTATGAGAGCGTTCTAGTAGTGTATATGAGAGCTTTCTAATAGTGTATATGAGAGCGTTCTAGTAGTGTATATGAGAGCTTTCTAATAGTGTATATGAGAGCGTTCTAGTAGTGTATATGAGAGCTTTCTAATAGTGTATATGAGAGCGTTCTAATAGTGTATATGAGAGCTTTCTAATAGTGTATATGAGAGCATTCTAATAGTATATATGAGAGCGTTCTAATAGTGTATATGAGAGCTTTCTAATAGTGTATATGAGAGCGTTCTAATAGTGTATATGAGAGCTTTCTAATAGTGTATATGAGAGCGTTCTAATAGTGTATATGAGAGCTTTCTAATAGTGTATATGAGAGCGTTCTAATAGTGTATATGAGAGCTTTCTAATAGTGTGTATGAGAGCGTTCTAATAGTGTATATGAGAGCTTTCTAATAGTGTATATGAGAGCTTTCTAGTAGCGTGTATGAGAGCGTTCTAATAGTGTATATGAGAGCGTTCTAATAGTGTTTATGAGAGCGTTCTAATAGTGTATATGAGAGCATTCTAATAGTGTATATGAGAGCGTTCTAATAGTGTATATGAGAGCTTTCTAATAGTGTATATGAGAGCTTTCTAATAGTGTATATGAGAGCGTTCTAGTAGTGTATATGAGAGCTTTTTAATAGTGTATATGAAAGCTTTCTAGTAGTGTGTATGAAAGGTAAAGCTTTTCACCAGTTTATATGAACAGTTCTCACTACTTTGTATGAGAGCTTTTGAGTAGATTATATAAGAGGTCAATGTTTTCACTAGTTTATGTGAGAGCTTTTTACTAGTGTTTGTGTGAGGTTTTCAGTATATTATATGGAAGAGTGTAATTTAATATGTGTATATGCAAGTTAATTCTGATTTATGTCCCTGGGGGCACCTCATAGTTTTCTTCTTTCTGTACACTATCTGAAAAACATTTCTCCCCAGATTTGGACCAGGTGATCAAATGATGATCGAACAATTCTTATCTCTCTAGTCATACTCATTTATTTAAAGTACTTCAGTTCTTATCCACCCCTTTCTTAAAGGGGAACACAATTTTTTTTTTTTCATTGGCCCCTTGATTTTACGTTAATACATCATGTTCTACTCACCCTTAGTTTTGTGTAATTTGGAGCTTTTCTGAAGATATTCGGTTTTGTTATATCGAAGTAATGTCGTCCTATGGGCAACGAGTTGAAGGCACAAACTAAACTTTTCATAATGTATTCTTTATGGTACGCCAGCATTCATAACATGTAGGCGAATCACTGTCCCCCAGACATCCGCGGTTATATTTTTTATATAAATATTTCTTTAAAAACAAAGCGGAGTGTGTATGACGTCATCAGACTCACAGGCTCTTACCAGCAGTCTGCTTTGCAGCAATCTGGTTCTGAATTAGGGATGTAAGATATGACGATATTAGATAGTAAAGAATTAGTGTAGACAATCCACCAAAGTGAAGAGATGGAACAATCAATTAGGTCACATTCCTTCAATTGCAGTTTTGTGATGATCCACCTCACATGTTACATAGTCAACCTGACTGATCAACCATAGTCAATAACCAGTAGAGACGCACTGTCTTACCTGCCTCCTTGTTTTGTGTTTGTAGGAGTAGCCGCATGGAGAGCCATGACTGAGACCCAGACAAAGGACTCAAAACAAAACCCTGCTTCTATTATATGGAACTGGTGCGGCTTTTCCCAAAATGCACAAACAAAAGTAATTATCAACGTTTGTTCAGACAGGGTTCGAATGTCGGATGACAACAAATCCTTGAAAGGATTTTGTTGCTTTATTGTTCTGATAATGTGTGATGATGTAAAAATGTGCCGTTTACATACAATTCATATTTAATCAGAGATGGCAAAAGTACTCACTTTCCGTACTTGAGTAAAAGTACAGATACTTGTGTTAAAAAATACTCTGGTAAAAGTGGAAGTACTGATTAAACATCTTTACTCAAGTAAAAGTAACAAAGTACAGGCTTGTAAATTTACTTAAAGTATAAAAGTAAAAGTAGAAACCACTTTTTTCATGCCGTTGCCTACATTTTAAATGGATGTCTGCCAATAGGACTAGATCTCCGTTGTGTTCATTTTCAACCAAGCTGCAATGATTTGCCGCCAATGAATACCGCCGATTCTGTCGATTCATCTTGTAGTGGTGCGTCAAATGCAACTTAGATTCCCATCCAATTAGATTGAATTTGGTATTGATGACGTGAAAAATAATAACGGTAACTCCATTGAAATGATTCAAATCTAAAGCAACGAGCCAATTTTTAAAAATGTAAGCAGTAGAAAGTACAGATATTTGTGTAAAAATGTAAGGAGTAGAAGTAAAAAGTCGCCATAAAAATAAGTAGTAAAGTAAAGTAAAAATATCAGAAAAATTTACTTGAGTACAGTAACAAAGTATTTGTACTTCGTTACTTCCCATCTCTGTATTTAATCATAAGTAAAGTGTCATTACAGCTGATGTTTATTGCTTTGAATATTTTTTTAGATTGGAAAGGTAAAGCTAGGCCTTTAAAAAGTGGTATTGTCTTACTGTAAGCTATAACACTCCACCTTGAAAGTCAAAAAAGGAAGGAAAAGAAACACCAACTAAAAAGCATTTGAATGTCTACATTTGATTTGAAAAAATCACATTGAGAATTTTGGTAAATTAATCCGTTTTGAACCCCTCTCTTGACTTTATGAGGTAGAAAATAAGTATTGAAAAACTAAAATTTTTCCTGCTAAGAAAGTATTAGGCCAACAGCCATATCTTGCAAGTGGAAAGCTCCAACTCATTCTACCATACAATAGTGTTTACAAATCCGAAAGTGGTATGTAACCTAAAATATGATTCTATCAAGTTACCTAAAACTGCACTGAACCTTCAGTGACAAGATAGAGGACTGAATCACTTTCTGGCCACCAAAAATCATTATTATACTATTATTTTACCTGTAGATGGACAGGGGTGAGTGAGTCTAACATGGCATTATAAAACATGAGCCAAATGGTTTGGTTACACTTACCAAGAACTTGCAAATTAGTCTCAAAACTTCACACAAGATGGTGGTTAAACTAAAATTGTGATATAATAATAAAAAAAAATGTTATATGGCATTTTTGCCATATAGCCCATCTCTATTCTGAATACTGAGCAAAAGCTGAAGAATAAAGTCAATTTAGCCATGTCTGTGCCCTCCTAGATGTAGCACCTCTCTGGAATCCCACGAGTAAACAAGAAGTAAGTGTGTCTATAAGCAAATCCCTTTTGTCCCAAATACAGTGCAGGATCACATGCTTCTGTTGTCTTCATGAGGCAAACAGACTTCTAGTTTTATACTTTGCCAAAGGACAACTCTCCAAAGTTACTGTCCTGGTTAGACAGTCCTTGAATGTTCACAATCACTAAGATCTGGGGGCATTGATCATCTCGAGTGCAGCTACTGTACTTTAAAAAAATAGCATTTTAAAAGTAATCTTTACTTCAATCAGAAAGATCACTGCATTGTCAGATGATGTGGTGAAGAACAGTTGGTGCACTTTCAGCAAACTGCCTTTTTATTCACAGGTGTTAAATCCATTACTGATGCCACTGGTGATCCTCTAATCACAGGAGGTCTGCACTGTGTCCAAATGGATAATTAGCCCCCACCATTAACAGAAGTTTTAAATAGAACATGCTTAAAAAATAAAATAAAATTGCAGCAAACAACTGAGCAAGGAGAACAGCCAGAGTAAGGTAAAAACAAAACAGGGCGAGTACACCACATTATTTGTTGATGTTGTTAGTTGAACTTGAACCCATTAGAACCTCACACTGGTAGATATAGCAAAAAAGATTTTATTGTCAGCCAGATGGGGATCTTCAACTTAAAACAATTAGTTGAAACCTATTGTCGATTTGTAGGTAAAAGCTGAATACCAAAGAAATTACTGAACTAGTGGTTTTCTGTATGAGATGAATAAGCAAACTGATTGAAGGAAACCAGTCCTATACTGTCACTGTCATCTTAAATATTTCTTAGATGTTTGTGATTTTGAAAGAGTTTTCTAGAAACTGTGACATATCCAAAGTTGCTATGAACACTATAGGGATGTATTTGGAATTTAAATAACTCTTAGGCTTTAAATTCCGAAAAACTTGACCTGGAACTTATTAAAAAATATTCTGTACTTTGCAAGTATTTCCATATGAACTCGGCACCCCTATCACAGACAAGGAGAGAAGCAGAAAAAACAATTTTACATATATTATAAGCATGCAAACATGCTCAGTAGAAATTTTAAGCCCTAACAGACTATTTACTGAGAAGTTTACCAACTTCACGAGCAAAAGTCATAGATGGTAACTGTTACGGGGTGGTCCTTATTTAGCCACTCTGTTGCTGGCTGTTTCTTTGAGCATGTACACAAGTAAACCAATTAAAGGAATCAGGTAACTATGTTCATATAAACAGAGTAATCTCAATACTTGAGAGAAAGTTATCTTTGCTAATGTGATTTTTGGCAATCAGAAAACCTGATCTTTCCTATTTTGCCCATCAAAATTAGCATTTTTTTCTGATGGCTTCAAAAAAAAAAAGAAAGTTCAATCACATTTCTGTGTGCATGTTCCACGGCTCACTGTTTGCTTATTTGGTGTCTTTATGTTAGTTTTCTTGTTTATTATGCTTTTTACATTCTTGCCATATTTGTATATGCCTATAGGTTTAGGATCTTGCTGATGTCTATGTCATTTTTCACCCCTGGATTTTTTCTAAATTTCCCCTGCAGTTCCTTTTTGCTTCGTGACTCTGCCTGTGCTTTGTTTGATTTTCCTCTTTATTAAATGACACTGATGATCATCTCATGTTCTTGTCTGCTCTTACGTCAAGATCAAAACTCATACTACATGACAGTTAGCCAAATAAAGGCTTTGTTATGAGAATAAATAACCACTGTTTTTTGAAGAAGGGGAACATGTGTAATGGATTAGGATGGACCCAAAGACAACCCGCAAACAGGTCAGTGAAACTTTAACAGTCTGTATTAAAGTGAGAGGGTGACTCCTGGGAAGTGCAGTCAGGTTCAGCGACTGGCAGCTCCTACAGACAGAGTTGTGGTTAGTGACCAGTGGAGGCAGGCAGATGTGTGAGTAAGGAACTTGGTCACTGACCTGGCCACGGGAAGACTCGGTTGGGCACAGTCTGGTTACAGGAAAGGACGGAGTCCGTGCTGGGGTAATCCAAGGTTCTTTGTCCAGGTTCGGTCCGGGTCTTGACGACGGGGGGGGTCCGTTAATCCAGCTGAGGTATCCAAGGGAGAATCCAGGGGAGGTTCCAAGTCCAGATCCAGTTCCAAAATCCAAAAAGCAAAGACAGTTCAAAGGGCAGGCAATCTCCGTTACTCACAGGCAGGCTGGGTCAGAAACACGGGTAGACAGTCCAGATCACTGAGGCTGATGAGCAGGGCT
Organism: Cyprinodon tularosa; assembly: GCF_016077235.1. Taxonomy (NCBI): domain Eukaryota; kingdom Metazoa; phylum Chordata; class Actinopteri; order Cyprinodontiformes; family Cyprinodontidae; genus Cyprinodon; species Cyprinodon tularosa. The sequence goes on along the minus strand of NW_024039490.1, from coordinate 258,256 downwards.
CAGGCGGGCAGACAAAAATCCAGAAAGGGGTCAGGCTGGCTCAAAAACAGGGGCAAAAACAGGTTGAGGTTCAGACAGGCAGAGGGACGTACAGAAAAGGCTGGAAGTTCTCACCGTTAGGCTAGAGACGTTCTGGCACTGGAGGCTGGAGGGACGGAGCCTTTTAGCAGGAGGGGTGGAGTGAGAACAGGTGCACTGATTGCAATTAGCAGCTCCAGTGCCAGGAACGTTAAAACATGACCTGAAAAAACATCGGCAGAGGCGGATATTGAAACTTTTTTCAGTAGGTATGAAGGATTTAAAAAGAAACTGGACATTTGTGAGGCAGGAGAAGGGCAGAAATAAGAAATGGTCAAATGAAAATAAAGCCCTTGATGATTTTTTCCCTGTCTGGTGTAACAGTTATATATAGATGTCTGTATCAATACAAGCAAAAAGAAAACGGTGTGACCCTCTGGTTGAACAAGAAAACTCTCACACTTATGGTGCAACAATCAGTGGCCCCAGTGGGTCATTGAGTGGTGATGCGTGGCAGGCGCATGACATGTTATTGCCCCACCCATGAGTGGCTCCACATTTACTCTGACAGAGATGCATGTCCATTTTTCTTTTCTATTCGTGTTGGAGTATGTTTTGTGCAGCAAGCAGCAAAGAATTGAAATGCACCCAGAGAGAGAAAGCACCAAAGAGCAATTACCACGAATGGCTGCAAGGTGAGACGGGGAGCAAGAGGTTGAGTAGAAAGAAATCAAAGGGAGATAAACTGATAAAAACGAAACAAAAGAAAAACGAAGAAACTGAACAAATGGGTAGAGATGACAGGGTAAACCAGGAAGGAAAAAAAGAAAATAGAAATCAAGTTCAAAATCAAACTTAAAACAGACTTAATTTCAGGGAAAAGAAAAAAAGAGTTTGAAGCTACATTGGGAGAAGTAAATCCATCTGTCTGTTCCCTTCTATGGACAACAACTCTCACCCTCCTAAGTCCAGCTTTTCCCCTTTCCTCCCCCATCTCTTGTGATCTTCTGTATCTTCAGCATTATTTCCACTCCCCTGTCTTTTTTACTGTCCCTTTCCTTTCCCCTAGCTTGGTTCCCCTGATAAGGATGTGAGTCAGACCATGAAGAAGTCTGAATGAAAGGAGCCAGGATCAAAACTTTAGGGGATATTTTCTTTTTTATTTTGCCAAAGTGTAACTGCTAAGAATTGATTAGATTTTTTGTACAAGCAGACCCCAGAGAAAGATGAAAAAAGCAATAAAATATTCATTATGCTTATGATGTTCAATTTACAAGATTATTTGTTTTTTGTTTAGTTTTTTTTTCCTCTGGGAGGAGGTACTTTTTCTATTCATGTGATATAATGAGAAATGCCCGGTCAGATTCATTCATCTATAAGATATCTGCAAGCTACAGAAACACATACAAACACTACAGGCATCAATACTGGCATTTTGCCTGAGCTATTGGCCTTTGTGACAGATGTATTACGTTGAAATCAGTGCGGTCATGTATTAAATTTGTAAAATGTCATACAGAGGTCCCTGCAAAATAGGTTCAACCCTGCTGACTTTTGCTCTATCCTGATGTTTTCTCTCATCAATCCAATGGCCTCTAAACAGAGGTTGAGCAGAGTTTTTCCCTGTAACAGTAAGGGTAAGCGAATGCTTTCTCTCTCGTGCTCTCTCTCTCTCTCTCTTGCGCTCTCTCTTTATCTATATATCTATATATTTAGATAGATATATATACATATCTATCTGTATATATCTCCTGGTTCTTCTCTTCTTATCTTTGGTCTGAGATGCTGCCATAAACACAGTGAAGCTGATTCCTAACTACCTCTAGGTTTCAGAGTGAAGGATCTATCAACTCTTACCTTATATTTTCTAATATATTGTCAGAAGCTTGGAACCTTAGACCAAATATTCAAGCAGACAGATCTGGATGATTAATCAGGTGGTTTTCCTTCGATAGAAAACTTTGAACCAATCTCATTGTGTGATTGGTTAAATTGTCTCTCTAAAGCCGGGAATACACTGTGAGATTTTCGGGGCGATTTTCCAGTTGTACAAGAATCTTTCGATCGGGCCGACTTTCAGCCTGATAGTGTGTCGTGAGTCGTGTAGTGTACAGGGGGTAACGAGGGGCGATCAGCCTCTCACGACCACCTCCCGATCAGGAATCGTGAGGTCAGGAGAAAATCAAACATGTTTGATTTTGCCCAACTGTCATAGGCAAATCGCTCAGGGCGCATGCGCAAAAGATGTTTTTTGTTTTTATTCTTCCTCTCAGATGTAAAATGAGAGCATTGGGCCGAACATAAATCGTGAGCTGTGAACACTGTACAACCCTGTAAACCCTGTGGTTTAGTCGTACAGTGTGAGCAGTAGCTGTGTGCAACAATTGAAAAAAATGCCTTGAGATGACTGTGTTGTGAATTGGCGCTATATAAATAAACTGAACTGAACTGAATCCCAATTCCCAAATATAACTGAGGCTTTCATAGGAGCCAGTACCTACATAATTCTGGTATTAAATTACGTTAATGCCGATTAGAATATGACATTTTTTTAAAGTCAGATTTTTTCTGTATTACGTCTTAACAAAATACAATTATAAAAATACAATTATCTTTTTCTCATTGACTTTAAATTTACAGTCAGTGCACAAGTAGTTTACATACAAAATTACCTTCATACAGCAGAGTCTATTTTTTGTAAATCCGGTTATCTTCTCTTTGAAATAAATATATTCAAAGGTATAAAATTATTGTACTTGAAATGAACTGATATATTCCAAGGCTTTTAAGCCATTTTTTATCTGGAATACCAAAAGTGGTGAGGGCACTGTATGTGCAGCTGTCTTAGTAGGCCTTCTCAACTCTGCATTCTGGATCTTAAGTGGTTAGTACAGAACCTGCCTGCTAAATGTGTCATTTATCCAACAGCAATGAAGAGGGCATTTCTCTGTACTTTCCATGTCACTACTATCCGATGAAGCGGCTCAATAAAGTCATATGCACAAGGTTTTAAGGTTTTTAACCATTCTCCAATGAGCTTTGACCATTTTTATTTCGCTTACAAATTATATTATATTGCAGTTTTCTTGACCTTCTAACAAGAGATGTCAGGCTCAGAGCAGAAGTACTTGAGCACTACAGTTATACTGTAAGTTTGTGGTAAAAATCCTTGTCGAAAATGTCTAATCTGTTAACTAAAGGAATATTAATTTAAATGTTCTCATAAAATATTCTGCATCTAAGTACAAAGATTCTATCCTAAAGGGTATGCTCATTATTTTTAATTTGATTGAGCACACACCCTGTTGCTATTTAATGACAAGCATACACATGGGGTTCAGATAGTAACTTCAAACTAAAACCAAAAAAAAAAAGAAACAGTTTCCAAAAATGAAACTCTAAGCATAACAAAACTGACTTATTTAAGAGAGCTTGTTTTTCTTAGGATTAATATTATAAAATAAATAATAGTTCTACTGTGGTTTCATTGTTCTTATTTCATTAACGTAACCCCTCTGAGTTAAAATGTAGAGCTGTGAATCTCCCTTCTGCTCCTCTTTCATGTTGCCTCAAGAACTGCCACATATAAATGTCTACATCTTGTTCATTCTGTGAAGATAGCATTCCTAAATAAAATGCACATTTATCAGAAAGTTATTGGTTGTGTTTGACATCTGGGACTGGATTTCAGGCATGTAGTGAAATTTACAAGTGTGTATTTTTTGTGGCAACACTGTGGAAGCTGTAGTACATCAGAAACTACTCAAGGGAAGTTGCTTTAGCACAGGGGTTATACACCTACATAAGGAGTCTTTTTTTAAGCAAGCTAACACATTTTTAAACCTCTCTCTTATGATCTCTTGTAAAAATATGTCAACCATGCATTGCTAGCACAAACATACATTGATTTTTTTCAGTTTACAAGTTGTATCATGCCATGAAAACAAAACAAATTAATTTTATTAGGTGTTCTTTGTAAAACTTTCTCCACAGACCTTTATCAGTTTGTTGAGTTGCTTCTAGTAATTTGTTGCTACTGTAACAGAGGCAGAGAAGATCAAACTCTCTACAACACACCCATACAAGATATAAGCCAAATTGCTGCAAAAACTCTACTGTCCAGGTGAACACTAGACTCGTATTTCACCACCACACCCACTTTTTCTCCCATGATGATAACATTCAACTGTAATGAGACAGAGACTGGATCCAAATAAACCCAGACAAGTTAGTGACGTTTAGAAGATTTATTGAGAGGGTTAATCAGAAAGCGGGGCTGGATCTGTGTGGGCAAGCAGGCTGCAGGAAGACAGGCGGGCAGATTGAGGGAGGTTTACCAGTTTTATCCAGGACGGAGAGGCAGGCAGTTAGGCGGAGCTTTTCAGAGTCAGAGATCCAGAGAGAGGGAAGCAGGCAGGCTCGGAGTCAGGAGGCAGATCGGGTCAGAAACCGAAAGTCAGTCAGCTTCTTCTTTTGATGCTGGATTATTTGTAGCGGGTTGGCTTGAGATAATCTGGCACAGAGGACAGATCTGATGGGGTTTTTAAAGTGCTGGAAACAGGTGACTCCAGTCAGAGCTGATTGCAGATGAGTGGAGCAGAGCAGGTGCATGGACTGAGTGATCAGGCCAGAATCAGTGCAGAAACCATTACATCAACTTGTTTGTGAATCTGAAAACATCTCTTTTGTTTCATTAACATTCAGGATGAGATGATTGTTTCGATACCACAACACAAATGGTCCATTGGCTTTATGTTCTCATGTTCTTGTACATCTCTGTTATACCCAACAACTAATTGATTTAAATACTCTCCAGATTACAGTCAGTTAAAGGGACTCTGTCTTGTACTGACAGTCAGATGTCTACAGAGTAAAAATAAGTGGTGAGGGTATTGTCCCCTGTGTTGCTCCTGTGCTGCTGACTACTTGATTCAATCCCTTCAATCTAACAAACTGTGGTCTGTTTATCAGGAAGTCCAACCGTTTCGGATGTGATCAACCATTAAATGGCCATTTTTAGCAGTTATCAGTTCCATAGAATGGCCTCAGACTGTAGCTCCTCTACCTTCTGGTACAAACATCCCTAAAGTTTGTCCTCTAGGGCCACTGTCCTGCAGGTCTTAGATGTTTCCCTGCTCCAGCATAGCTGATTTACATTGATAGTTATTAACACGCTTTTGTTGAACTGCAATCATCAGAATCAGTTTTTAGAAACCTCTAAAGGCTGCAAGACAGCGGCTCTCGAGACAGACTTGGGGATGCCTGTCCAAGTAGGTTTCTTATGAAAAAAGTGTAATGTAAATCCATTTATTGTCCCACACAATGGCAGTGATACATGAATGTAATTTTTAAACTGCCAAATCCTCTAAAATCAGTATCCAATGATATACTGTAATTATTTTATTTTTATTTTACAGAAATTGACAACTCGTTTTCCTTTTAAATGCTATCAAATCTAATGTGGCAAAATATGAAAAAAAGAATCAGGCTTAACCACTTTTGTATGGTAATGTAAACTATGGAGAGTAAATTGCATCAACACATGTATCCTAAAGATTTTCCAATATATTTTAGTTATTTTCAACTATTTAAATTTGCAGGAAAAAATGTTGATATGAATGTTATCCAAATTAAAATCAGATCAAGTGTCATAAAACTCTAATTTTCTGCCTGTAATAAATAAACTGGTAACCAACATTTTAAAAAATTACTAAATGTCTCAAACTAAATTCAATACTTCATATGTCAAATTAATATTTACAGTGATTTTCAATTTGCAAATTGATGTCTGAACCATATTTTCTCCCTCGGGTTCAGTATTCCTTAACTAAACCTCTCAGCTGGTATTAACCTGTGTGTCTTTGAGAAACTCTTCTTCCTCTAGAGTTTCATCCAGTCAGAAGGGCTGCTGCTAAGCTGAGCTTGAGCTTTCCAGTTACTAAAGGTGAACACATGAAGGGACAGCAGCAGCAGTAGCACAATATTTAGTGAACTGAGAGCGCTGAGTGAGATTACTCAGGAGGAAATTTTGACACTAGCTGCGTTGAAGAATTATGACTAGAGGGATGACCAGGAGCTTCCCTTCACCCTGTTCTTACTCATTTCCTAAAATGTTCTATTGTGTTTGTGAAGGTGTAGTTGCTTTTTCTTCACGACACAAAGAGGGGATGGTCCTCACAGAATAATTCCTGTGCCTGTGGGAATACAAGAAAGAAAAACAACATGCTAGTATATTTCCCTCAATGTCAAACAAGGCTTTTTAATCCAATCAGCACCAAAACACGGTAACAAAAATGCACACATTCAATTCAGTGAAGCATGAAATAAGATGAAAGAGCATATTCATGGAAATCGATTTCTCTGTTGACCTTATAGTTTTATTAGATCTCACTGGACACATGGAGTTATTTCTTTCTTTCCTTGTATTGATGTATAGAACAGATATGACAGACACTGATTTAATTTCATCAGTGTTTCATCTAGTGTATCTTGGATGGATGGATGGATGGATGGATGGATGGATGGATGGATGGATGGATGGATGGATGGATGGATGGATGGATGGATGGATGGATGGATGGATGGATGGATGGATGGATGGATGGATGGATGGATGGATGGATGGATGGACGGACGGATGAAAGAACGGACAAATGGATGGACAGACAGAAGGACATATCATGCCCTTCTTATCTGTGGTACTTCACTGATCAGCCAAGCAAAATTGAAGGAAGGTTATGATGATGCCGCCTAGATCAAAGTTGAAAAACTGTAACACGATAGGTGGCAATGATGTAACACAGAATTGAAATCATCCTTCTTAGCCATGTCAGATTCCATGCAGAGTTAGATGAACCGACTTTTTGAGATTTGTTGATGGAGAGGATAAACATCTTTCTTGGTTGTCAAACTTAAGTCTGGTCAAGGCTTCTTTAAATCTTTCATCAGCTTCATGATCACTATTCCATTAGCAGCACTCAGCACTCCCACAATGCGTACTGCGGGAGGGTGTCATGATCAGGTCAGTAGGTTGCTGCCTTTTTGCCTTTGTGAGAGGCACCAGTACATCCAGAGATGTCCAGTAGACATCCAGTGGCTTGCATTTGGTTTCTTTTTACCAACTTTATATTCTTAATGTGACGGCTTTTTTTGCAATGATAGGATACAAGCAGAATGCCACCCATTTATATTTCTGATTTTCTTCTCTAATAATGTCAAAACAGACATTTTCTCTGTGTGATTCTAAAGGAAAAATCTGATGAAAACACCCTTTATTTTTCAGATATACACTGACTGGCTGACTGCTGTCAGTAAAAGGCAAATCTAACCTAACCACTCCCAGTGAAAACTCCCATTATTTTTAAATTAAGGATTTTTCCATTGTTAGCCTGTAGTATCTGAAACCTATCTATGATTCTGAAGGTCGGTCGTTAAAGGGGGGGATTGTTGTTAAAGGGGGGGATTGTCTAACCTGACAACAGTCAGATGCATCTCAAACCACCTATTTTCTTTATCCAGAATGTGAACATTCTGGTCCTCAAAAGAATGTCCTTTGTCCACAAGGTGTAGATGTACTCTGTAGTCTTGTCCAGAGGAGGCCGCTCTTGTGTGTTGGGCCATGCTTCTGTGGATAGGTTGTTTGGTTTCTCCAATATAAAGATCAGAGCATTCCTCGCTGCACTGAACAGCATGTTTCCAAGCAATACAAGGCCTTGTCTATATAAAGACTTAAACTCACTGCAGATCCAGACATTTGAATTGAGAAAGCTTCCTAGAGAGGTTGCAAAACATCTTCAAATCTTGGAAACCAAGTCCAGTGGATATTTTTTGAACTTTTACGGAATGACAATGACCTGGATGACTGAGAATCTTCATCAGCACTTTGAGAACAAAGTAACCAAATCCTGAGGAAGCGAGAATTAAAGACAGCTGATATAGAAAAGTATCTCAATTTCATGTAGTAGAAATATATGCTAAGCTTTTATATGTTAAAGCACACTATTATAATTCTCAACTGTTTTACTTTCTGTACTGTTTTCCAATTTAATAAAATGTTTTAAATTTGATTAAAAAAAAAACAGATCACATAACAGATAACAATTACAGTATAGTCCTAATCCTCTGTGCCTCATCACAGCAGTAACAGTCATAACACTCATCTTTGCCATTGTATAATAAAAAACTCCCCCTGAACCACTATCCCATAAGGGGGATTGCACTAGTGGCAGATGCAGTGACACAGTTGGGGGGGAAATGGCTGAACTGATGAGTTGGGAAACTTATCACACCTCTGCACAAAACCTTTTGACCTGAGGATGCCATTCAGGGCTTAACTCGGCTTGAGCTAAAACAAGATATTGAACTGCTCTGATCTTCTCTCTTCCTCCTCTTACAAGTGATTTTGTTTTCCCGGTATGAAAGCTTTTCATTAAAGAGGGATGACAGGTTGAAGGCAATGCTAAAAAAGTCAACATTCTGGTGTAAAAGAAAAATTTATATTTTGTCTCAACATATTAAATATGACTTATGAAGGATGTCATTTTGAATTGGAAATTTCATCCTCTCTTAAATAGCACTTTTAGAGTACAGGTGACAGCCTTTTAGTGAATGTGATTTAGACCTCTAGAAAGAGTGGCTATAGACCACAGGATTTATGCCATTGGCCTTGTGTATTCACTTTATATGACTGCTTAAAGGATAGAATTCAGTGCTGCACTTTGCACAAATGATTTATATGTCCTCTGTGATCAGAACTTTCAAAGCTCATAGTAAATTATGTACAATTTCTTTCCATTTCCTAAAAGAAGGGGGGCATTGTGAATTTTATCCACTGCAGGTGATGAATAAGTAAACAACATTGTTTTTCTTGGACAGTTTCATTTTTCTTCTCTATGATTATGCTGCCTATATATAATATTTAAAACTTGTCTTTGTTTACATGATTTTATTTCTGTAATAATGTATTGCACATGTATGCAGTATAGTTAAATTAAACAGTTTGATGACAGAGTAAAAAAAAAGCCAGACAAAAAGAAAGGCACTAAAAGATTGGTGTATGTAGCATGAGAAGAACACTGGAATGGATGACATAAAAAGCTTATAGCATGGTAATCGAAGGGTACACTCCAAAAAAACAAAAGACAAAAAGAAGAACTGGTGAGTGTATATATATATATATATATATATATATATATATATATATATATATATATATATATATATATATATATATATATATATATATATATATATATATATATATATATATATACATATATATATATATACATATATTTACAAATGCTCTTTTTCGGGTGAAAAATACATAAATAAAAATAAACGGGTACGCGGGGTCGGGCGGATATTTTTTTTAGTGCGGGCGGGTAGTTGGTGATTTTTTTTTTATGCGTGTGTGTGGTTATGGGCATCAGAAATGTTATATTAATCAGGCACTGGGGTCACCCTTGTTGTAGCTTAAAGCCCTGCCGGCAGTGTGGGCTTCCCTCCAAAAAGGCCACAGTCACTGCATGCACGTCTGCTGCAGTGTTAATGGCGCTGTTCTGGAGCGCAACGTACTATAGCCTATTACTTGATGTGTTAACGGGTCGGGTTAAATATCAACGGGTCGGGTCGGGTTCGGATTTGAATTGAAGATATCCGCGGGTGACGGGTCGGGTTCGGTAGTCATCCTAACGAATTCAGGCGGGTGCGGGTTGGTAAAACTCGACCTGTGTAGGACTCTACTCTACGGTATAACTTAAAGGAATAGTACACCCAAAACATGATTAGCCTTCATTTTCTACTCACCCCCATGCTGAACAACACTCTGGAGTACTTTTTTGATATCTCAAATGCATCTGGAGATCTGGGAGGCTTCTTGCTGTCTGCTGACATTCAAATAATGGAGGTCTATGGTGCCCGAGGCAGAAAGGTCCATAAAAGTCCACAAAAAACGTGTCAATATTCCTCCATACTGCTCGTCTAATGTATTCCAAGTGTCCTGAGTGGGTAGCGTCCATAATTTACTCGAAACAAAGTAATTTAGAATGTTTTTAGATCATAAACAGTAGTGTATAGGATTTCCTAAAAGAGTCTACGGAAACCGCGGCAGACCAAACCAGATGAAAGTGCGCATTCAGCTCGGCAAAGAACTCATGCTCTTCCTCAACACTGAAGTCCTCAGACATTTTTCTTTCGTTGTTTCTTTCTTTGCACAGGTAAACAGCACATTTCTTCTTCTACGCTTGCATTATCGGCAGAGCAGACGCACTTTCATCTGGTTTGGTCTGCCGCGGTTTCCGTAGACTCGTGAACGCGCTTTTAGGAAATCCTATACACTACTGTTTATGATCTAAAAACATTCTAATCTCCAGATGCATTTGAGATATCAAAAAAGTACTCCAGAGTGTTGTTCAGCATGGGGGTGAGTAGAAAATGAACAGTGTTGGGCAAGCTACTTGTCCATTGTAGTGAGCTAAGCTATCAGTTACTCAACAATAAATTAAGCTTCACTACACCAAAGCTACCACCTAAAGAATTATAGCAAGCTAAGTTACACTAATGTGTTAAAAGTAGCTTAACTACATCAGAAGCTAGTTAACGTTGTACCAACCTAATGTCAATTCAAAATGAGTCTGATGCACTGGTTAAAATATTTATTAAAGATCAGCCAATGACATAACACAGTGTAAACATTGCTTTATGATCAGCATATTAAAATAAAAACTAAAGTAATTACTAGTAGACAAACTAGTAAACAATCTGCTGTTATTAGAACCAAATTAAAGTTACTGTGTAGTGTTCTACACATGGAGACATGGCTATGAGTTTGCATTCAATGGACATCTCTAGGGAAAACAAAACCCTACAAAAGGCATCTTATTTCTTTAGGTTGTCCCTTAGAGAAAACTTCTTCAGACCTCAATTAAACAGTCGATTCAAGTAACAAATGAAACTGTTTACAAAAAAGGTGAAAAAATAAAGAAGCTAATTAAGAGATACATATATATATATATGTCTCACCATATAATTTAATTTCTACCTACATATTTATTGCTTGTATTTTTGGAGGCAATAATTAAATGCTTATTTATTTATTTATTTATTGAGCATTTATTTATTTATGTATTTATTTTATATACGGTAGAGCTGTTCCTCCATAAAAAATGTTATCTGTGCACAGCCTAAAAACAGATTTATGTAAACATCCTGTCAGGTAAACTAGGCCATGAAAATACAATATCGAAGTTTCACTACTGCTCTCTAATTACAGTATCTTAGTGGCACATATGGGAGAATTATCCTGCCATAATGCAAGAGCACATAACTTCAATTAGAGAAAAGAATTTCATCTTCTTGCTCTCAAAACTTATAATGCTCACACTCCAAACATGCGCTCTCTCTCAAATCTTTTCTCTTCTCCCTCAAATCTTTGTTTCTTCTCTCAGATTTAATGCTTCTTGCACAGATATTTTCTCCTCTCGCTTGCTTCCTTCTCTTCGCGCACAAACCGCGCTCTGTTTGAGTCTCAGATATGCTCGCAAACCTGTAGACTCTGCTCTCTACTGCAGTTGGATCGTCGCCTAGCAACCTTTCCAGCCAATAGAACGACAGCCTCGGAAAGGGTGCGCTTGTTTAACCCTACGGAGTGTGCCTGTGCTACTACGCCGCTTATAAGAGCGTCAGCTGAAACTGCTATTTACAGTAGTTTTGTGGCTGATTGTTGTTTAGAAATAGAAAACCTGGTTTCATTACTTAGTTTTGCCCTGGATTTTGTAGCGTTTGTGGACGCTACGTCGCTACTTGATCAAAACAATAACGTCGCTACAGGAAAGTTACTTGATAAATAAAGCAGCGACGCTACGCTCAAGCTACTGGAAAATGTAGTTAAACTAATAGCTTCGCTACATGTAGCGGCGCTACTGCCCATCACTGAAAATGAAGGCTAATCATGTTTTGGGTGTACTATTCCTTTAATACTAAAAAAATGCAAGGGAATATTTCTTCTCTGAGAGCATTAGCAAAATCATTGTGCCATCAACAATACAAAGTAAGTGGTCTTACTAATTCTCAATCATGGTGATATGTTTACATAAGGCCGTCCTATGTGCTCGTCAACATTTTCATTTACCGGTGGTGAGTTGGACAATGGAAAAACTGACAATCTTCTTCTGGAAAGTAAGCTTGTATGAGCGTGCACAAGGAGAAATGGGCTTGTAGATATGCTCTCACACACATTTAATAGGCGTTTTTATTTGGGAGTGGGTACACGGTTTTGCATGTGCTTTTTTTTCTTTAAAGTTGAGAGGCAGGTCTTCTTTAAAAAAAAAAAAGAGTAAATCCTCCACTATACCTTTAACAAACCCTCCTGTAGCTATAGCATCTGAACTCCACTATACTAGGACTTTCAGAAAATTAGCTAACTTCTTCACTGAGAAAACAATAACATATAACAGAAGCAGTATTTACATCCATATCAAATCCAAAAATCAAGTGTCTAACAACAATTGATCTTGTTAAAATTTCAGAATTTCCAGCCTAGCTAGCGAGACTGTGGGGCATATCTGTCTGGAAAGGAGCTGATAGAGTCTAGTTTCAAAGGTGTGCCTCACAGAATTGGCAGAAACAGGTTAGAACTAGTCCGACAATTACAGTGATGTGACGCAGGAACACTTTTAAAAGAAAACCCCTTACAGCAGACAGCTTTTGAAATGTAAAAGATATATCTTTCAGGGTTTTGGTTGAAGACCCAAATGCAGAGGCAGCGAGGCTGAGGTGATTTCTTTGTGTTTTAATGGTAACACAAACAATAGAGGCAAAATCCAAAAATCCAACTAAAAATGTACACAGACCAGAACCATGGAGACATCAGGGGAAAACAAGCACGGGGAGCCAGGGAGAGACAAGGTGAGAAGACAACAGCGACGACAGGACCAGCAACAACAAGGAACCAACCAAGAGTGAAAGGGAGAGTATATATAGCTGACTGAGACAAAGGCAGGGCTAACGAGCAAATAAGGAGCAGGTGTGAGAGGACGCAACAAGGAAGCCAAGGGAAAAGGAACACACACACACGAGGGCAACAGAGGACAACTAAGAAAAACCTGAGAACTAAAATACATCCAGAAAGTACAACAAAATAGGAATTAAACCAATAAAACTAAAAAACATGGAGCAAAGTAAAGCATAACAGAACCAAGACCATGACAATATCCTACTCAATGGGGATATTATAAAGGTCATCACTAAGACATCGCTCTGTCGCGGCTGCCATCTTGACTGTACTATTATAGAAAAGTTCTGTAGGTAATTCTGTCACTCTAGCAGAGCGTGCTCTGTTTGGTCTAGTCTGTTTTAGACCTGAAAGTCTGAACCTTACCATACTGACTTATGCCCTATGTAAGTCAGTCCGGCTGACCAGGCTACAGAATCTCAATAAATAAACTAGAAAACTTAGAAGAAATTGCTCACCAGCTAAGCTCTTCTTCCAACTGTCTTGATGTTTTACCAGTAGTTTTCCTCACTCCATTTTCTTAGAGCAATTGAAAAATATGGGTAGGCCTCTTGGGTACAAAGTGGACTGATTTAAATCCTACTTAAGGGACAGTGTCTATTTTTGTCAGTAGATAAAGACCACAACAATCACATGTGGTTTTCATGCCTTAACATCACTGCAATGTAATATAGTTTTCTTTTTCATCTGCAACACTGAATTGTCATGCTAGTAAAATGCACTGTATTGTTAACCTGCCTTGACTTTCCCCTCCTTATTATCTTGATTTTGCATTTTAGTCATCTAGATATTTCTAACTGTGAGGATCTCTCATGTGCATAGGCCCTTAATATATTTACACATGCTGTAAATTCAGTTTATTTTTTGAATACGGTTGACCTGAACTTCATTTCCATCTATGATATACTGTACAACTGCAGTTTGTTTTGATCTTTTCTTCAACTCAGTTTCGTTATCAAAAAGTAGTGTTTCGTCATGTTCAACTTTTTACTTATTTTAAAATATTCAAAGCTTACTTTATCCTGAAATATGACCATATGATATGGAAATCTTTAAAAGGACAGAAAAAAGCAATGACAGGAGTTTTTTTTTCTTGTTTTGTTGTTGTAGAAGTTCATAACTGAAAACCATGTTAGAACTAATAAACAGATTATCACAAAAAAATTATGTCAGCATAAATTAATAAAATTTAAATAGATAGGTCATAATAACTTCCTATCTTACCATTGTGTGTTGGTCTGTCAGTCTTGATAGCAGTATTTACATATAGACACATAGAAATGCTTAAATCCTATGTATTGCGTCACATTTATTTCAATATGCCCACGATCAAAATAAACATACTTGCATGTATGCTAAACCACTTCTGCGCATGGTTTATGTACCTACTTGCACGCCAGCTCCTGCCAGGCGTGATCTGTATCATGCTGGGAATCTCACCGCGCCCACGACTTTCTATCCAGCGGTCACACTCGAGGATGGGGGCGCTCTCGAAAGTGTCTCTGACCTGTTAGTCTGCCTTCAAAATGTCTACCTCAACTCCATTTATTTTCCTAAATTAGATGCACCTGTTTGAGGTCTTCAGCTGCCTACAGGCACCTGTCCACCCCATACAAATGTAATAATCAAACTATTAACATGATCAAAGAGCTGTCCAAATTGCCAAGCAGTTTGGCAAAAAATGGTCCACTGTTAGAGCAATCATTTGAAAATGGAAGAAGCTAAACATGACTGTCAATCTATGTGGGACTAGGGCTCCATGCAAGATCTGACTTCGTGAGGTCTCAATGATCCTAAGAAAGGTGAGAAATCTGCCCAGAACTACGCGAGAGGTACTGGTCAATGACCTGAAAAGAGCTGGGACCACTGTTTCCAAGTTTACTGTTGGTAATATACTAAGATGTCATGGTTTGAAAACATACATGGCACGGAAGGCTCCCTCTGCTTAAACCAGCACGTATCAAGGCATGTCTTACGTTTGCGAATGACCATTTGGATGATCCAGAGGAGTCATGTAAGAGTGGAAGTCATGTGGTCAAATGAGACTAAAACAGAACTTTTTGGTTATAATTCCACTAAAGACCTAAACCAATTGAGAATCTTTGGAGGGAGCTCAAACTGGGAAAAAGGAAGTCATCCAGCAAACTGGATTTTTCAGACCTTCTCTCCCTGGAAGGATCAACTGAGCTTCAAACTGAGCTGAGGATATTAACATTGACTTTCTTTAGATGTTCAAATACTTTTTTACAGCGATATCATTCATACAGTTAAAAAAAATAATACCTTGTGATGTTTTTTTTTTTTTTTTAGATTATGTCTCTCACAGTGGAAATGCACCTACAATGACAATTTTGGACCTCCTGTGAAGCTAATGTCATTAGATCAATGTCTCCCACCTGATATTTTACAAGTGGGAAAACTTACAAAATAGCAGAGTGCTCAAATTTTAATCACTGTTTGTGCAAGGCACATCTGAGCTTTATAGCCACAAAGTAAATCCAGAGAGCTCACTTCCAGGCTCATAGTGTCATAAGGAATTTTTAGACCAAGATTAGCCCTGAAATTTACAGCATACCATGAGGATCCCATTTTCATGTCTTTTAACGAAATGGGCATGTCATGTATTGGTTGGAATGCACCACCCCCTCACCCCGTATGATGGATCTAGACCCTGTTTATACTGGTCAACGGATTCTGGACTCATGCTACCCTGGCTGGAGTGATAGATATTTGGTGGACTGAGCCTGAAAACATTCTTAGGTACCATCTAATTGCTATCAGACTGTCAGGGTTAAGATCTGGAGAGCCGGATGCCGCCATGCTTTGGCTAGTTGCGAACAGGGAATGGACTTAAAGAGAGGTTTCACTACAATGCCATAAGCTCAGTTGCTTTCTGTGCGTCAATTCTGCACCTTCTTTGACATAATAGGTAAAGACCTTTTTCTTTCTGCCATCAATGTCTGGGTTATAATCCCTTTGACTCTACATTGTGTGCCTTATGAGTTACATGGGCACTCTTTTATAATGAGTACCATGAATTATATCACCGAATTATATCACTTCATTCATTCATTCCCTCCTTGACCTGTGTGTACCCTTTTGTTCTGGTTCCTGTTTTCGGTGATGAGTTATGTTTGGATTTATGCTTCATTTGCCACCATTATTAGATCAGTAAGAAACCATTTCAGTTTCTGTCGCTGCATTTGGGTCTTCTAAAAATATCCAAACAACCTGACAATTTCAGTGTTTACTTGTAAATCGTTTTCATATGCAATATTCAAACTTGCATACAAAAACAATTTAAATCTCAAGCCCAATGAGTGGCAATATTTGTCCCTGAGGGAGTTAAATGTAAGATGAAATTATTATTTTTTTCTTTTTTACATAGCAGTTTTCTCAAAGCCATTTGACAAATTTCCTTACACAATGTCTAGTATGCACAACTTTTGTTGGTAAACAAAATAGACCTTGTTAAAGCTTATGGAATTCTAAGGTTACTATTTGAAAAAAATTAATTAAGAAAAGGAAAACATTATAGGGGTATAAATTACCATTGTGTTCATTATTTCATCAATGTTAAATTTGAGTCAGATGTCAAGGTCAGCAACTCATACTGTATAAGGCAATAAATATAAATAACGCTCAGAAGAGGCTTCTTATATTTAACTTACACTGAGGTTAATGAAACAGATAACTAGCACTATCAAGTATAATGAATTTTATCAGGAATTCAAGGGCATGTTTGTCAGTTTTGATTCAGTGTGCTGGATGCAAATTACCTGACACTCACCACCTCACATCATTCATCTCAGCCCCCCCCTCAATGTCGCGCCTGGCATAACTTCAGCTGATATAAATTCATATCTGGTGTCATCCGCTCCATTCTTAAAATATTACCATAATTCACTGTGAAACGATGAAAGCTGTTACACCACAAATCACAGTGCACGTGTAAAAGCCCATTACCATAGCAATCATCTCCCACACACTCTCTTGTATTAGAATGTGAATGAAATTCATTTATTTAGGTGTTGATTTTCAGTGTGATTAAACATTCAGCATTGTTTTTCTTGCTGTTGCATATCTTTAAATCTGTACATTTTTAGGTGTTTAATAATTAAAACTAAGACAGTGTATTCTGGTTTTTGGAGCAGTTTTTGAACGCGGTCCTCTAAAACCCAGCAGAGAGCTAATGGAATTATACTAAATGTTAAAATAAACTGTATTTGACTTTCAGTGTGATGATCATCCTTTGTTTTTTAGAAGAAGAGCAAAACGTCTTAAACTACAAGAACTATACGTCTATTTTGGTTTTTAACCATTTTTGTATTTGCCATGGCCTGGATTATTGAAAACATTCACCAGCTCTCTTTCAAAAGGATATCTTAAGAGTAATTCTTAATTAAATGATTGACTTGAGCATCTTTTAGTATGAAAATAGCCAGTCCCAATGTTTGTATGACCTTCGGCCATTTGGGTGATTTGTGTGAGTGGTGAGGGGCCTATAAGTGTTCTAATAAGTATTGTTGTGTTAATTTGAAATATGTAAGCATGGTTGTTAAACTGATAAGAATTTTAGAAGGCCTGGACAAGACTGCACCAAAGAACAACAAAGGACAAGGAATTTGATTCAGAAAGACCATGGTAGGAACTGTTCATTAAATTCTCATCTGTTGAATTAGCAACCCTCTCTTTGTCTTTAAGGAAATTCATCAACACAATATCTCAATAAAATCCTAATTTGAATTGTACGTATTAAAACTTGTTATCACCAAGAAAACGATTCTCATAATCTGAAAATGAAGCTGAAATATCGACCTTTCACTCTGGTAAATTGACTATATATCCCTTAAACACATCACCAATTCATCTTTTTTGCCTTGTCCTCCTTCATTACATTTATTATCAGCTAATATCCAGTTAATTATTTAAAGGGAACATAAAGTTACAAACCATGAAAGTATATAGATTATTTACAAATAAGTAATAAGATCATGAAATGTAGTTCTTCAAGTTTTATAACTTTTATATCGTTGAGTTTTTCAGAGTAATGTTGGGATTGACATGTAAAAAAGATAGAAATGGGGAATTGGTTAGAGCAGGTCAATTCTCACAATACAAGAGAAATATATATATATATATATCTCAAAATGTTTGGGAGGCAAAAAGAGAGGGAAAAAATGTTAAGCTAGCTATGAAGAATGCTAAATTAAATGTGTTTTATTGATGGCAGAGAACACACTAAGGGGTTAAGGACAGTGGTAAGATTATTATAGAAAACCATGTAAAACATTTTGATATCAATTTCTTACAGTACATTAATCTCCTTTTGATACTGAAATTGAATTCAACAGACAGAAATGTCATGCCTCTTTTGTGACCCTCTAATAATTGGGTAATTAAACATACACGTTTTGTCTGAATACTTAAATTAATCAATTTAACTATGTCTGTTTCTTTCTATAGCATCTCTGGTGGCACATGTGATTATTTAAGAATTGGACCAGGGTAATCAACAGAAAAATTAAATCTTGCATTATTTTTCATGGAATAACATGGCAGAGAGGAACTGATCTGAATTATCCCACCGAGCAAAAATCTGTTAAAAAGACATTAAAAAGACCAAATTATTTATGTCCAAACAACATCTACATTTGGGTAACAAGTGAAAGGTGAAAAGAGGCAATTTTCAGATCCTTGAAAAGACGGTGGGGAAAAAAAACAGTTTATTGTCTACAATAGGAATAAAATGGGACAAAATCAGACCTAACAAACACAGCCCAACTTTCAACAACTGTTTTTGGACTAAATGAGGAATATATTGGACCGACCTGAATTAGCCTAAAAAACAATGCCTAGATCATGTCTGGTGTTTGGGGAGATAAGAAAATCGACCGTCTGGTTTGTGGATACTTATTCCAAATTTCACACAGGCCACAATGTACAGGTTAGTAGGAGCTACGGTCTTAATAAATTTGGCATATTTCAGAAGTTCCACTTGAGACCCAATCTGTTATAGATGCATTAGACATGTTAACTTTTGGTTATTTAGTTGTTTGTCACATAAACTTAAACAAAAAACAAGCAATCACTTTTGTAAGCAAGTAGATAAAAGTCTATTTTTAAGGCACCTTTTACAGACATTGAGCTTTACAAAACTACACAAATATACAATAAAATAAAAACAATTAAAACATCAGAGGAAAAAAATGAAACATAAACATCACAACAGAAGGAGGCTGAATAAAGACTCGCATCAGGTCTCCACTCTCTCCCAGGCAGTTAGCTCGTACCGGGGCTTAAATGCCAGGCGCACATCGATTTTGACGTAATGATAACGAAACAAATTAACAAGAAAATGTAAATAAACAGCAGAGTGGTAAAAACGTCTGCGGCTGAAAAATGCAGCACCCCAAAGTCTGGGTTTCAAAAAGGAAGGAGAAAGAGAAGAGAGGGAGAAGGCATCCAATACCATAACCCAGGTTTACTTAGTTAATCCACCTCAGTGTCGGAGGGGAATCATATGGAATCAGCTGGGTGCTGCCTTAAACTGAACATGATTGCCCCCCCCCCCCCCCCCCCCCCCCCTCCACCTCTCATTGACCGGTGAGCATCATTGTGTTCAGGGACAGGGCAGTTGGCATCAGTACAGAGTCTGTGGGATTTTCCCTCTTTATATATATTACTTTTTTACATAAAGATGTTGGTCAGCTGCTTAGAAAGCATTTAATAATCACATCAACTAAAATTATTTCCTACATTTACCCAAATTTGAATTGCAACAGTACATATCAAAGTG
The DNA here is from genome assembly GCF_016077235.1 of Cyprinodon tularosa. Taxonomy (NCBI): domain Eukaryota; kingdom Metazoa; phylum Chordata; class Actinopteri; order Cyprinodontiformes; family Cyprinodontidae; genus Cyprinodon; species Cyprinodon tularosa. Next base: position 238,427 of record NW_024039490.1, on the reverse strand, counting down.
ACTAACACGTGAGCAGAGCTGCAGACTTTGCTTTTAAGATGCTTGGATTTACCTATGGTAAATCAACAATCTTTTGTGCCTAATTTATTCCATTTCATTGCTACTCTCTGAGATCAGAGTTTGTTTGAAGCTGGCTAGACTCCAGACAAAATGATTAAACAGGCTGATAGTCATGAATAATAATCTAGATAACTTTACAGAGGGTTTAAATCAACAGTTTACTTTAGTGTTTAATGAACAGAGCTCTGTTTACCGATCCAGACTGGAGAATGAAGGGATGGTGTCTTAGGTTTGTATTAAAATAAAGGCACTATAAATAATCTGTGGTGCTAAAGGACATGCAAAACTGTAGTTTTGATGCTTGGCTAGGGCAATGAGCTTAAAATAGAATATAGGATTTAATCGCAGGACATCTTGGCAAGTCAGTGGTCTTATCCTATACTGCCCTATAGGTGGTGTTTGGAAATATAATGATAAAAACAAATAGTTTGACCTCCCTTGTTTTTCTTAGGGAATTGTTTTTATTTTATTTTTTTTTCTTTAGGAGGCAAATAACCAAGAAAAACAACCCCAATAATCTTGAATATAACCTTTTATGACATTTTTTTGATCCTGTCAGATGTATTTTGTGTTTTTTAATAAGTCACAGTAATTCATTTTATTAGAGTTAGACCATTTTCTCTTCCATACATGCTCCTCACTTGAGCTAAGTTGCACTAATTTAGTCTGTGTTAAGGTCAGCTTCATTCAATTTTTCAGCATTGCAAAAAGCAAGATTCTCTGGCCCTTTTATCCTGCACCATGCTATGAAAAGTAGACTCCAACAGTAATCAACTTAAAAATTAACTACTCATGATGCATACTGGAATTTTAATTAAAACACTTTACTAGACCAGCACACACACCTCCCGTTATATCTAATTCCCTCTTGGAAAGACATGCCTTACAGTGCAAGAGGAAACGAAGGAACATTTATTTATTTGCAATGAAGTAACAGCTGTTTATTCAATAATAATGTAAATCATTTTAGAGTGGAGAGCAATGAAAGTATAACCATTTGTTTGACAACTGTTAGGCAGAGGAAGCATGAAGCAATTTTGAAATGACAAAATTGTCAAATAAGATGAGCACTTTCTGTTTTTTTCAAAACATAAGTTCCAAGTGATATATATGATCCATTGATAAAGTAGACACAAATGGGAGAGGGGGCTTCTCTTTGAATGCCAGATTTTTTCTTCAGATTTGGAGGATAACAGCTAATATTTCATTTTAAAAATCAAAGATGTTCTAAATGCATTGTTTATTCATATAGTTGCCTGTAGATGACTTTAAAAGGCCCAAAAAAGCATGAAGTAGGACCTATGAAATTATGCAAAGCTTTGTTATTGTTATTTAATTGAAAGGCATCTCGAGAAAAAAGATCAAAGTTAGTGGTGTATTGTGATAAAATGCAAATCACATGGTAAATCAGATGATGTTTCTTACAGATAGTGTTCACTGACAGGAAAAGTAAGAAGCTGTGTGTTAAAAAGTCAACACATTAATGTCAAAATACAAAGAAAAAAGTAGCATCCAGCCTTTGTTCTGATGGAAAGTATGAGTCTTTGTAGCTGCTTGCTCATTAAAAACCTTTTTCTGTTGACATTTAGGGCAGCAAATTGCACAATAAATAAATCAGGCAAACAAAGGGAACATTCAAAAGCTGCCCTTTCAAATAAGAAAAAATGAATAAATACTATCTCAGATAATTTCAACAGTAATATGATGTAGGCAGAGCATATTTTACGTTATTTTCTATAGCATAGAGGAAAGAAGGTACCTCTCAAGCAATGGCTCACTTGGCTCATTTGGGTGGCATTGATGAGTCCGCTAAAAATGTTTTGAAGTTTTCATTTATCAGCATAGCTACAATGGAAAACTCTTTTTTATGTATATGTATATATGTATTCCTTGATTAGGTGTCCTTATCCAACTAAATAAATGTACAACTTGCTTTAGGAGTAAAAATTTTGAAAGAGCTCTTTTGGAGCCTCTCTGCTGCAAATAAATGTGTTCCATCTTGGAAAAGGCAGTGGAATTAGATCATATCCATTAATAAAAATAGCAGGTTCAAAGCAAGGATTAAATCCCACAGGCCTAGTAAAAGGTAGAGCACATGCACTGTGTGCAAAAAGCAATTTGCCATTCCACTCATTTTCTTCTCTTTTCTTCATGGACTACAAAGTCTCTCAGCACAGTGAAATTTATTGCTGCAGTACCCTGACTTGTATGATTTGTAACTGTTTGAGTTGGTAGGGATTAACCAGAATGCCTCATAAATCCTTCATATATGCAATGTTTCATTCAGGCCCCTTTCTCCTGTTTTCATATTCTTTGTACCCTGTTGTTATGTGTAAATTACCCCTTTTTGCTTATATTCAATCTTTAATCCAACATTCCTTTGCAAACAAAAAGTTTATCAAATGAATTTTGCTAATGTAATTTTGTCTTAAAGATTTGATAAAGGTTGTATCATGTTGCTAATTCATGGAGGTAGGTATTGATTTGGTTGGTTACCATGAAGACTAAGCTCATAAAAATGGATGAACATTGTTGTAGACCAAGGAACTACTATGAATTCAATACAGTTTAATTCAGTTTATTTAAGTAGCACCAATTAACAAATCATGTTATCTCAATGCACTTTACAGAGAATTCAACCAGATCACAAAATCAGATAGGTTTGTTTTCTATCCTAAGAAAATCAGCTGATTGCAAAAACTTAGGTTCTTACTTAAGTCTTTGTGCTTTTTGGCATCAAAAAATACCACAGAAAGTGCTCAGCATCGAGAGATGTTTGATCTACACCTTAAGGATTTTTATTTTAGATTTTTATCATATTGGTTTTTTATATATATAAAATAAGAATATCTCATTCACTGATTAATTAATTTGTTGTGAAACTGAAAAGAAATCACAGACTAAATCTAATGATGCATGTATCATTAGATATACCATGATGCATGGTATATCTGTATAGTCAGTTGGCTTGCAACTATACCCTGTGTAGCACCCAAATTTGTTTATTTAGATTTAGTGGTAAAAAAAAAATAAAAAATAAAAAAACAACAACAAAAAAAATATTTTTCAACTTTTTTTTTCGGAATTACTATTTTTTTAAAGCTCATTTGCATTATATCAAACCATAGCTTTGATTAATGCACTAATAAAAATCTACTTACTTCACTAAACCAAAGGTATTTTTTTATGGGTTTACATTTTTTCTGTCACATTTAATTATTTCAAAATCAAAATTTCAAAAAGTTAAGGTCAAATGCCCAAGGCTTTCTCCTCAACAAAACAGGTAATGGCAGTATTCAAAATAGTTATATAATTTTGCTACAAATATTACATCAATTGAAATGTTTTAGTGTCTTTTTAACAGCACACCATGACTTAAATTTGTCCATTTTGTGCACATCTCCTTCAGGAACTCTGGTGATTCCTGTACTAAAACATGTATCTTAGATCATATGGGTTAAACTAGGCAGACAGATGTAAAAAGTAAGAAAGGAACAGTAGGTCAGTAAGTATTAAGTGATAACTACTTAGGGAGGAAGTTAGTGTGGTATGTAATGGCTTGCAGTACTTTTAGAAATTAGGTATTTACCAGTTAATCTGGCATAAACCAGATTGATACGTGTAGTTCAACTTGAATTCTACACAGTATCCATCTGGAGAAAGTGTAAAAGGGAGGGAAATTTAGTAAAATTCTTCAAGCTAATTGGATACCTGCCTTCCAGCATTAGCAGCTGAGATGTATCTCATGGTTTTTTTCACAGCAAGCTTAGTTAACTGATAAAACAAACTCTAACAAAGTCTGGTCGGGAAGAACGTGGAATATCTTTCCTATACAAAAAGGCAAAAAGCGCTTCCTTTTGCTACTTTTTCAAATTAATATCAATGAATCATCTAATAGTAGCCAAGTAGCAGTAATTAGGTACACTACCGTTCAAAAGTTTGGGGTCACATTGAAATGTCCTTATTTTTGAAGGAAAAGCGCTGTACTTTTCAATGAAGATAACTCTAAACTAGTCTTAAATGCATTGCTAATGTGGTAAATGGCTATTCTAGCTGCAAATGTCTGGTTTTTGGTGCAATATCTACATAGGTTTATAGAGGCCCATTTCCAGCAACTATCACTCCAGTGTTCTAAGGGTACAATGTGTTTGCTTATTGGCTCAGAAGACTAATGACTGATTAGAAAACCCTTGTGCAATCATGTTTGCACATCTGAAAACAGTTTAGCTTGTTACAGAAGCTACAAAACTGACCTTCTTTTGAGCAGATTGAGTTTCTGGAGCCTCACATTTGTGGGGTCAATTAAACGCTCCAAATGGCCAGAAAAAGAGAATTTTTATCTGAAACTCGACAGTCTATTCTTGTTCTTAGAAATGAAGGCTATTCCATGTGAGAAATTGCTAAGAAATTGAAGATTTCCTACAACGGTGTGTACTACTCCCTTCAGAGGACAGCACAAACAGGCTCTAACCAGAGTAGAAAAAGAAGTGGGAGGCCGCATTGCACAACTGAGCAAGAAGATAAGTACATTAGAGTCTCTAGTTTGAGAAACAGACACCTCAGAGGTCCCCATCTTCATTATATAGTACCCGCAAAACACCAGTGTCAACATCTACAGTGAAGAGGCGGCTGCGGGATTCTGGGCTTCAGGGCAGAGTGGCAAAGAAAAAGCCATATCTGAGACTGGACAATAAAAGAAAATGATGGGAAAAAGAACACAGACATTGGACAGAGGAAGACTGAAAAAAGTGTTGTGGACGGATGAATCCGAGTTTGGATCACAAAAGGAACGTATGTGAGATGCAGAACAAATGAAAAGATGCTGGAAGAAGGCCCGACACCATATGTTAAGCATGATTGAGGTAATGTGATGGTCTGGGGTTCCTTTGGTGCAGGTAATGTGGGAGATTTGTACAGGGTAAAAGGGATTCTGAATAAGGAAGGCTATCACTCCATTTAGCAAGCCATGCCATACCCAGTGGACAGTACCCAGCTTGATTGGAGCCAATTTCATCTTACAACAGGACAATAACCATAAACACAGCCCCAAATTGTGAAATAACTATTTAGGGCAGAAGCAGGCAGCTGGTATTCTATCGGTAATGGAGTGGCCAGCGCAGTCACCAGATCTGAATCCCATTGAGCTGTTGTGGGAGCTGCTTGACCTTATGGTACGCAAGAAGTGCCCATCCAACCAATCCAACTTGTGGGAGCTGCTTCTGGAAGCATGGGGTGCAATTTCTCCAGATTACCTCAACAAATTAACAGCTAGAATGCCAAAGGTCTGCTGTAATTGCTGCAAATGGAGAATTCTTTGACGAAAGCGAAGTTTGATGTAGAAAAAAAAAATCTTATTTCGAATACAAAATCATCAATTTTAACCTTGTCGATGTCTTGACTCTATTTTCTATTCATTTCACAACTTACAGTGGTGAATAAGTGTGACTTTTCAGGAAAACACAAAATTGTTTGGTTGACCCCAACATTTTGAACGGTAGTGTATATCAGGTTACATTTTGTCATAAAAAGGGATAGATGGACCCAGTATTCCCAGACAGACATGCACAGGTGCAGACAGGCAGGTTCAGTGGTTGGGGGAAAGAGACAAGACTTGGTACCAGGATTACTGCAGAGCTTTAAACTGTACTCCACCTAAGAGCGAGGATTACAGGACTTTAAACAGGGACCGAAAGCAATCAGTGGGAAAGAGCCAGGACAAGATTAGGAGACGACAAGACAAACACCAAAATCTTTCAACACACTGGCCTCCTGGGATGGGGACACAAAACTTGGAGTAACTCAAACTAATGAAAAAACATACAACAATCAATGATCTGGCCTGATAAGTGGGCTGAGCCAATTATAAAGCAACAGAAACAGGTGGATAAGATAAGGAATTAGTTCTAGGTTGGAGTTCAATTCGACTTTGAGCTAATCATTTACTTAATTGGAGTCACTGGGACAATTGGGCTCATGTATCCTATGCTAATCAATTATCAATACATGTTCCACCTAAAACAGCTTCATACATCTAGGTGAAGTTACTCTGTTACCTCTGAGTCTGACCACAGAGTATGAGGTGTCATTGGATATTATTTAGATTAATTTAATTAATGGAATTTTTTGGACTCTACATGTAACTCCTGGAGCTTATTTTTTTTGTAAAATATCCAAGAATTTGTTTTAAATACCTGCTTTATAAAGTAGAATATTTTTAAACATAAAATTAGAGATTTTAACACAAGTTAATTGATGAAAGGCATTATGTCTGGTAGTAAAATTCAAATGGAACGAAATATGTCAAAACTATTAGGGCTCATAAATTTGCACCCTGAAGATACCAAGAATGTTATTGCTCACCGAACCTTAATGGAAAATAAAGCATGTTTGGAAACGGTTATATAAGTCACTTTTTTATAGCTTCAAATCCATCCAGAGTTACAACCATACAAAATTCTGATTATGGAAATGTGTTTAATACGCAGGCATTGCAAAAATAAAATAAATCCATGTCTGGAAGAGCAGTCCCTAAGATATCAATGTACAAGCTTGATACTTCTTAAGACAATAATGCCGTTTTGCCTTGTGTGACCTATTAAATGCATTAACTACAAGGTATTTTGAAATAAATGAAAAAAATCTGATGGCTTGCTGGTTTTTGCTATGCAGATGTTTTAGAACAATGAACTTAGAGATACACTTGTTCTAACATATTAATCTGGAAAGATTTATTATCTTATACAGACATAATAGAAAGTAAATCTTTCAAGAAAGAGTCAACAAAAGGCAATATTTAAGGCACTGGTTAATCTTTCAAAGAGTAGCTGTCCTTGTAAACTAATTCCATTTTAAGACTATGGAATGCTAAGAGGAATGAGAAAATAAGAATAAAAAACTGAGTTATATCTCTAACGGCTCAGTCCTCAGTTCTGATGCTATTAGGTTCATGACTGCACATAAAAGGCCAAAAATAAAGCTTTTAGGAATGACTGTCAAGACACACCCTCTTCTCTCAAGAAAGCATATAACATGGTCCGTGTTTACAAGCAGAATTAGCATGAGGCACAAGCCTTATGGAGATATGACTTTTGTAAAGATGTGAGACATTTCATACCAGTTGTTAATCATGGTGGCAGCTACAAAACAAGCCTATCACAACACTAAAAACAAGCCAATTATAAAAGTGGCTGGTTTTGTAGCCTCAAACCTTGTACAACACTGAGCATTTCTAATTATAGCCAAAGACATAAATTATGCCCAAAAATGAACATAAAGCTTTACAGTAATAGATTCCAAATTGTAATTGATTTACTTTGACATATTTATTTTTTTTTGTGATCGTTTAAGGTAGACCCCAGTAAACTACATAATTATAATCGTAGAACTGCAACATTTGAAGTTGGTTTAGGTTGCTTTAAATGTGTCATGGTTAATTGATGTTTGTTGAGGACCCAAATGCAGAGATAGAAGGCAGAAATCGGTTATTGCAGATTAAACACTGTGTAAGATGGTAAGAGAAGCATAAATAACTGACAGGGAACTCAGGAACCAAAACAAGGAGCCTCTTGTCACAAACATAGTTTGCATCTAATAATTTAGATAAACAGTCTTAGTTTTTGGAAATATAAAAGAATTATGCTCTAATTTGTCATTACCGATCTGTCATTATCATATTTAATTTGTCAAACCTCGTCTTCTCGACGTTCTTTTTCCTGTTTGGCGTGATTGCAAATGTGGACCTTTTCGTCTTCCATACAAACAGTTTCAATCTGGCTTCCGTCCTCTGTACAGTACTGAAACCGCACTCATCAAGATCTCTGATGACCTCCTTATGGCTTCTGACTCTGGACTACTTTCCATCCTCATTCTCCTGGACCTTACAGCAGCCTTCGACACCATCTCCCATGCCACTCTCCTCAGTTGACTATCATCCATCAGTATCAGCCGCACCTCTCTAACCTGGTTCACCTCATACCTCTCAGATAGGACACAGTTCATACAACTCAAATCTCATAAATCCATCTACTTCCCCGTTTCGGCTGGTGTGCCCCAAGGTTCTGTCCTGGGGCCCCTCCTGTTTATTATCGACATCCTCCCTCTTGGCTACATCCTCTGTAAGCATCATATCAAATTCCACTGCTACGCAGACGACACCCAGCTCTACCTTTCTACTCAACCATCTGCCTCACTCCCACCAATCTCCCTCACCCTCTGTCTCCAATAAACCCATTCTTGGTTCTCATCCAACTTCCTCAAACTGAATAGCTCTAAAACCGAAGTCCTCCTAGTAGGCACACCTCACACTCTCTCCAAAGCTAATAACTTCTTGATTACCATCAATGATTCAACTGTCCTCCCCTCCCCTCAGGTTAAGAGTGTCATGATGGGTTTCTGGATGCTAGCCTATATGCAGAACACAACTAAGAGACAGGGAAAAAGTTCAAAGGTTTCATTAAAGAAGAGGTGCAAAAACAGGTCAGGGGGGGTAATCAGGTCCAGGGCTGGTCACGGCTGGGTTACTGTCCTGGAGTTTGAGCAGAGCAGCAGAGGGGGAGAAAACCAGGAGGGTTCAGAGGCTGACGGCAGGCTGAGGGCTTGGTGGAGGCTTAGCTTGGCTAGAGCTTGTAGATCTCCAGGTTAGAGTTTCCCTTCCAGATTCTTCTGGGAGCAGGCTGGCTGATCTTTGACAGGTTAGGTTATCCAGGGTTCTTCTGAGGTCAGACAGACAGATTTCCACCAGAGAAACTCTTCAGGGGGTTTCTGGTTTCTGGCAGGTTCAACCTGGGAAACAGAGAAGACAAAACGGATCAGGTTCTGGTTCAGGTATCGTAGTCAGGCGACTAGACAGACAGGTTGGCTCAGGGTTTGTTGTACCGTAACTGACTAAACACTCTGGCACCGGAGTGAGGTTCCCAGCCCGCTTAAGTTCTGGTCTCCTGATGAGCAGATGAGGAACAGCTGGTGAAGTCAGCTCCAGCTTCAGGAGATCCAATGTGCCCTCTGGTGGAGGAAGGTAGACAGAACCCCAGATCCCAACAGTAACAAAAACCCCTAGGAAGGGATCCTCGACAGCACCCTCTCCTTCCAGTCCCACATTAACAACATCACCTGGTCTGCCTATTTCCATCTGCGTAACATCTCTCGTCTCCGTCCCTCCCTCACTCCCCAAACTACCGCCATTCTTGTTCACAGTCTCATCACTTCACGCATTGATTACTGTAATTCACTTCTTTTTGGCCTTCCAAACAAGTCCCTCCAGAAACTACAGCATCTAAAGATGGCAGAAACCTAGCCTAGTAAACTAGCCCCACCCACCAGCAGCCAAAATCATTTTTGCCTACGAGGGGCCTTTTCTCAACCAAAGCTCCAGGTCTTAGAACTGGCGGGCCAATCACAGCGCAGAGATGTGTTTTGAAGATTTGGATGCAAAGCGGGCGGGGTTTTGAGTGCGGAATGACAAAGCTGCATGACGCTAGAGAACGCACAACAAGGAAGATGGCAACAACTACTGAACAGTTCTCGTTTGACTCAGGTTTGGAATAAGTTTTGGAAGGATAACACTTGGGGTTTTTCGTTGAAACGTGAGAAGGAAGAGGCTCTACGCTCATTTATTTTTAAGAAGGACGTATTCGCCATTTTACAGACAGAAATACACAGAGACAGAAATGGTGTTTACACTCACCCACCAGCTTTCTGCCGCGCTTACTACCACAGTCAGTTGCGCTCATTGATCAGAGCGTTGGCCAATAGGCACAGACATGGTTTGATAGAAAACAGGTTGTTCCCATCATCAATATTCTGATGTCTCATTCATCAGGGCCTGACTAAATTACACATTTAATCTCATGTTTAGTCTGGTTTATCAGGCTAGCAGAAAACCATAAATAGGAAAAATTAAAGAACAAATTCAATGAATAATCCGAAATGCTGAAAAGCGATAACTAAAATAAACAGCCAGGTAGACTAAATGAAGAAGATTAACAGCAGAGAAGCAGATATGACAGAAAGCTGCTTTTCTTTAACTGCATTACAGACTTCACTAATGTACTGCAGGATATTCTGTGTTTGCATCAAACCCAAAGAAATAAGAGGTGAGGGAAAAAAATACTTTTGCTTGTAAAATAAATAGATTTTTTTTTTTTTTCAAAAAAAATTTTCCTTATTTGAACGGAAAGAGATTGACTTCATCTATGGATGAACATTTATTCACTATAGAGTTGTGTTCAGTCCAGTACGTCAGTTAGAAATTGTGCTGCTATGCTGATGGCCTTTTAAAACATTTCTTCTTTTCAACATATTGGATAGAATAGTATTGAATTGTCATCTTCACAAAAAAGTCTATTACCAAAGGCTCCAATGGCAATTGTTACCACTACATTTCTAAACTTTTGAATGCTGATGCCATTTCATTTCACCATAACAGACATTTATGTTGCGCCTTATACAATTTGTGACAGACTATAAACACATGTAATAAATGTAACATTAAATATTTTTTTCCTTTGTTCAGTGTCTCTCTTCTTGTATCACAGTTCAAATAGTTTGAGCCCTGGAGGGATACATACTGGAGAGAAAAAAAATGTATTCTGCAGTGGCATTTGTATGAACCTTTGATTAATGGGTGAATAGTCAGGTAGAGGATCCATTCTCTTTTCCCTTAAGCACAACTGCAAAATCAAAACAAGAATGTGTTTTATATCTCCCAATCTTTTTGTATGTTCTGTTTTAACATTGTTTTATGAATAAAACTATACTTTCATCATATATTAGTCATATAACTTGGAGTGAGTGAACCTACAGAGAAAAGGAATATTTGTGTTCATAAGCTTTAAAACAATTTTCTGAGTTGGAGAAGCCTTGACAGTAAACACAGATGATATACAGTTTTCCCAATACTAACAAAGTTAGGTCCTGTTGAAACAGTTTGATTTAAAATTTTATTTTTTAAAATCTTTTACTTTTGCAACTGATTACCTTGGCGAATTCTGAAAGAGGATATTGGCCAGACATTTGGTTTGAAACTCACAAGGGAGAACACTGCTTTTCAGTGCAAAGGAATGTGTTTTAAATTTTCAATGGCAAACTTAACAAAGCTCAAGAAAAATATTTTGATTGTGTCTTCATCTTTATTTGAAAAGGTCAAACGGGAGCTGTGTTTTGTAAAGAAAAAATACCTTGGCTTACAGTTTTAAGTGAAAATCATCACCTAGCATAGCCTTAAATGGCCTCAGTGGTCTCTTTGATATGCAGAAACACTGGACTGCAGCAGAAAGAGAGAAACATTCTTAGCAAGGAAGTGAGGACATAGTGTGACCTTTTAGCATAACCAATATTAAATGTGAAATCTTTTGAATGTTCCATGTTCTCCTGTTCTTTGTTTCAGCTTTGTTTTTGTGACTCTTGTTAAAACTATGTTAAATCCAAGGGGGGGTTCTGTGTGAGAACATCTGTGACTGATGATGAGATGAGCACTCATACCAGAGTCTAGCAGCAGTATGAAGTAAACTGCTTTAATAATAGGAATAAAAGGAAGCAGGCATTTGCACTCAATGGCAAAGAAATAACCATGAGGCTCTGCATTCAGGGTAAAATAATTAGAGAGAGAAAACACATATTTTTATATAGTTTAGATAGCATACTGAAATTAATTTAAATCCTAAGAGATTCAAAACTGTCCAGTGATTTAGAAATGCACACTATGTGCATATATATCCATGTATAATAAACAATATCATGGTATTTAGAGCAAATTCAAAAAACAGCAGGGATATAGCCACTTATTAAACTTTGGAGCAGTAATATTTTTAAGGCCGACAAGGTTTATTTATATAACACATTTCAGTATAAAGACAATTCAAAGTGCTTTACATCAATTAAACAATGAGGTGACTATCTTTTTTGCGGGCACTCAATTGACAGGCTAGAACATACCTTTTAACATCCTTATAGATTGAAGGCCACCAGAAATTTCATCAAAGGAGTGCAAGAGTTCGGGTTTTTTCCAGGATGAAAGGGGAATTTTGCCATGTGGGCATATTGAATGAGGCTGGACCTAATGAAAACAGAAACATAAACCTTGTTCAGAGGTTTATGTTTTTTTGAAGAGGCTGCTAGAGTTTGAAACTCAATGAGAAGGACCTCGCTGCAGCAAACAGAAAGGGGCGGGGACGGACCTTTCCGTCAGTCCCATACCTTATTTGGAAATGGGACTATTGCATTCCGGAAATGAAGGGGGCGCTATTTTCATAATCACTAGTATAAATGCCTTAAAGACGCGGGGTTAAGAGGAAAGGAAGAAGAAAGAAAGAAGTTTGAAAAGTTTTTGCACTGGTGTTCGGCACACGATCCATAATGCAAAACCCACAAAATCAACAAAAGGTAATTTTACCTTCTTAAAATTTTTTTCACATAGTAAATTAATACGCTTTTCTAGATTCAGTTTTTTAAGAAAACCTTCAATTTGTCCTTTTTAAAAGGTCCAGAGAAAAGGAGAGAAAGCGGAAAAAAGTTGATGAGAGGGCAAAATGTGAGGTAAGCTGTAGCTAAAATTCATCACTTTGTTGTTTTAAGTCATAGAATTTGTATTATGTCCATTCACAGTGTACTTTTGTTCTATGCTTATTTTTTTAAGTCTGAAAGAAAATCAAGATACAAGAATTAAAAGGGTTGAAGCAGTTTTGATGTTATTTGGACTTGCATTCATCTTTCACTTAGAACATATCTGTATTTTTACAGACTCTGTGTGCTGATGACCACACCTATGCCAAAGGAGCCATTGAGGTTAATTTTTTAAATTTACACATAACTAGTAATTTTGATTTGTGTATCTTTATGTGCAAATGAGACTAAAACCCTAAATGAACTTTTTTTTATATCATTAGAGATGAAAGGATAAGATACTGAGAGATATAAAGTATTAATTATTGTTTAATGCTCTTCACCATGCAGGTAGAAAGGATACCGCCAATCTTACAGGTAAGATTCATTCATAATCATATGTATCATTTATTCTTCCTGTATGACAGTCTTGCAATGCACCTGTTTTTTATTTTGTTTGTTTTTTTATTTTTTTATTTTCAGATGCGGAGGAGAGGAGAGTACCATCGTTACTACTGTGATGGCATACCTGGACTTTGCCCTGAGTGCCAACATTGAATTCAAAGAAAATATAAGTTGCTTTCCACAATCTGTCACATATTGTTAGTTTTTTTTGTGACATGCCATTTGAAATCGTTTCTGATAAAGAATATTTACCTTTTGACTTGTGCAGTCCTCCTTTTTCATAATGTGTTCTTTCAATATTATTTACATTTTTGAAAGTTCCTTTTGTTGTAGCTCAGTTGATTTACATCATTTAGTTTTCATAGAAATGGTGTCGTTTCCACAAAGTTACATTGTGGCTGTAATTTGTTGGAGAGACAGTAGAACCAATAAAGTAGTTGTAAATATATTGTAACAGCGTTGTTTAACAATTGGAAAATTTTAAATGCAAGCAAAGCTAATAACTTGCAATATACAATGTTTCCTATACATTTTTGGACAATGACTGGAATCAATACAAATTTTCTTTACAAACCTGACATACAGACAAGTTGTTTATGTTTTAACAGTTAGAATCAACTTGTTTTATGTAATAAAAAATAAGTTGCAGAAACATATTGTTCAGATACAAACATAAGATTAAACGAGCAAAGCGAAGGTGTAATCAGGGTGGAGGTGATGGAAGCTCAGGTGAGGAGCAGTTGCACACATCAAGCTGGACTTTATGAAGGGTGAAGGACTTGAGACCGGCGCCGTTAGGCTGGGAGGGAGGCACCTGAGCAGGTGATTGGCTGAGCAGGTGAGATGAAGACAGACTCTATTCAAAAAGGTTTTCATGTAGAAAAAAGATCATTCTCTCTGGTGGTTACCAGTACAGTGTCTACTGCCGGGATCAGAAAGTTGAAGATTATTGTCAAATGAACTTTCTAAGACCTACTTTCTGTGCGAGTCTTTCCAGGTTGAAGCTACATTTAAGGTTTTAATTAATCACTTTGGGTTTTGCTACAATTGGATATTCATGTTTTTGGAGTGCAGTTTATGAATTTATTGCAATTGATAAAATTAATATGGTATTTCTAAATGGAATAGTGGGACACCAGTCAGTTTACTAGTTGAGCTGGAGTCCTTATAGGAGACATTATGGTCAATAATGATAATAATTGAGCCAGGTCACCTGCAACCAAGTATATTCTATTTACCGAATGGCACTTGTTAAAAGTTCAAAAGTCCTTTGGTTTGTTTGTAAATTATATTCACAATGAGAATAATAAGAAAAAGTATTTGGCAAATAAACAACAAAAGTGCATCGTGAATGGACGTACTAAGTTGGCCAAAATTGTCGACTAAATGTTTTACAGACCAAACCTCTTTTCCATCTAGTTCTTATTAAATAAGCCAAAGGCTATTATATTTTAGATTTTAACTTATTTATTTTAAGAGTACCGTTCACAACATCCCTGTCGTCCCTGCTTTTTGCGGATGACGTAGTTCTGCTGGCTCCCTCCTGCCAAGACCTACAGCGTGCGCTGGGGCGGTTCGCAGCCGAGTGTGAAGCGGCCGGGATGAGAATCAGCTCCTCCAAATCCGAGGCCATGGTTCTCGACCGGAAAAAGGTGGCTTGTCCCCTTCGGGTTGGAGGGGAGTCCTTGCCTCAAGTGGAGGAGTTCAAGTATCTTGGAGTCCTGTTCACGAGTGAGGGAAGAATGGAGCGGGAGATCGATAGACGGATCGGTGCGGCTGCTGCAATAATGCGGACGCTGCACCGGTCTGTCCTGGTGAAGAGAGAGCTGAGCGAAAAGGCAAAGCTCTCAATTTACCGGTCGGTCTACGTTCCTACCCTCACCTATGGTCATGAAATTTGGATCATGACCGAAAGAACGAGATCCCGGATACAAGCGGCTGAAATGAGCTTTCTCCGCAGGGTGGCTGGGCTCTCCCTTAGAGATAGGGTGAGGAGCTCGGTCATTCGGGAGAGGCTCAGTGTAGAGCCGGTTCTCCTCCACATCGAGAGGAGTCAGTTGAGGTGGCTCGGACATCTTCTTCGGATGCCCCCTGGACGCCTCCCTCGGGAGGTGTTCCAGGCATGTCCCACCGGGAGGAGGCCCAGGGGACGACCCAGGACACGCTGGAGAGACTATGTCTCTCGGCTGGCCTGGGAGCGCCTAGGGCTTCCCCCAACAGAGCTGGAGGAGGTGTCTGCGGAGAGGGAAGTCTGGGAGTCTCTGCTTAGCCTGCTGCCCCCGCGACCCGGTTCCGGATAAAGCGGGAGACGACGAGTACGAGTACGTTCACAACATCAAAATATATTATTTGAACTTCAGCACCAGCATGTATTTGTTTATATCTGTTTTCTTAATCAGCGATGGACTGGGGATCTGTCCAGGGTCAGCAGCCTTCATGACCCCACTTGAGGATAATTCATAAAAATTAATGGATGGATAAATGTGCTCTTAATGTAATGTACATTTGTCTCCAAAATATTTATTTTATTTTATTTTTTATTACTTTTGTTAGAGTATATCTCTAGGGTGTAAGGATAGATAAATACATCTCCATAATGATTCCTTATTGTTGCTTATTTTAGATTGTTTGTTACTAAGATAATTTTAAATAAAGATTTCAAAATAAAAAAGGGACATACTACGTGACAGACATGCCACGTGACATATCACGTTTTGTAGCCATTTCTTTACTGTTTAATTAGTATTTTTAATGTTGAAAGTGTTCTTGGGTGTTTTGAAAGGCGTTGTCAAATAAAATACGTTATTATTATTATAATTATTATGAAACGGTCGGTACAGGAAATTCAATTTCAATTCAATTCAGTTTATTTATATAGCGCCAAATTCACAACACATGTCATCTCAAGGCACTTTACAGTTCAACCAGATCATACAGTCAAATTGATACAAACTTTTCTATCTAAGGAAAACCAGTTGATTGCATCGACTCAAATACAATCCCCCACACTAAGCATGCTTGTAGCGACAGTGGAGAGGAAAAACTCCCTTTTAACAGGAAGAAACCTCCAGCAGAACCAGGCTCAGTGTGAGCGGCCATCTGCCGAGGCCGACTGGGGTTCAAGGAGACAGAAGCAGAGATACAAAAAGCAGCTGTAAAAGGCGGCCCCGTCCAGGAAACACACAGCCAGGCAGACGAGCTCCAAGGCAGCTCCCATGCCAGAGGACGAAGAGAGCACATCCACTCAGTCACGGTCAGAGAAACAGGACCACACTGGAAAACAGGCCGATCTCCAACATCTATTAACAAGGGTGTTGATAGAAGCAGCACAGCTGATGTTTTTTCCAGGATGACGTCACAGCCAAACAGGAACAGACGAGGCAAAGCTACTCTGAGGAAAAGCAGAGAGAGCAGAAGGTTAGAGATTGAACTAACAGATTCTGCAGAATAGGAGAACAGAGAGAGAATGAAGCAGAATGATGAAATGGGGGTCCCTATGTCCTCCAAAAGTCTAAGCCTATAGCAGCATAACTATAGAGATAGCTCAGGATAACCTGAGCCACCCTAACTATAAGCTTTATCAAAAAGGAAAGTTTTAAGCCTAGCCTTAAAAGTAGACAGGGTGTCTGCCTCACGGACTAAAACTGGTAGTTGGTTCCACAGGAGAGGAGCCTGATAACTAAAAGATCTGCCTCCCATTCTACTTTTAGAAATTCTAGGAACCACTAGTAAACCTGCAGATTGAGAGCGAAGTGCTCTGTTAGGAACATAAGGAACAATCAGATCTCTGATATAAGATGGAGCTTGGCCATTTAAGGCTTTATATGTGAAATAGTGTCACTAGCGCCCCCGTCAGTTCCGGAATGAAATGGTCCCATTTCCATATAAGGTATGAGACTGACAGTGGTCCGTCCCCGCTCCTTTCTGTTTGCTGCAGCGAAGTGTACTTCAACGAAATAGCAAGGGGTATACTGGCTTGTTACCCTGTTTTGAATAGCAAAGCTTATGGGAAATGTAAGAAACTAACTCATTATAGCCAAATGCCTGTTTTAACTAAGAGATACAGTAGCAGCCATTCAAAATGGCTCTTCCTTGTTAAACGCCAGCCGAATGGCAGCCTACTCCCCTGCAACTCCCAGCAAAATGCACTCCAACTTCTAGCCACTGACCTCTTCCTGGGCGTGCATTTTGTTTTTTACTCTGACTCCCCATTTCACTGAATGACAGGGTCTGTCCAGGAGATAACACTTCTCTTTAAATCTTAATGTTCACAAATCATGACAGAAAGAATATTTTAGTACAAAGATTGATGTTTAAAAACGAATTATAGAGGTCCAGCCAAGGGCCCATCAAGGAAAGTGGGGACATTATGAGTTGCTACTACTGAAAACTGGGTAAAGGAAATTTGGAATTGAAGCTCACCCCCAAATCTTGCTTTAGCATACTAAAGGGCTCAACTTCTCAATAATCCAATCAGAAATGAGATTTGATCCTTATCAAATAAAAAACACATGGGGGATCGAGTGAAAACTAATTAACATTGTAACAGGAAGCCACAACGCCCTCCAGATTTTAACAGCATGAATGAAAATGAGAAGTTGCGAGAGGAGTTAGTTCAAGAACGGCAGTGGCTCCGGCTGTAGAGGGGGTAGACCCCGCAGGAGTAGTTCTGTTAAGCAGTTGCTGAAACATTTCCATCTGCTGATCTGAAAGTCTTTGCTGTGAAGCCTGGATTGACTGATCGTGGTGATGAAGTAATTCACATTCAGTGCAACAACCCAAGGGAGATTGTGCTGGGTCCGACAGCAAAATAATTCTTAAAGTTTTTCTTAGCAAAATAGAAGAAGATCCTGGAAGCAGAGAATTGTGGAAAATGAGTTTTCTGGTTGGTCTGAAGGGAGAAAACAGACTGATCAGAAAGGAGCTTTGGGAAGACAACCAATGACTGAATAATTTGCTTACTTGAGGGGTTAATTGGGGGGGTGACATGGATCTGTACGTAGCATGGATCTGACACAAATTGTATGACAAGAAAGAAAGGCCTCAGAAGAGGCAGATATATCCCAAAATGCATGGTGCAGAGAAATCTCCTCGCATTATGGGGTTGGCTGTCACAGCGGCCCGCTGTCGCCATAGGCTGTCGCTACCCGACAGGGCGACTAATAACAAAGATCGCAAGGGCACCGCGAGGTGGAGGAGGAGTTACGTGACGAACGGGGAGCAAAGAGCGAGATCTGTCCGAAAGGGTACGTTAACTGAATTCACCATAAAGTCCATTATATATCACCATAAAGTCCATTATATAGCCTCTGCTCTATATATAGAGAACATTTAATAGGCGCTCCCTCTTGGGAGCGGGTACAGGGTTGTCTATGTGCATTTTTTTTGTAGTGGATAAGGCGGGTCTTTTAAAAAATTGACGAAAATCCTCTACAATACCTCAAACTTGATGCTATAGGGTTGTAGCAGGTGACTTACTTGGAAAATGTACCATTCTGGAGCATTTTTACAATTTACTTAAATAACTTATAGTCCAGTATTGACTAGTAGTAATTAATCCTGTAGCAATGGCATGAAGTCAGCTTTGCCAGTCTTGCTTGAAAATTTCAAAAAACAAATCCATGTGTGAACATAGACCAGACATCCATCAATAAGCTCTGACTGCTGTCACCAAGCTTCAGTACACTGCATCTATCACCTTGACATGTTGCCATCAAAAAACAAAACAAAAAAACATTAAAGACCTCTCAATGTGATGCAGGATGTGCATGCTAAGGACAGAAACTCAACAGTAAAGAGGGGCCGACTGTTTAGCCCACACTGCAATTTACTTTTCATGTTGCCGTATTCAGGGTTTTTTTCATCTCTTTGTGCATTGCAAAATATTTGTGTCTGTTCACAAGTGTTTCAGGGCAACATGCTGGTCCCAGGTCATTAGTTTTACCTGTGGTCGATTCCTATTTTATTTTATCTCAATGGGTCACTTTATTGCTGATCTCCTTTTGACACAGTACTTGTTCGGTTGCTTTCTTTGGTCACATTTTCCTCTGTCAGCTATTTTCAGCGTCTGTTTTTAGTACTTTCTCCTTAATTATTTAACAGTGCATTTGTAAAAAGGTTTTATGCAACAGAAAGAGTCCAGAATCTTGGTAGTATATTTTTTACTGTGATGAATACATCTAACCCAGGGATACTGCTCTTGGTTCCTATTAGCACTCCAAAAGGAATCTAATTTGTTGAAAATGTATCTATTTTGAAGTAATGGTTGTGACCTTGAGGCTATCAACTTTTACCTATAAAGAATTATCTTATAATATAGTTCCTCATTCAGGAAAGAAAACAATGTGGTAGTTTTTCGCAAAAAGAAATCTATCTTTCATGAATGAGCTGCAAGGCTCAAATGTGGACTTTAGAGAGAATTGTGAAGGATGTGGGCTGGTAAGGGAGTAGGATTGCAGGTTCTGATTTTCTCTTTTACTAAGGAAAAACCTATTTTCTTAAAAAAAAAAACAGAAAAGTATAAAATACATTAATTGTAATAATGATAAAAATATATATATATATATATATATATATATATATATATATATATATATATATATATATATTAGTGCTGTCAATCGATTAAATTTTTTTAATAGCGATTAATCGCATCAATGCCTAAGTTAACTCGCGATTAATCGCATTTCAATCGCACATTTTTTTCCTGATTGAAAATCATTTAAATACTCTCGATGACATACAAAAAAATACATACAGGCTAGGTTTGTGGTTAAGGTTTTTTAAATGAGAACAGGTCACAGATACTGATTTATGCCATAGAAACATGGCAAGAAGATGGGGAGGCATGTAGCAAAAAATAACAAATATGTAGCCAAAAAAAAGCCCCTGAAAACAGGCTGATGTAAAAGACAGTCTTTACAGTTAATACAGTCTTTTGAACAAAGACAAGCATTTTACCCTACTGCTATAAAATAGGGTGACCATATTTTCATTTGGGAAAACCAGGACACCTTGGAGCAGGGCGGGGTTTGATTGAAAGAACAAATGTCTCATCATCGGGATTTGCTCCGTGATGAGAGGAAATGTTACTTGTTACTAGTTGTTTTAATGGTTATGGAGTCAGATATGTGGCGGTAATGTTTGGTTTATCTAAAGGTTTTTATCTGTCACTGTGTAAATGGGTTTGGCTGTAATTTAAGGACAGATTCTAATAAATCTGCAGAGTGGAAACTATAAATCTGATAGGAGTTTAATTTTTTTATTGTTGTTTTGCACAATATGCTTAACGAAGTATTTTTTGTTATTGAATATTAGAGATTTTGCAGATATATTTTGTAGATACATTGTTTAGATTTACTTATATATTTCTACCCCTTTTATAGAATAGAATAGAAAATCCCTTTATTTTCCCACAATGGGCAAATTTACAGCAGCAGAAAGATTATTGAAAATGGTCACACAAATGAGGACCTTAGAAAAATGTATAAGAATAACATAATAGGGAAGAGTTAAAATATAAAAAATAAAATTCTGTAAAGTGTTTTAACAATATAAAACTGGAGAATAAATAACCAATATGCAGCTATGGACATTTTTACAGGAATGGATATTTGAAAATAGCAGCAACATCAGAGATGTGCAGAATGACAGCAGCAGGTTATTTAACTGACTAAGGTTTCTATCATTACATTTGATTTTATTTGTTCCTGCTCCCGGTGGTTGGAACCTTTATTCCACTCTGGATTCTTGTGCGTGTAGTCTTTGTTCACTTTAACTTTTTAAAAAATAAATAAATAAACAAACAGTTTTGAAAACCTCGGTATTCATTCTTTTCCTGCTTTGTGTGTCAACTTTCACGGTTGCTAAGCAACAGAGCATACGGCGGTAAAACCCGCTGAAGGGAGGACCTGTTGGAATTTACAGCCAAAACTCTTCCGGCCTCCTTATTTTCAAGGACTTCGAAGGATCCAGTCTAGGTAGACCGCGTCCTTGGAGGATGCAGCCCAGGTTTTCGAACAGAGCCTCTGATTAAGAACAGGGCTGCCTGCACTGACGCGGCTCAGGGATTACATCACACGGAGCGTCGTGCGCAGTGAAATCAGGACATTTCCTCACTTTCTAAAAAAAACCCGGGACGCCCGGGACAGGACGTGAAATACGGATATGTCCCGGGAAATACGGACGTTTGGTCACCCTATATAAAATGCAGTAGAGTTAACATTAGATGTCAATTAACCAAGATAATAATGAACAATTTTCAATCAATACATCAAAATCAATAGACCAACATCACTAGATGGAGGTAGTCTATGCTCTAGAAAGTTACTTTTCAGCCTCTTAACAAAAATGAGAACACACACACAAGCACCCACCCACCCACACACACACACACACACACACACACGATACCGACCTGTGGCGTACACAGACGGCAAGAGTGCCGTAGCAGATTCCATTTCACCTCAGTAATCTGTTTTCTCAGCGTATTTCAGGTTGCTACTAGTTACCAGACACTCAACTTGTTTGTTGGTGGTGGGGGTTAAAGAAAAGGCACTAGCGCCACCCAGTGTATGAGCGTCTTTTTCCCTTGAGGAGCTCCGCTCTCGAAGCCTATGAGAAATGCATACACTGGGGGAAAATAGCCCCGCCTTCCCGCAGGCTGCAGCGTGATGTACTTGGAAAATTGTACCATAAAACCACATAGCGTTAATCTCGCGCTAAAAAAATTATCGCCATTAAAATGGCCTCGCGTTAACGCGATAATAACGCGATAATTTTGACAGCACTAATATATATATATATATATATATATATATATATATATATATAGCACTAATATATATATATATATATATATATATATATATATAGCACTAATATATATATATATATATATATATATATATATATATATATATATATATATATATATATATATATATATATATATATATATATATATATATATATATGTATATATATATGCCGCTGGGACTCAATGGCCTTTTCATCTGAGTGATTCATTGCAATGCTACACATTCAGGTAAATACTATAATGGATCCAGGGGGGACAGAACAACTGACTAGCTTTTAAAAAGCAAGACCACAATGCCTCTGTCACATATTTGTTGGACTAGTCTGTGTTGAAGCAGTGCTTTGTATATGGATGATCCTGCTTAAAAACATACTAATCTGGGGTTCAGAGTATAATCTAGTGAATGCCTATCAATCTCTATGTCTATTCATTTTTGCTGCAACATTTCACTTCACTTTCTTGTCTCTCCTTTTCATCTTCAGAGGACACCCTAAAGAGGAATAAATGAGTAATAGAGTTTCACTTAATTTTTCTATTTCAAATGACTCTTTGGGAAATAATTCAAAAATGGAAATACTTTGGCCTTTAAGGCTATGAAATGGAAACATGTTGCTTTCTATTCTAGCATGTATGTTTGCCTCCAAGAGAGAAATAGTTCCTTTTATGGAACAATGTCCTTATGGTTAGTATGCATGTAATTTTGGATGTATGATTTGTATACTTAACCTGTACTGTAATCGAATGTGTAAAACTCACAGTTTTTCTAGGCCTGGAAGGGGATTTTTCAATTTTGCTGTAATGTTATCTTCTATACATGGTGATGAATCCCCAAAGCTCTATGGACACTCTGAGTGTTCCAAGTTGTCAAATATTTATGAGCTAAATTAAGATGGAAATATGTAAGAATGTCCTCCTTTTGAGGCTGTAACAGCATTTATTATGAAAAGGTATATTTTTTCATTAGTGCAGACTGAGCTTTTACATAGTGTGGCAACCCCTGCTTTTTTGTTTTGTGTATTTCAGGCTCTGCCCACATTACAATGCTTTTGAGTTACAATGGAAAAAGAATGCTTTATTTTTACTGATCATGTATACCACAGCAGCACACAACACACAACTGCCTAATATGAAACACATTACATAGTGGAAAGATTAAAAAACATCTCAGTCTTTGTTGCCATGAACAAAAAACAAAACAAAAACAGAACACAATCTTCCAGAATTAGGAAACCACATGAGCACTGACTGGAATCAGTAAAAGTTCACACACTTAAAAAACAGAGAGTGATATATATAAGAAAAAAATCCAGTGTGGGTTTGATAGTCCGAAGTCATCTCAAGTAACAATTAAACCTGTTGGCTTATCTACATATATAAACTTGTCATTCTTAAAGTTTAAACACATGTAGATGATTTTCAAACAACACGGTGTAATAGTCGTGTGCCAGAGAAATTAAACAATTTTGAGCATTTCCACAAGTGTTTTTGTGTACCCACATCACATTTAAAGTTATAAATGGATCGTTATCTTTTGGATACAGCATTGTAGGAAAAAGGTGACAGTTTCTCAGGTGGTGCTTTGGACCACATAGGCCAAGTGTTCCTAGGTTGTTTAAATGACTTCTTACCCTTAAATCAACTTTTATCTGCTGAGAAACTTTATAGACACACGTTTTATGTCCCAGGGAATTTTTAAACAATATACTGCAAAATCATTAAAATCTGCTTTTGTGTTTAAATACAACTGTTTGGTGCCCTCCTAGTGTCAAACAGGGGTTACTATTGCAATTGGCTTACCCTGGGATGTGATGTAATTTAGGAGAACTAAAGTCAGGAGCTCCACCCGGGCAGCTGTGGTTAGTTTAGGGACAGATAATAAATAAAAGATTTTGCTATAGGGGAGAGGAAAATGAATCATGTTTTCTTTCTGTTTTAAAAGATAATAAAAATGAGTAAAGGAATTAAAACTGTATAAAAACGAATCAACATCATGTGCTCTATATTTGTGTCAGTCACTCACATGACCTACAAGCTATTAGAAGAAAAACCCCAAAAGATTCATTTTGTAAAATATAGAATGCATTGAAATTAGGTGACATTGATTGTGCCTTGGCTTTCTGGTATAAAATAATGACTTGACCTTCATTTTGTGCCATTGAGACTCAAGACAGGAAAGTTATACATTATTGTTTATCAAAAGTGTTGAGTTTGGATATCTTTTAACTGTCTCCACTAGAACCACTGTATGTGGTTGGAGGGAGCAGCCACACAGAATCTCACAACTCAAACCAGTACCACTTAGAGCTGATTACCTCCTACACAGAACCTTTCCTTTCTTCCCCCTCAGTTTTCCTTAACCCTGGTTAAGATGGTGGAGAAAGATCTGATCGCTTCTTCACAAAAAAAATGTGATGCTGCTCACCATTTTTTTTTTGGTTTCTGTTTGCCAGTGCGTCGCTGTAAAGCACAGCCGTGCCCATTCCCAGCCCTCAATCCCCCTTGCGGTTCTGTGATGATTTTCTAATAAATTTATATGAGCAACATAAGTTGTTCTTTAAGAAAAATAAATGCTCCTAATAAGCTGGGCAGCTGTATTTATCTCCAAATCACCAGTAGTCCATTTTACTCTTGTTTTGCACCCCTCACAGTTAAACAATCCATATACACTACAAATGGATTTGTCTGTTCATCCCATTTATTTTATTGTTTTTGACTGTAGTTAAGATAATTTGATCATTTATTTGGCAGCGGAAAACTGTATGTGCCCCTTTTCTCCATCTCATATGCTGAGTTGTGATAGTGATAAATCAAGTGATGTAATCATAGGTCATTGTTGTGATCTTTAGGTAGCACTTGAGTACATTCATACAAGACTAAATCCACTGGCTGTGCCTAGAAATATAACCTGTAAAGGTTATAAAAAGGACTGGTGATAAAGGGCAGCCCGGCATTATTTCAACATTCACTGGAAACAGTTCTTAATGCCTGCAAAGAAGACAAGTCCCCTGTTTTGCTTGTGAATGGATGGCCCCTAGTTAAGTGTCACTTACTCCATACTACTTTAGGTGCTGTCTGCCAGCCCAGGGGCACTGTCCCCAACAGCCATGCAATGTTGGAAAGGCATGTCAACTATGGCAACCAAACAGCATTCAGAGACCCAACATACCATCATATATACCCCATCTCCAAAGATCAGCCAGTGTGACATTTTTTTAACCACCTTAGTGACTTTAGCCAAGATTATGAACAAGTCCAAAACAGAACATCCAAAGATCCAATCCAACAATCCAATCTAACAATGTCCTCAGTCAAGGTCAGCAGCTCTCCACTCCCATAATAAAAGCGCTGCTTTCCCCTCACAGAGGTGTCAGAAAGTTTGCCAGAAACACTTTCAGGCTGACCAATAGTCTATATTAAGCTAGGCTTTCAAAACTTCTCCCAGACCCAACTTTCTGTCTCTGCAACCACCCCCGCAGCAGCACACTTGGCCTCAAGTAATTTTTTTGCTGCCCCATAAGCCACTCACGCCCGACAAAACTCCTTCCTCAGCTTGACCGCATCCCTTGTCACAGGTGTCCACCCCCAGGTTCAGGTGTTGTCTCTAGGACAGGTAATGAGGACCTTATGGCCACAGCTATGGGTGGCTGCATCTACTACAGAGGTAGACATGTCGCAACAGGTCCCAAGATATGACTGCAAAATCAATCATTGATCCCCAGTCTATGGTGTACTGGTACCAAGTCCACCCATGAACACTCTTACTCTTGTACATGGTGTTGATTATGAACACAGAAGTTTAAAAACAATCCACTGGGCTTTGTTTTCAACGTTTAAAGATGTTTTGCATCCCATCCAGGAAGCTTTTTTAATTCAAAAAGTCAGAAAGTTTTTTGGAATGACTATGACCTGGATGACTAGGAATCTTGACCAGCATAGTCCAATGCTAAAACACTGCACAAGTTCAGACCTAAGGGTCCATTCCTTCAAACCCTTCTAGATCATTACATCATTACTTTAAGCAAAGCACTACACTGCATTTAAATAGATTTTTTTTTTCTGTTTGAGAAAAATCTCAGTTAAAACTGCAGCACATAGAGCTGAATCTAAAATGCCCATTATGCTTCTAAGTAGCAAAAATGTCAATTTAAGTTGGCATATCAAAATATGAAATAAAATGTTGTAAGCATAGTGACATAGTAATTCTAAAAGGTATGTTAATTTATGTATGAGAAGATTTTTATTTGTTTTGAACCCAGAATGTAAGTCTTTGTGGAAGCCAATTAAGGACAGGGTCAAAACTAGATAAACCTGTTTTACTTTTTTTTTACTAACGTTTTCAAACGGATAAACAATACCATAAACTCTTTTTGCAATATCGCTATTATTGTAACTGCTATTTAGACATGAATCAGTATTAATGATATACATAGTATTGGCTTTAACCAATGAATTGATGTTATGTATTTTGTCTAATTTTGTAATATTAACTATAATGCTAGCTTAAAATTGAGAAATAAATAGGTTGGTAAATTATGCAAAAATTTAAGAGTGGATAATCTGAAAAACATCATATACAGCTTAATTTGTTCAACATGAAAGATTCCCTTATATTTCTATTCTAAAATTAAAGAAATCAATTGTGTTTAAAAAAGATAGATTTCTATATTTTAGAGCAAAAAACACTTATACAGTGCATAGGGAAACAAAAACACCTTAGCGGCAAAGGCTGCTCTTGGACAGTCATGCGTTTTGTTGATATTACAAAATGTGAAAGTTTAACTGTAAAGCAAGAAATGAAATATTGAGCACCTACATACGCTTTCCTTAAAGGAAAAAATAACTGACAGCATACCTCTAAGGCAGGTGAGAAATAAAGATAGATTTGCTCTTCTGTTCTCAAAGCAACACCATGTAACTTCTAGCCCCTAGGGGGCGCTAAGACATGTAACTTTAAGGTTCGCCCGTCTGAAGGCCACTGGCAACACTGCACTTAAATGAATCTCCCTGTTTTGGAATTTGATAGATGACCACTTGATCTGCAGAATAGGAAGACATTGAATTACTTATGAAGACAAGGCCACATTAATTACTTTAGATTAAATGTTATATCAGAAAACCAAAAACATGTCTAATCAGGTAAATGTTATATTTTGCTTTCTCAAAAAGACTTCCACCGTAGTTTGCTCTCGTTTAAAGGGAGCTCAGGCTGCTGTAAAGTAGAACGACCAAAAGGCTTGTTTGCTGCTGGATCGAACCCTCTGAAATTACATAGATTAGCTTTTGAAAATGGCAGGACATAGAGTATCAATACATGCCAAGTGCTGTATAATCACCTAAAGAAAACATTTAATATATCTCAAATTAGGCAAGACTCTTTGAAGTTGTTTAAATAGATTTGAAACCAAAACTTAAGCAGCTGAAGTCTATTAACTGTGACAATTACTGCCAGTCTTATGAGTTTAAATTCTTTTTCTTTTCATCCTATTTCCTGCTCTAGCTCTCCACAGGTGTTTTCTTAATCTCCAAACACCAAAGGCTTTTACAAAACCAGATATCTGTCAAAACTGGGAACGTAAGTCCAAAATTCAGGCAGACCGATCAGAGTAATTTCAAACAAAACGTTGATGAACTGCTCAAAAACTCAATGGCTCGTCAGCTTGAGCAGGATTGCTGGAGTCTCTGTAGAGATGGAAATTCAGGGTAGTGACCACAAAAATCTGAGGGGGAATAATAGTCAGCGTGTGAGTCACTAACCAGGTTAATAAGTTCAGTCCGAGTTTAGAGGAAGTAGTGGCACCCAGTGGGAGGATTTCATCATACCATGCAGCAGGAGCCGGCCAGAGAATGCCAGGGATGAAGTGGAGCTGACTGACAAGCAGGAGCCAGCAGATGCGGAAGGGCCAAGGTATCCAGAGGGAGAATTCTAAGTAAGGATAGAGAAGTTTTCCAGGCCAGAAGATCAGAGATCTGAAGAGGCACCAAAGGGAAACTCAAGCCAAGGTCAGGAGACAAATCCAAGGTTGTTAGCAGACAGAATACAAATAGAAGTCTGAAGACAGGTCAGGGAAAACAGATCAGAATAGGGGCAAACAAAACTCAGAAGTCCAGAGGCAGAAACTAGTCAGGATCAGGCAATCAGAAATACATTAGGTATGCTAGAAATCTCTCACACAAGGCTCAAATAATCTGGCACTGATGGCTGGGACCAAGCCTTTTAAAAAGAAACAGGAAAAGATGGATCTGATGAGTGTGAATAAAAAGTGGGTGGAACTAGACAGGTGTAAGAAATTAACCAATAATCCAATCATTAGTGCCAAGATCATTACAATATCAGCTTAAGGTGGGCATACGCTGTATGAATTCTTTGCTCTTTCAGTCTCATCTTGCATCCTGCATGGTGTTATATAAAGGGCCTAATGGGTTGTGATTAGCCACTCATGACCACGTCCCGATCTTAAGTCATATGCTTGGATGAGTAAAAACTTGAACAGTGGGTCATTTAACAGAGAGCAGCATTTAGAAGTGTCTCAACAGTCACTATTCAAATGAAGACAACAGTGCTTGCATGCAAACTCATCATAAATGACTTTAGAGGGGGTCCTTCTTGGTGCTTTGTGTTTATAAAAAATGTAATCGCTCCGTTCGTACACAAAATACTGTTTCACAGCAACTGCCAAAAGACTACCAAGATGTCATGGACCAAGTAGTAAGACAAAAGGGCACTGGAGGTCATTTAAAAAATAAGGGCTTTATTGACCCCAAAAAAATGAACAAAATCCAAAACAATGCAAAAATCAGCCGGCACATAAAAGAGCTCAACTGAATCTAACAATACTTAACTTTTAACTTAACAAAGCAAACTTAACCAAGGAAAACTGACTTAATACAATGACACATGTGGGCAACATATATATTGGTTTGGCCAAAGCCCCAACCAACCCACAGCTTTCACACAGCTCCATCCCTCTTGATATATGACTTGATACGTTCCCATATCATGGAAACAAGTGAAGTCCACTAATTCAGTGCGTGCCGCCATTCCGGGTGGATTAACAAAAAAGAACTTCAGCCACTAGATATTGGTGTCAACAGGGCATTCAAAGACAGATTGCTAACTGTGTGGGAGCAGTGGATGACAGAAGGCTAACACAGCAACACCGGGAGACAGCCGCGAACAACGTACACCACTATCTGCAAGTGGATCGTAAATGCCTGGGCTGATATATCAATCTCAACTGTGGTCTGAGCTTTCAGGAAGGCAGGAATTGTTACTGAACTGCCAGACAGCAGCGACATTGACTCAAATAATAACGACTTTGACAAGACGGAGCCGGGCATGTTGGATCCCGTATAAGCCCAACAGTTCAATTTGGGCACAGAAGAAGAAGAACTTGAGGCCTTTGTTGATGAAAAATTCACAGAGAAGTTGAAATTGATGTGTTTCTTTTATGTGTTTACAGCTGAAGAAGGTTGGTCATATTGTAAATACTGTAATATATTAAAAAAGTTCGACTTACTTATCTGACGGTTTTATTGACATCCTCTTTAGCGCAGCTGCATCTAGTGGATGCATAACACAACCCCAGCCACTACTGTAGCTTCTATTCTATTCTATTCTATTTTATTCTGCGCATTATAGTGCGGTGCACCTTATAAATAAAAGAAAATTTAAATACAGAATTCATTAAAGGTGCACCTTATAATCTGGTGCGCCTTATGGTGCAGAAAATACTTAAACTGCTTATAACTTTATATGAAGTATCAATGCAGTTCTGAAGTCAAAATGGTCCAAGGTGTCCCTTATAAAGTGACCAGTAAGAGTTTTTTTCCTAGCTTGTAAGTTATGTCATTGGTACAATTTATGATATGATGGTACATAGAGTAAAATCCCCATGTGCTTTTTAATTAACTTTCAGTTAGATTTACCCTTTCAGCAATCATTGTTGCAGTTGCACTATGGTTTAATGCTGAAATATGGCTTAAATTCAACATAGAATCGAGTGCATTTATAACTAAGACATTTCTAAAACAGTTAGATTGCCTTCAAATACACAGTGGTTGTTAAGAAACGCCACTAACCCACAATGTGTGTCTATAAATAAATGTTATCTGCAATGTGTAAATGGGTCTAAACAATGTAAAAGAGAGAATATACACCTAAAAGGAAACCACAGGACTCATGTGCAAGTCCCAACCTTTTTTTCTGGCAAGCTCAGGGCTGCAAAGCACAACAGCTTGACAGTGTTTACCTATATCTATGAGTTATATGCTCCTTATGGCTTGCCAGGAAATGCATGATGTAGTAAATACTTAGTGTATAACGATGTAATGTTGCAATGGACGGCTGACTTTTGACACCTATTAATGAGGTGAGTTTTAGTGTAGCATGTGGGCTTGTGTGAAGTTTAGCTTTACAAGATAAGGTGCAAGATTTGATCAATAGCAATGGGAGGAAGCTAAAATGCCTGAATGCACATTGTGAAACAAACCAGAGGAGGATGAACAATGAGAGTTAAAGGGACTATCTATTCTAACAGATGAGTCTAATGCACATAATAAATGGGGGATTTATGGCTAAATGGCGATTAGTTATAAAGCTAAGGTGACTGTAGGCTAATTCCTATTATAGTTTCCTATAAAGCTTATTGTTTTGCATTTGTGTGTTTTCATGTGCAGCAATGAAAGAATGTATTTGGAATGCTAATATGTGTGTGTGTATGTGGGGTAGGAGTGGGGTTAGTGAGGGTACTTGCCAACCTACTCTTTTCTGTGGGTTTTTTTGAGACTCTATACCGCATAGCATAATTCAAAGCAACTTATTCTGGCTGTTTAGCCTCCAGGTCCTAATGTAGTGTATCTGTCAAAGCTTGTTTTTAGCAGCACCTGTGCTGAAAAATCTCTGTAAGGTCAGCCGGTGAAGGTCCATCTGGTCAAGTCATGTGAAGTTGAGCTCTGATTTTGTTTTAGCTGTTTTAGATTGTGGAGAGAGCACAAGGAACAAGTTTTAATATGTATGTCCAGAGTAAGTCCAATTCCTATGTGTTCATTCTCATGTGGATCAAACAGTTAAAGTCAAAAGGACTGTTATTTTAGACCTTTTCAGGTGTGGATGAGTCTATATATATATATATATATATATATATATATATATATATATATTACGATAACATTCATTTTTTTCCATAATGTAATGGTAAAATTTGAGCATTCATATATTTTAGATTCATTGTACCCTAACTGAAATAATTCAGGTCTTTTATTGTCTTTATATGGATTATTTTGGCAAACTGCTCATGAAAACCCAAAATTCCTATCTCACAAAATTAGTATATGAAAAAGGTCTTTAAACGAGCAATGCACCTACAGTAATCATCAGAATAAACAAATTAACAACACTACAAAAGATTCCTGAGGCCTTTAAAACTCACAGCCTGGTTCATCTCTCAAAACCCCAATCAGGTCAGGTCGGCAGTGACCTGACTGCTGTCCAAAAGACCATTATTGACACCCTCAAGCAAGAGGTTATGACACATAAAGATATTTCTAAACAAATAGGCTGTTCCCAGAGTGCTGCATCAAGGCAAATCAGTGGGAAGTCTGTGGGAAAGAAAAAGTGTGGCAGAAAACGCTGCACAACGAGACAAGGTGACCAGACCCTGAGGAAGATTGTGAAGAAGGGCCCAGACCTTGAGGGAACTGCGCAAGCAGTAGACTGGATCTGGTGTAGAAACATCCAGAGCCACCGTACACAGATGTGTGCAGGAAATGGGCTACAGGTGCTGCATTCCCCAGGTAAAGCCACTTTTGAACCAGAAATAGAAGCAGAGGTGCCTGACCTGGGCTACAGAGAAAAACAACACTGGACTGTTGCTCAGTATCTCTGTTGTTCAGAGTCTGGAGGAAGACTGGGGAGAAGGAAAGTCCAGTGTCAAGTACCCACAGTCAGTTATTGTCTGGGGTGCCATGTCAGCTGCTGGTGTTTGTCCATTGTGTTTTATCAAGGGCAGGGCCAATGCAGCTAGCTATCAGGAGATTTTGGAGCACTTCATGCTTCCATCTGCTGGAAAGCGTTATGGAGATGAAGATTTCATTTTTCAGCACAGCCTGGCACCTGCTCACAGTGCCAAAACCACTGTAAATGGTTTCACCGACCCAGGTATCACTGTGCTCAATTAGCCTGCCAACTCTCCTGACCTGAACCCCATAGAGAATCTGTAGGATATTGTGAAAAGAAAGTTGAGAGACACAAGACCCAACACTCTTGATGAGCTAAAGGCAGCTATCGAAGCCTGCTGGGCCTCCATAACACCTCAGAAGTGCCACAGGCTGATTGCTGATTGATTCCCATCCTTCCTTCACTTATTGCTGTATGTGCTCTTTATTTTTTTAAAATTTGGTCTTCCTTAGTGTCATTCCTCAATACTTCCTTTCTGCATCTCTTTCTTCTTCCTTTTCTTGTTTGATTCCCTAGATCCCCTCAGACATCCTTTGTTTGTCCATGCTTTCCATACTTTACTTTTTATTTTTCCTACCTAATCTACCACATTTCTAACTCTTCCCATAATTTTTATTTATATTGTTTCTTTTTGAATCTTTTCTTGTTTTTCCCTCTGTACTCTTTCTCTAAATTTATATTGTTTTTCGAGGCTTTATTTGACCAAATGAACTTGGAAGTCTTATAAATAAAGTAGATTTACCAAGAAATGTCTTTCAAAAAAATACATTGAGGTAGCTCTTGTTGACCACTAGATGGAGGCAAAGGTGTTCCTATTGATTATTGGTATGTTTTGAATACACATTCATAGGTCATAGAAAGACTTTGGCAGTGCAATAATAATATTCATGGACATAAAAGCCTCAATATGAGCCAAGACTCCATACTAAAATAGACTAGAAACTAAAGGCCGCTCTGGTGGTTTTCGTTAGGAAAAGTATGAGATTTTCAGAAGAGGATGTGTTGAGTCCCTTTATTATTTTTTTTTAACATACTTTAATAATCCCAGAGGGAAATTACGTGCTTGTCTGTATTTCACCCATCCCCTAAGCGAGCAGCGGCCTGCGGCACCCGGGGAGCAGTGTGAGGTGAAGGGAGCCAGAGTGGCAGTGAACTCATAACCTCAGGATTCAAAGCCCTATGCCCTAAACACTAGGCAGCCACTCCCTTTATGCAATATATATAATATTTTTTCTAAAATTAAAGTGATAAATAAAGGTAACATACATATGTACAACAATGGAAAAAATAGGTAAATCTGTCTTAAAACAAAAAAAATGAAGAAAACGTGTTCTTAATAGATTTTTCCTGTGCCTATCTATCTATCTATCTATCTATCTATCTATCTATCTATCTATCTATCTATCTATCTATCTATCTATCTATCTATCTATCTATCTATCTATCTATCTATCTATCCATCCATCCATCCATCCATCCATCCATCCATCCATCCATCCATCCATCCATCCATCCATCCATCCATCCATCCATCCATCCATCTATCTATCTATCTATCTATCTATCTATCTATCTATCTATCTATCTATCTATCTATCTATCTATCTATCTATCTATCTATCTATCTATCTATCTATCCACATACATTTAAATGTATATGTGGAGCTCTGAACATAACAGTCATGTTGACAAAAATCAACATTCATCCCTTCTTTTATATTGAAGAGACAAATTTTCCTCTTCTTTTGTTGTGTTTTCATGGAAATAAACACACTTATGTGTAAATGAACAATAAAACAGTAATAATTGTATATATATATATATATATATATATATATATATATATATATATATATATATATATATATATATATATATATATATATATATATATATATATATATATATGTACAATATATATATATATATATGAACAATAAAACAGTAATAATTGTACATATATATATATATATATATATATATATATATATATATATATATATATATATATATATATATATATATATATATATATATATATTTTTTTTTTTTTTTTTTTTTTTTTTTTTTTTCTTAAAAGAAGCAAGAAATGAGGCTGGAACCGAGAGACTGTGAAGCGTGTCGGACTCTTGGATCCTTTTTCTACCCCCGCTTCCCTCTTTCTCTTTCTCTCTCCCTCCCTCCTTCCCTCTATCAGCTCCTGTGACAGAGTCCTTCACAGCCGTTTCTCTCCTCATCCCGTCAAAGCCGTCCCTCTCCGGTATTTAAACTTTCCTTCACGGAATCGGATCCGCTTTCATTTTAACTTCTTCAAAATGAGTTTATAAGCAGCATTGTATGCTTGAACTTTCGGAGGGGGTACGCTTTAGTTTGGTCTGTTTTCCGGGGCGCACGGCGTGTTTTTTTGCGCTCTCTGCCACCATGGATAAACCGCGTCCTGCGGATCCGTCCCACTCCTTCTGTGGGGCAAAATGAGGCAAACGAAGCAGAGACGCAGGTTGAGAGAGGCTGGGAGGTCTGTGCGTAACTCCACTGAAATAATAGATGAAACAAACTCCTTGATCTGAGAAGAGAATGTGGAGACAAGATAAGGAGGATCTGGCACCAATATGAGAGACACGCATGTAAGTGAACTCTTCATTTTTATTTATAAATCTGTCATAGAAAAAGGATGATATTGTGCGCTCTCTTTGGTTCTTGAGAGCGGCTGGAGGTCAACGCCGTTGTCTGAGATAAAAGAGGATCTATGTCTGTGTTTTTGTTTTCTGTTTATTTATTTTTGTTTAGTTTTTTTTTTCGCACGCAGTTACCGAGATCTGAAGTTAAGATGATCAAACTTGAAGGTTTGCATGAACAATAGAAACCAAGATTATCTGTGGTGCAACATCCCTCAGCATGCATCATTCCTGCAGAGGACTGCGCGTAATGTGTCAGCTACTCCGCACATTCACAGGTGGTTTAAACCAGAGTTCCTGTCTTTGTAGAAAAAACAAAAAAACAAGACGTTAAATCTACATGAAAAAGTGGGTTTTAGTAAGGTTTTGCGGATGAAACTGACAGAAATAACTAATAAGAAAATAACCCACCCCGAAAAAAAAAAAAAAAAAATCTATTAGTGGTGCATAATGCTCGCTTTTAAGTATTTCAATAAAACGTATTAAAATGGGCTCCAAAGCTGGGTGCGTTTGGGTTTCGTGCTCCACTCTGAGAGGGTGTGGCTGTTTCTATATCCTTGATGCGCTGAAGGTTGGCTGCGCCTTCCCCCAATCAGGGTGGGCTTTAAAAACAAATCCAACCCTGCGTGTTTGTGTTGGGGGGGGGTGCAGAAACATATATCTGTGTGAGTGTTTGTATTTGTGCGCGCGTTTATTCAATGAACCTTTATTAATCCACTTGTCCCTGTACAGGATTACAAGGGTCAGGACATTTTGGGACCTAGTTGTTCTTTATTTATTGATCTTATTTTTTTCTTCTTCTTTACGCCTTTCTGCTCCACAAGGGGCAGCATTTACACCCTTGAGCTGGAGACACTAGTGGGGTTCTTTATGCAACATTAGTTCGGGGGAGCTCTTGTTTTGTAACTCAGGTAGAATTTCTTACAGGCTAAAATATATTTCTCCTGTGTGATGGAATGTAGAGCCATGAGATGGTTGTGGCCATCTCATGGTCGGGGCCTTTGGCAAGACCCTCTTTTTGGCTCATCAAACATACTCTACATTTACAATGCCTAAAGCCCTTATAGGCTGATATCACAAAGTACCCAACATAACTGCACAAAAAAGGATATCAACACAATTTAAAAAAAATGGACATGGACAGCAGGGTTTGGTTTAACATGGGGACTACATGCCACATGGGAATAGGATGAATAGGAGGTAGTATGATGAGTAAGGAGCTGTCGACACATGCCACCTATTTAAGTAGTATCAACATATTCTCATTATCAGTGCGTATGAAATCGTACGAAAAGTCATGCACACTATTTCGTACGTGTTGGACGTTTTTCCTCAAAAAACCACATCAGTGCGCATGCGCTG
This sequence comes from Cyprinodon tularosa, assembly GCF_016077235.1. Lineage (NCBI taxonomy): Eukaryota > Metazoa > Chordata > Actinopteri > Cyprinodontiformes > Cyprinodontidae > Cyprinodon > Cyprinodon tularosa. The sequence continues at coordinate 202,555 of NW_024039490.1, read as the reverse complement.
GCAGACAGAAAAAAAAAGCGGATCCGCGGACGGACGTAAAAATGGGAAAAACAGTGCAATCATCACTTATTCATGTCTCTAACTACGTTGCTTGCTGTTTTATATCTTAGGGTTAGGGTCAGGGTTAGGGCTAATTGTAATTTATATTCTAGATTCGTAAATGGTGCGTCAGATGCGCATACAACGAATAAAATGTCCAAAACGTACGAAATTACGGTCCATAACTTTTTGTACGATTTCATACGCTTTCATAATGAGAATTGGTTGGTAGTATTGCTAATAATATGCTCCCTTTCAACTAAGTAACATTCACCTTTACCTGTAACCTCTGTCAGCGTGATTTTACACCCTTCCACAAAGTTTAGGGTGAAACAATGGTTTAAAGACCAAAACAGCAAATTTATTTGGTACTTAGAAAAAAATGTTCATGGAAACCCATCTATCATCTCCCTGTCAGTGTCACAGTGGGGCTTGCACCTCTCTCGAGCAGTCTATTGGTGCAAAGCGGGGTACACCTTGGACACGTCGCCAGTCAATCACGGGGCAACACAAGGACACACCTTAATTTTCAATTTTTTCAATTTAGAGATGCCAAATAACCTAACGGTCATGCTTTTTGGATAGTGGGAGGAAGCCAGAGTACCTTTAAAGAACCCGTTCATGCACATGGAGATAAAAAAAATTCTACGTTGAAAGACCCTAGGAAAGGAATTGAAACCAGGACCTTCCTGCAAGGCAAAAGCGTTATTGAAACTCTACCTCACAATGTTTAAAACCCAAAGTTATCCCGCTCCCAAAATCTTGGTGCATGATACCATAACAGGTACAAAGTTGAACAGTATATTGTTTAACAGCTGGGAAAAAAGGGTAAAATAGAATAACTCTTTAACTAATCAGTTGTGATAATTAGATTTTCCTTTAGCATCATTATGTAACTGAAGATGACTGCAACATTTTCTTATTGCGTGTTCTCTGTGCTACACAAAAGGTTTGACCTTATGTGCAAATAAGTAACACTACAAAAGTGAAGTGCATAACTGACAGAAATAATTCTTTTTAAGAGTTCTTTTGCCGCTTCCTGTTTGGATGCCAACCTGGGCATTTAGCCATATTTTCAGTCTGAGAAACCGGCACTACTGACGTGTGTTTAAGAAGCACAATTTACAACAACAACAAAAAAATGATAAAAATGTTCACATCTAATATAGAATTTAGCAGATTCAAATGTAAAAAAAAAAAGGCAGAAAGGCTCATAATGACAGAAACCTATTTATGAGAGGCTGGTGCTTCAGCACACTTTAAGTCTCCATTCCTCCAATTTAGCTTATCTCTCCTTTCTCATCTCCTCTCAGGGTCTCAGAGTTGAAATACATTTTCAATTCAGCGAGCTTTATTGCCATGACAGTGGAAAAAAATATAAGCGAAGCCTCTGCGTAGCTTTGCATGCTTTTGCGTTTGGCACAGTATCTGCCCTGTCGCGTTTTCACAGCTTTGCCTCCAATTGATTTATTCAGGTTGTCATCCTGCTTCAGAAGGCTGACGGTTTCATACCTGCTTGTCTTCCAAGGCTTTTACTCAATGTTTCTATTTCTATGTTCTATAGAGCTGTACTTTAGATACAAAAAAATGCTTTTAAGCTAAGACCAATTTTCTGGCACATTAACAAAAATGGATAAGATTTCTTTCAATATGGACATTTTATTCTCTTTTTAAGTGACAGAAGCTAAATGTTTTGGGAAAATAGCCTATACACCAACACGGATAAAAGCTAAGAATACAAGTGGATTTGTGATGGATGTTTGTGTCTGACTAATAAAATAAAACCAATTTTCCAAGATACAGAATTGGAGGATGGTGGGATTGGACCAACCTCTCAAAGAACAAGACCTTTGCTAATAAGATACTTCCCTTCCTCACAGGTTAAAAAATGCAATATTCCTTAAGATGTGTTCTCTATAAAATACCAAACATATCTTCTTAATGTGTCATCAGATTTCAATACATAATCCAAGTAGATGGTACTAATGTGTAAAAGATTGGTAGGAAACATTTGTTGTGCACAAAAAAGGCAAAACCTATGAGTATTATTGTATGAATATAAAAACTGAGGTAGAGCCGCTCTAACTCAGGGAATGAAATGGGATGGGATTAGATGGTCGAGGTTGTTGGGCTGGTGATCATGCATGTGAGCATCACAGAAAAACATCTGCAAACACACTTAGCATGGATGAATGTCAAAAAATGTTTATAAATCTACATTCAATTCAATTCAATTCAGTTTATTTATATAGCGCCAAATTCACAACACATGTCATCTCAAGGCACTTTACAGTTCAACCAGATCATACAGTCAAATTGATACAAAGTTTTCTATCTAAGGAAAACCAGTTGATTGCATTGACTCATTGACTCAAATACAATCCCCCACACTAAACATGCTTGTAGCGACAGTGGAGAGGAAAAACTCCCTTTTAACAGGAAGAAACCTCCAGCAGAACCAGGCTCAGTGTGAGCGGCCATCTGCCGAGGCCGACTGGGGTTCAAGGAGACAGAAGCAGAGATACATCTTTCTGTAAAGAGAACGTGTTCTATTTTGACACTGGCAATTAATTAATTAACTGATAATATAACCTCTGGAACCCACAAGGATCTTCATATCCTTTTTCCAAAGCAACAACTTACAAGTAAAGCTACACATATCTTGTAGATGAGCTGCTGTTTACAACAATTGAGTTGTAAAAACAGAGGTTGTTTTCCTGCAGTGAAGATGTGATGGTGCCATTTGTTTCTACCTTTTCCAATAGTAAAAAAATATGTCAGAAGAAGAACTTATGTCAAATGTTTTCTCATTCTCAAATATTCAATTCAATTTTCAGCTTGATTCAATTCAATTTATAATAATAAAAGTAATTGAACATCATTGATCTCAAAATGGAGAAATTCACTTCTGCATCTGAACCCATCCACTTGGGGAGCAGTGGGCTGCCAATGTGCGGTGCCTGGGGAGTAATAGTGGGTTAAGAGTCTTGCGCAGGGACCCAAAGCTTAGGCTGTTGGGATCGAACTGGATACTTGCATTCTTCTCTGCTCTAACCACTAGGCTACCACTTCCCCAATTCAAGAATCAGTTCAAATATCCTTTATTGATCCCAACTGGAAATTAAATGTATGAACACAAAGGATTTTTTCAAAAAGTTGTTGTAGATATTGATGGCTACAGGCAGGAAGGATCTTCTGTATCTCTCTGTCTTATCTGGAGAAACAATTTACAGAAGACAATCATTTTGCCACCAAAGTCTCCAACAAGTTAGGAAAACTAGATTTGCCGCTAGTCACTTTTTTGAAGAAAAAAGCTGCTAAATACAGGCTTATTGTTGGCAAGAATGCAGAGGCAGCCTCACTGTTGGCTTTGATACTGCTTGACCATCAGGGGGCGGGGCCTATGCTGAAGCCAACTGCATGACAACACAAGTACGAAACTTTTAAAGAGATCCAAAAACTGCAGAAACACAGCAATACTGAAACCCAGATTTAATTCTAGTGACTCACTGCCATCATAAATGTTGGGAGCCTTTTTGATATTGTAGCCAAGATTTATGAAATTTATGAGTTTAAAAGAGAATTGGGGAATTCTCCTTACACTCTTTCAGTCTCATTATCTGCTGCCTGTTTGTCAAGTAGTCTTTGATGGAGAAAATTGTTAATGCCTCCACCTGAGTCTTCTGGTTCTGACAAATAAATCAGGCTCAATTGTGTTAAATGCACTGGAGAAATCAAAGAACATGATTCTCACAGTGCTGTCTGCCTTGTGTAAATTACAGTGGGTTTTTTGAAGCGGGTGTCTAATGCCATCTTTAGCTCCAATTCCACAATGATAAGCAAACTGCAGGGGGTCTTGATAGCTGCTTGTTTCCTTTCTCAGCTATCAGGACCCCCTGCTGTTTGCCTGGAATCCAATATTATGAGCACATGCACAAAATATTTAAAGCAAAAAAAGGTAAACAGTTTTTTTAGAGATTCGCAACATTCTGGCTGTTTATCATAAACTGACAATTTTATTTTATCAGAAAAGTAAAATTCAGTCAATTTGTCCTTTAGGGATCGTACCTTATATTCACACTAATATACAGAGAACAACATTCTTATAAGTACAAGTAGCCACTGAGTAAGGAGTCATTAAAATTACTTATTTTCAGTGTTTCTAGTAAGGAAATATATTGTGTAAATAATACTTAAAGGAATAATGCACAAATACCGTTTACAGAAAGTAATGTAAACTGTGCTAATTAGGCCTAAAGCATTTACAGTAAAATGTTTTGCCTTAACCCAAAATACAGAGCTATGTGTATCCCTGTTCTCTTACAATGTAAAGTAATTATGTATGACTAATTACATGAAAATGCTAATTAAGGCAGACTGCACTATGGAGCAGTAGGTAGTAGTGCTACCTTGCAGCAAGCTACCTTATAGCTGTGCCTGTTTCAAATTTTTTTTTTTTACTTTGCCCTGTAGCAAGAAGGTTCTGGGTTCGATTCCTTCCAGTTTTTCTGCATGGAGTTTGGATGTTCTCCATGTGCATGCATGGGTTCTCTCTGGGTACTCTGTCTTACACTGTGATAGACTGGCGACCTGTCCAGGGTGTACCGGACCTCCCTCCCAGCTGGAGATACACACCAGCACCCCTCACAACCCCAGCAGGGATAAACTTACGGAAAATCGATGAAAGGATGTGCGCCAATTAAGGCTCCTTTATAGTTCAAATACATAACTGAGTGGTATAACACCCTTACCTGTTGTTATGTGAGAATCAGATCATCAAACTACTGCTTGGTTTTGTTGTAGAAGGACATTTATGTTTACCCCAATACACTTATTAAGGTTTACAGGATATCCGAAACTAGAGGGTATAATATTATAGGACAAGCTTTCCACAGATGATGATGTTATGAGCCCAGAACTTAGGACCCAATATTCGAGGCGAGATAGACTGTGGGAAATAGTTCAGAACAGATATGCTCAGAGATCCAGGGGTCCTAACCCGGTAAGGGGTTCCGAGCAGAACAGGTACAGGCTGGTCCAGTATTCCAGGAACCTCACAGAGTTCAGGCAGAATGTTCAGATAGGAGCAGGCAAGCTCAGTAGTTGAGAGGCAGAACAAGGCAGGATATCAGGAAAACTACAGTACATTAAATCTTGATATGACTATGAAACACTTTGAAAAGTATGGTACTTTAAAATTTGAGCATGGCCAGGAAAAGGAAACTAAAACCCTCTCTCAACTGACCACCAAGAACGTGAGCATGAAATAGGATATCTATGATGATTTCAAACATTAACAGTGATCTGGCACTTATAGGTGGGCCGAGCTGTATATAAAGCAGCAGGAGCAGGTGGATAAGATGAGTTATAATTTGTAACCGGGCAGAGTTAAACAGGTGAGTGAAATGAGCAATTACGCCAGCTATCAGGGTAATGATCATGACCGAGGATGTGAAACGAAATTGCAACGATTGGTTATGAAAAGAGTGAGTGGTGGAAAACATGGGTAAGACTTCTATAACAGGAACAATGACATGCTTGTACATCATTTCAAGAAAAAATGAAAAGGTCTTGCAAACTTAAAAATGAGACCCAAAAACCTATGCAAAGAACAAATGTGTCAATGAAGGAATGCTGCCGGAAATTAAGAGCAGTGGAGTAGAAAGAAAATACATAACTGATGCCCAAAGTGACCAAAAACACATGCAAATTAAAATACTAAAAATACTACAGGAAGAAAAAAACTGCAGGTTTAAAAAGGTTTCATATTGGATTAACAAATTGGATTGGATTGCATTAACATAATGCAAGTGCTTCAGACCAATCGGGGAAGACAGTCATCAACTCATATGGTACCAGACGCTTACGCTTCGTTCAGAGGCAGCAAAAGCAGCAAGTTTACATGCAAAGTGCATTAAGGCGCAACAAAAGGTCCTGCAGTGCGTTTTAAGCAGCAGGAGCAGCGCATCTGAGTGGCTGAAGCAGCGCCTCATAAGTTTCTGAGCATCTGATGCGTGCAATGCGCTTCAGGAGCCGCAGCTGCTGGAGTTGGAAAAATTGAACTTTTGCTGCTCGATTCACTAATCAGACCAATCAGAGCAGCTGATCTGGTAGCTGGCAAGCAGACAGACAGAGCTGCTGATGCCGATCGCTATGATCACTCCCCTAAAACAGTTTATTAACCCCTAAATTAACCTAAAATGTCGAAACCTTCAGATAAAATATGTTCGATTTATTATTCTGGAGCCTGCAGTTTGGATTACGTACATAAAAAATGCCTTCCAGCTGCTGCAAACAGTAGTGGAAAACTGTAAAAAGGCTCCGCCAGCAAAATAATATTTGAAATCAGGATCATAGTCTTGATGAAATGACTAACTGCACAGATAAAGTTTTCAGGTGGACTTTCTCACTTAAAAACATATTAAAACTACTTTTCCCCGACTGAAAATATAGCTGCCATTGAAAGGGATAGGGTAGCTACGCCCAACGCGCATCAGACCCACTTTTCAACCGCACAGCTAGAGCAGCAAAGATGCTTCTGCTGGCGTCAGAACTAACTAAAGTTGTACAAGCATCAATAATTGAAGCAGCATGCGCATTTTTGGTGCTTCTGCTGCTTGCGGTGTGAACGTAGCATTGGTAAAGGCATTAAATGAATGCTAAGAGAGTTTAAGTGTTTAAAAAAAAGAAATCTTACCTTTTTCAATCTTTGATCCACACAGTATGTCCTCTGGATGACATTTCATTTTTCTTTTCCTTTACACATTTTTGTGCTTGTGTGTTAGTATCATTTATGTTTTTTTGCAGTGGGCTTGGTGCATGTTTACACTTTGCCTCCCTTTATTTTTTTTTGTGATTGCTGCTTTTCTTAACTTGCAGCTGGTTTCGCTACATGTATCACGTTTCCTTGTTTGTTAATCTTAGTTATGTGTTTGTTAGTTTTATGTATGTGTTTGCCTGTGTAAATTTTTAATTTTCTAATCTAATATTTGAGTTTGCCAGTCTACTTATTTAGCCTGCAGTACCTTTTGAATTTGCTATGAAATCATGTATTTAGATGAATTTTGAGCCCCCTTGTCACCGTGAAGACTTGACTGATCTTGAGAAGGTTTGTACATCTTAAAACAGGTGCAAATGTGTTTATACGTGCAAAGCAGTTAAAAGACAGATCAAAGTGATTTATGTTTAAAATCCAGCTGACAGCAAGTGCAAACAATTTTCTATGTGTTTGCCTTCATCAATATGCAGATTATATTCTAATAACTAAGCCACACAAATTCATGGATGAAGGATCCAAAAATGTAAATATTTACCACATGGAAAACACATTTTTAAATCTAAAGCTCAAATGCAACTGCAGTTTTTGCACCCTTTTTTGTACTGCATTCAAAAATATTTGCTGTCGTTGTTGCCACAAATTAGCCATTCAGACAATATCAGAGGATGGGATACTGTGTGTGCATCTACACATATTTAAACTAAAAAATAAGAATAGTGGAATAATATTAAAGATAAATACACAGGTCAGCACACAATAATACTGCAGGATGGCAGGCAATAGTTATATAATGTAATTAAACAAAAATGAAGGAAAAAAACTTAAATATTTTAGTATGTCTATAAAACAATAGCATACTAAATGTGCCTGCAAAGAAGGGGTGAAAGTGAACATCACTTTGCAATGAGGAGTTTTTTCTTCTTTGATTTCATAGTACATAACTGTGCAAAAAGCACAATCTTTGCAGATCATCCACCACACGCCCAGTTATTTAACGCAGCGGTCCCCAACCACCGGGCCGCACAGAAGAAAATAAAAATAATAATAAAAAAAATATATATATATATATATATATTGGGGCTGGGGTGTATAAGTACGATCAAGTAAAATACAGTCCACCCCCTGGTCCGTGAAAATATTGTCTAACTTAAAGCGGTCCGTGGTACAAAAAAGGTTGGGGACCGCTGATTTAACGTACTGAAAGAAAAAATACATGTGCAGTTTAGCATCTCTTATTTGGAATCTTTGAAGATCCATCCGTTGCTTTTGGAGGTTTTTTTTCTATATTTGCCCAAAAGTAATCATCTCACTCAAAAGACAAGTTTTCGTTCCCCCTTAACGATCCCTCGTTCCACATATCTTAAGATAAGAAATAAGATATGTTATAGGTCAACTAAAGCCTATTGTGTAAACAGGATTAAGATGTTAAATAGTATATGAAAAATGTAGAGGGTGAGGCAATTCACTGATCCAAATCGATACATTGATTAAATGATTGACGAATCATCGTCAATGCAAAATGAAACATCAGCTCCAATTGTCATCTTTAAAATGTTCCTTTATTTTGAAATCTACAAGGTGTGAGACTACAGTGAACATAGGATGTAATAATATGATAATTTTCTTCCTAGTTAGAAGATGATGATTTTGATTTAAATGATTTATGTTAGTAAAACACTAAAATGGTCAAATCATATCTGGTTTTTAAAAACATTTTTTAAATGTTAGTATACATTTTTGTGTTAGATGGTTAGATATTTTTTCATCATATCTATTGCAGAGTTGTTAATTGAATCCAAAGCACAGTTTGCTCTCGGGTTTATGTTTTTTGCATATTTTTGAAATGGTTGTAATTCCCAAACACTATCATGATACAATGTTTTACCGCTTATACCGATTGTTTGGATGACAATACCATGATCGCCAATATTACAAAGTCTTTCCTGAAGTTAATCTATTGTTAATTGAATCCGATAGATTAACTTTCAAAAATATGCAAAAAACATAAACCTGAGAGCAGACTGTGCTTTTCTGTCAGATATTACTGTGTTGTTCTCCTTGATGTTTTATGAATTTATCTTGTAGAAAATCTATCTAATCTAATGTGAGGCATGCTAAGAAAAAAGTTACATTGCTGTATTCTGTTTCATACATGAATACGAGCCAAAGCTCATCCTCCACAAGATCGGAGACATTTGTTAATTCTTATATGCAAAATATTTTGGAGTTCTTAACTTGTTTTTGACTTATTGTCTTTCCAGCAAATACTTTGGTAATCTTCTGTAACTTTTTTATTCCACCATGCAGTAAAAGGTTCAGATCTCCTACTGCATAATTTAAGCTGAAAGAACAAAAGAGCAGATTTATCAGTCATCATACATTAGCTGGGTCTTATTTGAACATAGGACTCAGTCCAATGCCTTGGAGGAATTTATTACATTTGTAAAATCATAGCAATGTAGAAAGAGGGCTCTGCAAAGTTGGGCCTTTTTTTTCATTTAATTATTTCTAAGACAGTAAAAGTTTCAATTTGTGGAATGAGGATATGCCTTTTTTATTCGGATTTCTCACAGAGAAATCTCTTAAGTAATAAAAACACAATAATTTTAAATTGGCCTCAAAATCATTTATTGGTGCATATCCAGTTGGTTTACAATTCATTTGAGCCTGTTTACAGTAGATATTTCTAAAAACTCTTTTGGTGGATGTGCTTTTACAGAAACTAAAAGCGAGAAAACGACTATGAAATTGTTGTTCTTGGCCTTTATTCCTAACCAATGGGAACTTGCATGTAGGACATTTTTAAATCAGACCAGACATTATTAGATTGATTTTTTGATATCTAAGATAATAAGCCCAGATAAAGATCTCTTGTCATAATTGTTAACTGATGTTTTGATGTTTGAGAAATTAAGGTGATCTAATTGTGCAATTAGAGAGCCACAGAAATGGTGCCACCAAAATGTTAAGTAACACCACTTTTTTCCTAATATAATGAAAATAAGAGTGATTAAATACTTATCATTAAACTCTAACAGTGGGCCTGATCTAAAGCAAAACTATTTTTTGTTTGTATCTGCGCTTAAATCTTTTACTAAATATGGAGTTACAGTAATTACACCTTGGCAGAGATGGGAAGTAACGAAGTACAAATACTTGGTTACTGTACTCAAGTAGATTTTTCTGATATTTTTACTTTACTTTACTACTTATTTTTATGGCGACATTTTACTTCTACTCCTTACATTTTTACACAAATATCTGTACTTTCTACTCCTTACATTTTTAAAAATTGTCTCGTTACTTTAGTTTTGAATCCTTTCAATGGAGTTAACGTTATTATTTTTCACGTCATCAATACCAAATTCAATCTAATTGGATGGGAATCTACGTTGCATTTGACTCACCACTACAAGATGAATCGACAGATTCGGCGGTATTCATTCGCGGCAAATCATTGCAGCTTGGTGGCGGTGGCGTTAGCATAGTAGCATGGACGACGAGATGATTGAAAATGAACACAACGGAGATCTAGTCCTATTGGCAGACATCCATTGAAAATTTAGGCAACAGCATGAAAAAAAGTGGTTTCTACTTTTACTTTTATACTTTAAGTAAATTTACAAGCCTGTACTTTGTTACTTTTACTTGAGTAGAGAAGTTTAATCAGTACTTCCACTTTTACCAGAGTATTATTTAACACAAGTATCTGTACTTTTACTCACGTATTGAAAGTGAGTACTTTTGCCATCTCTGCACCTTGGCTCATGTATTGACATGAAAGGAAATGTAATGACAGTTCCAATCATCTATAAACAAATACATAAAATATACAGAGATGTAAGAAGCTGTACAAAAGGATTTCATTTTTTAAATGCCATATCAACATGTCTTTGGTTAATTATTCCATCCAAAGAAGGAAGAGAAAGCAAGACTTTTACCAGGTAACAAGAAGGCTGAAGATAGTGCAAAGAATTTCCCTATTTTTACTTCTAAGCTTTCAAAAATGTTATAGAACATGTTATGTTTGGAAACTATTGGCTGCTTTGATAGTTAAAGGTATAAATTAATGAGAAAATATGGAACGAATGTTATACTGTACATACAGAAACTGCTGTTTTAGTAATGCAAGGAGGGGCAACTTTGCTTATAAAAATATAAACAGATAAACATGTCAACTTAAGTGATATTTGCATTTAACATGTCTTAAAAGACACAAGGGAATGACTTTGCCACAGTTCATATTTGAAGTAATTAATAAGTGATCCTAAAAGGAAGGCTTGAATGTACAGTATATTGAATGTATATTAAATGTATATTGAAAACGATTTGGAATCATTGTGATGAATCATCCATCCGTTTTCCGTCACGCTTATCCCAAGCGGGATCGCGAACAGTGCTTTTGCCTATCTCCATCAGTCAATAGGCAAGAGGCGGGGTACACCCTGGACAGGTCACCAGTCCATCGCAGGGCAACACAGAGACAAACAAATAATTCAAGCAAACACTCACACCTAATGAGGATTTAGGATAGCCAGTTACCTAACAGTCATGTTTTTGGACTGTGGGAAGGAAGCTGGAGTACCCAGAGAGAACCCATGCATGCTCAGGGAAAACATGCAAACTCCATGCAGAAAGACCCCGGGCTGGGAATCAATCCTGGAACTTTCTTGCTGCCAGGCAGCAGTGCTACCCACTGTAACACTGAGCAGCCCTGTGTAATGAATCAATTATTAAAAATTATGATCAACTGCTTTAGTGATTTACTAATTGTTGAGTGGAGTAAAGAGACTAAGCATTCCATTAGCTATAAGAACAATCCACTGAGAGAACTAATAAAACTTTTTTTGTTTAATAAATATTAAAAAAAAATTTTTTTACTTCTTTATTACAGGTAGTAGTACAGTAAAATGGAGGATATTGCAACTCCAGCAAAAACAATGGCTAACAATAGGCTTGTTCACCATGTTTAATTCCCTTTTTTTTTAACACAAAGCTTTCCAGACTTTTTTGTGAGTGAACATAGAACTTTACTGGAAGCATTGCATTGTCTTTTCCATGTTTCTAACATCAATTCTTTCATGTAAGCTTGCAGACATGGTTGTCACGGCTGATGCGATAATGCAGCAGATAGGGATTTCCATTTGCCTGAATTGACTAACTCTCCTAGCCAAGTCCTAGAATTTTAAAGTGAAAATCAGTCATGTGAAATGACTGCAACATGCCCCATCTGTGTGAGCCTTTCAGTGATGTGCAATCGAACAGTCATTCTTTTGAGCTTTTACCTACATGGTGTGAGACAGACATCTTCAGTTAGCAGTCATCCTGTTCCATTTCTGCATCCATGGAATAGGAGAACTATTCCAAATGGTGGGCAAAGATGGACAAGATTTTGTTTTTGGCTATTATAGTGTGTTTGTTGTAATAACAGGTGTTTAATGTGATTTTTGCTTGTTTGTGTGAATATTTGTTGAGTAAAAGCCTTTACAATTTGGCATGCTACAGTGAAAATAAGTTACTTTGATCCTCTTTGCTGTATTTATTCGACATGTGGCCTTAACAACCTCATTTCACTTCTAAAAGATTTTTCTTTTCTAATTCTGTTTCAGAAATGTCAAACAACTTTGTATGCTCCTTTCCATTAAGTCCATTGCTTCTAGTTAAAAAAAAGGAGTTAGAGTGCTTTCATAGCAGAAAAAAACATGTCTTGTCTTAAAATGGGAAATCAATTGAAAATGGGACAACCACTTTGTAAGTGTCAAATATCAATTAAATTCAAGCATTAAGCTCACCCTCTGAGAAGTAATGTTTTATGACAGGCAGTCATGTATGTGTTGAAATATTGATCAATGAGCATTAGATGGAGGTCTTTTTAGCTTTCTAGGTAATGGATATTGAATAACTTGTCATGTCAAACTAGACTTGAAAAATACTAGCTTTCGGGTGAATATAAATATTAGAAGAAGTGGAGGTCACTTTCTTAGAATGTTACATAAATGTTATTTCGTCTACGATACTCTGAGTGATCTTACCTGAGTGATATCACCTTTAATGACTGTAATAAGTCTTAGGCTACATTCACACAGCAGCCTGAAGTGACCCAAATCTGATTTTGTTGCCCATATGCGACATGTATCTGATATTTCCATGGCAGTCTGAACAACACAGATGTGTTTTTTTCCAATGCCACCCAGGCCACTTGGCTATGTGGTCTGGAATCCGATACGAATCGATCTTTTAAATGCGACCTGTGTCTGAATGGCAAGGTCGCAGTCATCCGACCTAAGCGACATTAATATTCAACAAATGTCACTATTCTGTGTCTTGCAGCAGCAGACAAGCTCCAGCACTACCATCCATGTTTAATTACGTAAACACAGAGCGATGTGTTGTCATTGCGTCCTCTGCTTCGCATGCTGGAGAGTTAAGCTGTATGAATGCAGTTAACAAAGGAGATCAAATACAAGTTATATATATATCTATATATATCTATATATATATATATATATATATATATATATATATATATATATATATATATATATATATATATATATATATATATATATATCTATAGATATATAGATATATATATATATATATATATATTAGGGATGGAACAGTTCACAAAATCCATGGTCCGGTTCGGTTCACGGTTTCGTTGTCACGGTTTTCAGTTCGGTTCAATATATGTTGATTGTTAGGAAAATCTATTATGTCTTGTAAAGTACAATGTGTGTTGCACAATGCTTGCACACTGTTGCACTTTTATCCACAACTTTCTTTCCGCCGTCATCGTAGGTCACTCTAAATGCAAAGTGGTCCCATACAGCAGACCTATAAAGTGCTGCTGGCGTGTCTTCCAACTCCTGTTCTTTCCTACTCGCCATACCCACACAATTCTCCACAACTGATTTTTTTTCTGCTACGCTGCTTCGCTTCTTCTTCTTGTTTACTACTGGTGGTTGGCTTTGGTCGCAGTACCGCCACCGTCTGCTCTGGAGTGTACATGCTTCGCCTATGAGAAAAAGGAGCACACATGAACCTAACGAAACACACGCGAACCAAACCGAGGCAGTTGAACCGAACGGTTCGGACGGTTTTCATAAACCATTCCATCCCTAATATATATATATATATATATATATATATATATATATATATATATATATATATATATAGCACAGAGGGACTCATCATGGCTGCCACAGCACACACCACAGCAATAGAGGCCCAGATCTACTATACCAGACAAGACCCCAGGTGCAGACTGTGCAAGGAGGCCTCTGAGACAATCGAGCACATAACTGCAGGATTTAAGATTCTAGCAGGGCAAGCTTACATGGAACGCCATAACCAAGTGGCTAGAATAGTGTACAGCAACATCTGTGCAGAGTGTGGGCTGGAAACCCCAAGGACAAAGTGGGAAACACCTCCAAAGATGGTAGAGAATTACCAAGCCAAGATCCTGTGGGACTTCAAGATAATGACAGACTGAATGGTAATGGCAAACAACCGGACATTGTGGTGGTGGACAAAAAGCAGGAAAATCTCACACGACCTCAAAATGTACTAGTGTCCAAGTGAGGCATTGGGCAACTTAAAAGACATTCAGTGTGAACGCACGTCTATAGACATGGTTGATGCTTGTCAAACTGGGACTATACCCTACTGTAACAGAGTTACTGAAAACAAAGGTTAAAGAAATATATAGCAAAGCTCTCTATAAAACCCCAAACCTTTGAAGATGCAAACATTTACATGTTTCACACACATTTTTTACATCATGAAATAATGCATTTTTTTTACTCTGTGAGGTGCACTGTGCCTTTATGTTGTTACACAAAGGGTTGTGGGTAATGGTATAGTTCCTATGCACAGGTATGTATGCTGTTAATATCTGCTCCTGTTATGACCCTTTTTGTTACCTCTATGTGCAGTCATACTCCAACTCTCTTTTTTTCCTATTCAAATAAGTCACCAGTATATTTATATACTGTATTTGTCAGCTATTCACAGAATGCTTGAAATATAGGATTAGTGAATGGAAATACTTAGTTTTCTACACTGAATCAGTGTGTTTTACTTGTGAGGGTTTAACTACAGAGTTATGTAATTGTCAAAATGGGGATTCTGAGGACACCGTCTGTCAACGACCATAAGCTCTGTAAATCAATCTGGTGCTGGTTTCTTTCATAACTTTTTACAAACGTTCATTTGAAAATAGTCAACCTATAGTTTGTCATCAATTTGTTGTTGTTTTTTATGAATCTAACAATAGGATAGCTTTTCATTAAACTGGAACTTCCTTGTTATTTGTTTTAGAATGTCACTATTATGTTATCATGTCAGTCATGACATTCGTGTTTGATCTTACACTTTTTATTTAAAAAAAAGTAGAAAAAAAAGAGGAATTCTGAATACCGACAAATAAATAAAAGATGATGGATAGGTGTAGAGATTAGGAGGTAAAAACCCCAGACTGAATCAAAAAGAAGATAGCGACTCTTTTAATCCCTTATTAAACTTTGGTGTCCTTAGAGAAGATTATGTGTGACAGTCTCCTAATCTGGTCAGTGAAATCACAAGGTCAGACAAAGCAGGTATAATCCAGCTAAATCCCATTCCCAGAGTTTAAAGTATAATTTTCACTGTCCAGTGGTTTTACCAAGCCCATTTTTCATTTTCAGTACTCAATCTGTGTGGTTTAATACAATACGCCCATCAAACAGCTACTGGGGATAGAAAACACTGTTGCACATAGCTATTAATTAAGAAAAAAGGATTAATAATGTCATTTTTTTCTAAAGACCCACTGATTGGAATCTATTCTTGTTATTATAAATATTGAAATATTGTTTTATTTCTTACATAAATATTCTTTTGACTGGAACCTTGTTTTAAATATCACATTGTGTGGAGAATGTTTACAGTCAAATCGAACACTATTAAATCTGTTTTGTGTATTTTCTCCATTTCTGTAAAGAACACTTGTGGTTCTGTATCATTCTTAAGCTTTGTGATGATTGCTCCACTTCACTAAAAATAAAAAGTAAAAATGTTATTTGAGTATTTCTGATCATGTGTAAGAAAGATTTAAGCATAACCAGATGGAAATCGTTCCAGTTTTTAAAACAGCATAGTAATACAACATACAACAGTCAAAGAAAATAAATCATACTGAAAGTCAGTTGACATGTTTGTCAATGGCAGCAAAATAAATTTCAAGCATGATTGAAACTCCAGTGTAGCTTTCAGCTAAAAAGACTGCAAGGAAGTTATATTCTACGGTGTCCAGAATTTTGTATTTTGGTTCTTGTATTCTAAATTTTTCAAAACTTCACACGTTTGTTACATTTGTTGTTTAAGATGCTATAATAATTGCTCATCTTAGACATCTATCATTGCAGGTTATAGGCAAACGAGTAGTAGGATTTCAGACAAAAATTATTCATTATAATTTTTCTTTAAGTCTTTAAACGCCAAAGCTCAGTTTATAACAAGCAGATTATAATCTGCACTCAGTTTGTTTAAATTTTCTCAAACTTTATTTGTAAAATGTAGTTTAAATCAAGTTTAAGACATTGGAAAGATAGTCTAGACTGGTTTGCTGAATCCGGACAGCCTTTAGTTGTAAGGACATCTAATTTGATCTTTTTTTTTAATATGAAATACCAAAAGAACTTATGTAAAGTTAAGGTAACATTTCAAAACCATACCTTAAAAGTTTACTTATACAGGAGGGCTATAGGCCAAGATCAAACCCATGATCTTCAGGCACTGCTACTTGGATGGTCGCACTGGCTTTGGTTAACTGACACTTCAACAGTGATTCACATACTGTAGCTTAACAACAGAGTTGCAATTAGTTTAAGTCAAACTCAAAATGGCAGTAGAAATTTGCAGTATCAAAAGGGCTGAGTGTGTCAAACAGAAAATTAAGAAGACAAAAAATAAGAGGTTTTATATACAGTTAGATTTAAGGAATTTAGAGCTTAAACAATTTAATGTATCATGATTTTCTTTATTGAAAAAACATCACCTAATTTATTAATAGATTATCACTAACTGGGTATCCAGAGTCTAACACAATCCATTTGGTGAAAAACCAGCCCAGTCAGAGCAGTAATCATGCAAAGATTGTAAACAATATATAAACATTTTGCATTTCAGATGAAAAACTTTTTTTTTGTCAGTGCATAATTTCTGTCCAGAACTTTGGTTTTTGCTTCATCTGGAGTAAATTTAGTTTAAAGTCGTCTTTAAAGCGCCTTTTGCTATTTGATTAATAAATGATTAATGAAAAAAAAAAATCAACCGATTAATCAATTAGCAAAATAATCATTAGTTGCAGCACTTAAGAAATTAAAACAAATTTGGGTCATTACACAGTTTTCTTGTAGCAAAGTCATCTTGTTGGGCAGGTTGCAGAAGAACAGTTATTCTCTGGAGCAAGAGAACATTGCAATCTATAGCCCAGAATCATAGGGAACATTTTATGTACGTTTGCTACTGTGTTACAGTGAGGTAGAATTTAGCCATTTTATCTATTTAATTTGCAACGTAATATGTAAATGTGCATGGACAGTATTAACCAGCCACTGTTTTGTTAAAAGTGGAGTGCACAGCTAAATCTGAAGAAGAAGCTGCTTTGATCAGATGAGATAAATCTTTATTGTTTTGGCCTTCTTCCAGAATCCTGTGATTAACAAAGAAGTACCCCCATACTCCAACCTGACCACAACAGTTGTACGGTAAACCATGCTTTTTGCAACTTCATACTGTGAGGAGTAGTGCTTTCACCTCAAACCGGAAAGCTTATTAGAGTGGGTTATAACAGGAAGGGAGCAAATTTATTCAGGGAAATAATCCTGTCAGAGGCTGCAAAAGACTGTAACCCATCAAACATAAACTACCAAACATTAAGGTTTATAGATGTTGTTTTGAAATTGCTGCACATTATGCAGATTTTATCAAAATATGTTTTTTGCAGATCCACAGTCTCCATAAGTGTTTGAAAACACTTATATTCATTTTTAAATACTGCTGAAACAGCTGTCATGTATTTATTCATAAGCTAAGCAGCTTTTTAGACAGAAGGGCATACATTTAGTGCCATTTATCTGTAACGCAAGAAAATTGCTAATGTGCAGTGAAATAGCTTCTGTAGGTGCATACTTAACACTGACTTCAAAGAAAAGCCAGAAACAAATCTTAACATTAGTATTCTCCATTCGTTGAGTAATTCAGCTTTGGAATAACTTCATTATTTAGAATGAGTGAGTAAACAAGAGCAACACATTTGTATTCAAGTTTTATTGAGTTTTTTACCCACCTTAGCACTTCAATACTTTCCTATAAAGCAAAAGTGACCCAGCTTTTATTATAAAAAAACAAAGATTCATGAGGTTATGTAAATTAAATCTATACTTAAAATAGAAGAGAGAAAAAATGCAATAACAGACATGATAAATAGTGTAAGCAGGAGTTCAATCTGTATAACCCACACGGAAGGTAAAAAGACAATTAGAAGAATTTTATTGATATTATTTTAAGGATGGGGCACTCAGACCTTGGCAGAAAACATTAGCACTGAATTTTACTTTAATATTCATAAACAGGTGTGTCAAAATATGGATGTTCCCCCCAGACCTGAAACTGGTGGTGGAGTGGAGATAGATGTAGTTGGTTCAGTCCGTAGACTGCTGGTTGGTGAGACAATCTGCTTGAGCTGTATTGGTGGGATCCAGTAGACAGTGTGAGCTGATACTAGGGCTTCATTCTGGGACCCGGGAAGATAGATGTCTGTGCCATGAGCTCAGAACGTAGAGGCCAGAATTCAAGACGAGACAGACAATGGGATAATTCAAAGTGTTTTATCTGGATCTGCAGCGGCTCCGGCGGGGCACCGCCCATCATTTGAAACTCTGGTTTGAGAAAAACACAGGTAAGTGACCATGATAAACTGATGAAGGATGATTGTCCATGTAAGTCACTAACCTGGTTTGACAGTTCTAAGTCCACCTTCATAGAAGGCAGTAGGATCCAGCTGGAGGGCTGCTCATTTGATTTACTGCCCGGAGTGAACCAGATGCTGCAGTCCTGGAGGACAAGCATGAGTCTGAGCCAGGCCAGGGGGACAGATCAGAAAAGGAAGGCTCAGGGCTCCAGGAGTCCGTAGCCCAGTTAGGGATTCCGATCAGAACAGGAACAGGCTGGTTCAGGGTCCCTGGAGTCCAATAGAGAGTTCAGGTAGAACATTCTAATGGGAACAGGCAAGCTTAGTGGTAAAGAGGTGGAACAGGGCAGGATATCGCAAACACAACTGGCTCTCTCCACTGACCCTCGAGAATGTGAACATGAACTATGGCATCAGCAACAGCATCGATAATCTCAATGATCTGGCTCTGTTAACTGGGACAAAGCCGTACATAAAGAGGCAGGAGCAGGTGGATTAGATGAGTGGTAATTGGAAACCAGGCAGAGTTAGACAGGTGAATGAAATGAGCAATTAGGCAGCTCTCAGAGACAGATCGTGACATTTCAGCTTGGATAAACGCAGGTTTGTATGAACCTGTCCATGATGAGCAAGCATGAAGCAACAATGGAGAGGAAAAACTCCCCTTTGGGAAGAACCCTCTGGCAGAAACAGGCTCAACTTGGCC
Organism: Cyprinodon tularosa; assembly: GCF_016077235.1. NCBI lineage: Eukaryota > Metazoa > Chordata > Actinopteri > Cyprinodontiformes > Cyprinodontidae > Cyprinodon > Cyprinodon tularosa. The sequence continues at coordinate 183,073 of NW_024039490.1, read as the reverse complement.
ATCTTCTGCTGGACTGATTTAGATGTGACAGGGAATCAGCAGTCCGTGAGGAAATACACTTGATAGGGACGAGGTTGAAGAAGCACCATGAAAAAGCCAGACAGCTGAGCTACGATGTTGGAGACGGGGATGGAGGGGGTTGGAATCGAGGTCATCTGAGTCAAAGTTAGACATACAGGTGCTGGTCATAAAATTAGAATATCATGAAAAAGTAGATTGATTTCAGTAATTCCATTTAAAAAGTGAAACTTGTATATTATATTCATACATTACATACAAACTCATATATTTCAGATGTTTATTTTGTTTAATTTTGATGATTACAAATGACAACAAATGAAAATCTCAAATTCATCATATCAGAAAATTAGAATATTACTGAAGACCAATAAAAACAAAGGATTTATAGAAATGTTGGCCAGCTGAAAAGTATGAACATGAAAAGTATGAGCATGTACAGCACTCAGTATTTAGTTGGGCCTCCTTTGGCCTGTATTACTGCAGCAATGCGGCGTGGCATGGAGTCGATCAGTCTGTGGCACTGCTCAGGTGTTATGATAGCCCAGGTTGCTCTAATAGTGGCTTTTAGCTCTTCTGAATTGTTGGGTCTGGTGTATTGCATCTTCTTCTTCACAATACCCCATAGATTTTCTATGGGGTTAAGGTCAGGAGAGTTTGCTGGCCAATTAAGAACAGGGATACCATGGTCCTTCAACCAGGTACTGGTAGCTTTGGCACTGTGTGCAGGTGCCAAGTCCTGTTGGAAAATGAAATCTGCATCTCCAAAAAGTTGGTCAGCTGCAGGAAGCATGAAGTGCTCTAAAACTTCCTGGTATGTGGCTGCGTTGACCCTGGACCTCAGAAAACACAATGGACCAACACCAGCAGATGACATGGCACCCCAAACCATCACTGACTGTGGAAAATTTACACTGGACTTCAAGCAACGTGGATGAAGTGCCTCTCTTCTTTTCCTCCAGACTCTGGGACCTTGATTTCCAAAGGAAATGCAAAATTTACTTTCATCAGAGAACATGACTTTGGACCACTCACCAGCAGTCCAGTCCTGTTTCTCTTTAGCCCAGGCAAGACGCTTCTGACGCTGTCTGTTGTTCAAGAGTGGCTTGACACAAGGAATGCGACAGCAGAAACCCATGTCTTTCATACGTCTGTGTGTGGTGGTTCTTGAAGCACTCACTCCAGCTGCAGTCCACTCTTTGTGAATCTCCCCCACATTTTTGAATGGGTTTTGTTTCACAATCCTCTCCAGGGTGCGGTTATCTCTCTTGCTTGTACACTTTTTTCGACCACATCTTTTCCTTCCCTTCGCCTCTCTATTAATGTGCTTGGACACTGAGCTCTGTGAACAGCCAGCCTCTTTAGCGATGACCTTTTGTGTCTTGCCCTCCTTGTGCAAGGTGTCGATGGTCGTCTTTTGGACAACTGTCAAGTCAGCAGTCTTCCCCATGATTGCGTAGCCTATAGAACTAGACTGAAAGACCATTTAAAGGCTTTTGCAGGTGGTTTGAGTTAATTAGCTGATTAGAGTGTGGCACCAGGGGCCATCAATTTTGAACCTTTTCACAATATTCTAATTTTCTGATATGATGAATTTGAGATTTTCATTTGTTGTCATTTGTAATCATCAAAATTAAACAAAATAAACATCTGAAATATATGAGTTTGTATGTAATGTATGAATATAATATACAAGTTTCACTTTTTAAATGGAATTACTGAAATCAATCTACTTTTTCATGATATTCTAATTTTATGACCAGCACCTGTAATGCAACCACTGCTTGTGCTTTGGCTTGGTAGCAGGCTGAGTCTTGATTTAGAAGACCTTTTAAGATGAAATCTGGGTGCTGATTGGGCTTCGTGAAGGTGAGGTTCAAAGCTGATTGGCTTGCGTGAGCCTTTGATGTATGAGAGTAAGTAATTTTGTTTCTTCGGTTGAACTTCCACCTAGGCTTCATGATATACACTCACCGGCCACTTTATTAGGTACACCTGTCCAACTGCTCGTTTACACTTAATTTCTAAGCAGCTAATCACATGGCGGCAACTCAGTGCATTTAGGCATGTAGACATGGTCAAGACAATCTCCTGCAGTTCAAACCGAGCATCAGTATGGGGAAGAAAGGTGATTTGAGTGACTTTGAACGTGGCATGATTGTTGGTGCCAGAAGGGCTGGTCTGAATATTTCAGAAACTGCTGATCTACTGGGATTTTCACGCACAACCATCTCTAGGGTTTACAGAGAATGGTCCGAAAAAGAAAAAACATCCAGTGAGCGGCAGTTCTGTGGGTGGAAATGCCTTGTTGATGCCAGAGGTCAGAGGAGAATGGCCAGACTGGTTCGAGCTAATAGAAGGGCAACAGTGACTCAAATAACCACACGTTACAACCAAGGTGGGCAGAAGAGCATCTCTGAATGCACAGTACGTCGAACTTTGATGCAGATGGGCTACAGCAGCAGAAGACCACACCGGGTGCCACTCCTTTCAGCTAAGAACAGGAAACTGAGGCTACAATTTGCACAAGCTCATCGAAATTGGACAATAGAAGATTGGAAAAACGTTGCCTGGTCTGATTAGTCTCCATTTCTGCTGCTACATTCAGATGGTAGGGTCAGAATTTGGCGTCTACAACATGAAAGCATGGATCCATCCTGCCTTGTATCAACGGTTCAGGCTGGTGGTGGTGGTGTCATGGTGTGGGGAATATTTTCTTGGCACTCTTTGGGCCCCTTGGTACCAATTGAGCATCATTGCAATGCCACAGCCTACCTGAGTATTGTTGATGACCATGTCCATCCCTTTATGACCACAATGGACGCAACTTCTGATGGATACTTTCAGCAGGATAATGCACTAGTCATAAAGCTGGAATCATCTCAGACTGGTTTCTTGAACATGACAATGAGTTCACTGTACTCAAATGGCCTCCACAGTCACCAGATCTCAATCCAATAGAGCATCTTTGGGATGTGGTGGAACAGGAGATTCTCATCATGGATGTGCAGCCGACAAATCTGCGGCAACTGTGTGATGCCATCATGTCAATATGGACCAAACTCCCTGAGGAATGCTTCCAGCACCTTGTTGAATCTATGCCACGAAGAATTTAGGCAGTTCTGAAGGCAAAAGGGGGTCCAACCCATTACTAGCGTGGAGTACCTAATAAAGTGGCCGGTGAGTGTATAATTGAAAAGCATGAGGATAAACTTCTCATCACTATTTAAACAATTAAAATGGACAACAAAATTTGCATTGGCAAACCAACACAAACAAACTTACTTGTGATGTTGCTAATAACATCTGGAGAAACCAGATGTTATAAGCACCATCACGTCATATCGTATTTATTATTTGATTAACCTCAACCAACAGTTTGAGGTAGGATTTGATGTCATCCCTTCTGACCTCATTTGACTATGCTGTTCTCTCTAATACACTCTCTCTAATACAATTTCTCTCACCATGGAGCTGCCAACTACCACATTTGGCTTCGAGGCCGATGTTTTGCTAAGCATGGGAACAGGGAAAGGGTGCTGGTGACCCTTCGCACAGTATTTAGAAGAACAGAAGTGCCTGGGTTTAATGGGTTTAAAGCCTCAGGATCTGAGTCAAATGAATCCTGGGAATTTCTGTGCCTTATGTTTCTATTGCCCAGAAAGACTACTAAGCAAGTTTTTAAAAAAGCCCAATGACATGTGGTGAAACTGTGAATAAAACTGGACTCTTTAATCCAGCGGGTGGCATTAACTAACCTACATAAGTAGAAACAACACCACTGTAGCTGGACATACTCTGTTAGCTGCAAAACAAAAAGAAGAAAATATCTGGTGCACATGTGAAAGTATTTTGTGTGCACTTGAAAGTTTCTGAGGTCAGACTTATAAAGCTTGTGTATGCAGCAAACAGAGCCTAAAACTTATCAATGCTGACATCCATGCAATTGTTGTGATTAATAAGAAAAACATTTGCTTTAAAATATGCGTTCCTAATGCCTACTGCATACATAAGTTAGCAGATTTTGGAGAAAATGGAAATTGGCAAAACAGATGATGACTAAAATGGAGAACTCATTAAAGATCACATATTCCTCTCAGACATTTAATTTCCCTTAAAATGAAACTTTAATCAAAACTTTATCCTATCTAAAACTGTAGGGTGATATATGCTGTCACTGGTGAACTGACCTCTCACACAAATAAAAAAGGTTCATATAAAGGGTGAATACAAAATGAAAGTCTTAACATATTTAGATATTTTCTCACCATCATAATCCTAAACCCGTTGACCACTGAGGTGAGTCCTGCCACAGATCAAGTGTGACACCACTACATCTAGATACTGCTAAAACACCCATGTGTAATGGTGTGTGATGGTTGTGGTAACACAGATGTGTGCAATACACTTGTAATGGGAGAATTAGGAGGAGATGCATTTCCATGGATCACCAAGATTATCTGGGCCATTATAATGAGTGTTTTATGAGCGTATTAAACTCCCCTGACCATTGCTCTTGGATCTACGTGGTGAACAGTGTCGAGTATTGGAGAGACCGACCAGAGATCAGTAGGCACATGTAAAAAAACCTAGGGCTAGCTGGTCGCAAGGATGTCAAGGAACACAAATAATATATATTAATAAATTATAATCATAAAGAATGTTAAATATGGCAGAAAAAATGACAAGGTTTCAATCAGAAGTCAGTTTCATTTAAGATACAAAAAAATCCATGAAAGATTAGGAAAAGGAAAAGTTCGGTCAGCAAGGAATGATCATTTGATCATTATCTATACCTAAAACTAATACTTTTTGGTTGATTTAATAATTGTTGTTGATCTGCAATCAACAACAATTATTTAAGATTTGGAGAGAACTTCACTATGGAAATTCACGTGACCTATTATTAAATTGACAATGTCCAGTTGGATTTTGGATCAGGTAAAAGGTAAAAAAAAAAATTATTATTTCACTTCTCCAATTCATGATCCCCGACGGACGGGTTACTGTGGTCCTGGTCGTTGGAATGCCAACTTAAAGAGGGAGGATTTGCCATCGAAATTCTGGCGAGAGAAAAAACATGTAATGTATAGCCAACATTTTGAAGAAGAATGATTTCAAGATGACTTGGATAATACGGCGTTGTGACAAACACCATATACAGCACTGGGACTTGCTCAACAGCTGAAACCGCACCGTGACGTCACAAACGGTAGCTGGCAGTAATGTTCTTTGACAAACATGGATGTCTCTGGTAAAGTACATTCAAAAGAAATTACTCTTACTCAGTAAAACACTTACTGCATAACTTATTGAAATTTGATATTGAAATATTTTTTCAGTTTTACGGCACTAGTGGCTTGTTTTTATGGATAGTAGGCTGACAAGAAAGGGGGTATGAGAGACAACTTCACAAACGACTTGTAAAGTTTGACCAGCTAGAAGAGCGAGGTGCGCGAGAACACTGGAACCCTTTTTCTACTTGGATCCCCTCTCTTTTTCGCTCTCATGTCCCTCTGTTGTCGGACAAACTTGCCCCCACTTCCTCAACACCTTGGCCATATCTAGACCCACAGCGTACAGCGCAGACCATGCTTCAAAATTGAGCATAAATCATAAATTCTGCGTCAAGCTCATTGCGAAACACTGCTGCAGAGAGTATAACCAGCCCTTAAAACCTCCATACATGAGTCTTGTGCGCCAACCACAATAAATTAATATTTAAAATAATATTATAATAATATTATAAATTAATAGTTTGACTGATTGATTTTATTATTACAGACTCAAGGTCCAACAAAACAAAACAGATACACTAAGAATAAAAAGAATAAAAAGTAAGTTTAGGAATTTGAATATTGGATATGACTGGACTGGTATACCCAAAGCACCAATATTTTTGCCAATATTAAATCTTTACCTGCTTTCCAAGATATTCTGCTTTTTATTTCTGTGTATAATTACAGTTAAACATTCTGGGATTTCCTGGGAAACTGTTGTAATTTTTGCAAATTCCCTCACAGGTGTTTCACATAATTAACAGTTAATTAATTCTCTCCCTGAAACTACTTTGAGAAGCAAATCATTCTATGAAATTATCCATCAATCTGAGATATTGCATCCAACGATAAGCACAACACTGCCTGGATGTCCTTCTTACCCCAGGCTCACACCGACTCCGGTCTTACCGTTGCGGTGCGGTGGGTGCGGCGCCGCAGTGATTCCAAGTCATTAAAAAGACGTAAACCTCTCTCACTGGCTGCTGAGCTGTCCGGCTGCGGTTACCGAGACACTCCGGCGCTGCAGAAAATTCCGCAAGAAAGCTATCCTTGCGGCATGCCGGAGCCCTCCGCAACAAGCTCTCGCAAATATCCTTGTTTGGGCCGTGTTATCGCGTGAAGTTACGTGAACTCAAGTGAACTTCTGTTAAATCTCCGGACCTGTTGCCGGAGCCGCAGAGCCGCACCGCACCGTAGTCAAAAGGGCGGTGTGAGAGGGGGTGTGCGGGAGTTGCGGTCTCCGTCGGCTCGGTAACCGCACCGGAGCCAGTGTGAGCAAGGGGTTAATATGATCAGTTAATACATCAACCTCTGAAGGCGACTCTAGAATGTTTCATTTTATGTATTGTTGCTGCCAGATATATTTTTCCAACTCTTCACCTCACTCAACAACAGTTATTCATTTTTCATTATTTCTTTCATGACTGCAATTGCCATGGTAACCATTAACTAAGATTGATCTGCTGGCTCATTTAGATGCATTCGTGGCAGGCTTTACATGGACCATTATGGTTGAATGTGGGCATGAAGAGGTCCAAACATAAAGATTGAGCTTTGTTTTGTGCATGATCAATCTTTTATAAATCACGTTTTTTGGGGGGCCATACACTATTTTGGTTGCTTTACCTATGTAAATTGTCACTGTGAAACCTATACCATGTTTTATAAATAAGACACCTGGTGCAAAAAAATTTTTTATCTATTGTAGATGTGAGACTAGAGACACACCAATTTATATTTTTCCCCTCCAGTGCGATACAGATAAATGAGCTGAGCGTTTTGACCAATATCCGATACTGATCCGACACTATTGTTAAATGGATTAACCATATACCTTGCCATGTGAGGAAAGGATTCTTGATTGAGAAAAAAATTGTTAAAAAAGATAACAAATTAAGACATATAAATAATTACAGCTCTGCACATTGACATCAGGGTTGGAGTCATGACAGTGTACTCATTAAATGGTAATGCTGTGTATGATATCAATTAAAATATAAATGAATGGATCAGCATCAATTCTCTGATTTGTGATCCAGTCGATATCTAATTTGAGTCTTGGATCGGTGCATTTCTAATAGAGACTGGTGCACACAAGAAGTTTCCAATGAAACGGAATTCAATTTATGCTTACATACTAATAAAATAAGTGAAATTTGCAGTTTTTAGGTAAGGCAGAATGTCAGAGTGCCTGGCCAACTTAAAGGAATAGTAACCCCAAAACATGATTAGCTTTCATTTTCTACTCACCCCCATGCTGAACAATACTCTGGAGTACTTTTTTGATATCTCAAATGCATCTGGAGATCTGGGAGGCTTCTTGCTGTCTGCTGACATTCAAATAATGGAGGTCTATGGCGCCCGAGACAGAAAGGTCCATAAAAGTCCACAAAAAACGTGTCAATATTCCTCCATACTGCTCGTCCAATGTATTCCAAGTGTCCTGAGTGGGTAGCGTCCATAATTTACTCGGAACAAAGTCATTTAGAATGTTTTTAGAGCATAAACAGTAGTGTATAGGATTTCCTAAAAACGCGTTCACGAGTCTACGGAAACCGCGGCAGACCAAACCAGACGAAAGTGCGCATTCAGTGTCTGCTCTGCCGATAATGCAAGCGTAGAAGAAGAAATGTGCTGTTTACCTGTGCAAAGAAAGAAACAACGAAAGAAAAATGTCTGAGGACTTTAGTGTTGAGGAAGAGCATGAGTTCTTTGCCGAGCTGAATGCTCACTTTCGTCTGGTTTGGTCTGCCGCGGTTTCCGTAGACTCGTGAACGTGCTTTTAGGAAATCCTATACACTACTGTTTATGCTCTAAAAACATTCTAAATGACTTCGTTTCGGGTAAATTATGGACGCTACCCACTCAGGACACTTGGAATACATTGGACGAGCAGTATGGAGGAATATTGACACGTTTTTTGTGGACTTTTATGGACCTTTCTGTCTCGGTCACCATAGACCTCCATTATTTGAATGTCAGCAGACAGCAAGAAGCCTCCCAGATCTCCAGATGCATTTGAGATATCAAAAAAGTACTCCAGAGTGTTGTTCAGCATGGGGGTGAGTAGAAAAGGCTAATCATGTTTTGGGTGTACTATTCCTTTAAGGCTGTAATAAGTGGGTTCCATTTTCATATGGTGATTTATTTTGAAAACCTAATTAAAGTATATTCATACATATCCAACCTCTGATGCTGCAGGTACTTATTACTTAATGAGAAATGTTTTATTATTTAACTTGCCTGTTAAGAGCCAGAGCAAATGTTTGTGCAACAGATAACATACCTGGTAAGGTGACTCTGCAGAACTTGTTTCCTTTTGTTAATAATTCCACTCAGTCAGAAGTTATATTTTACTTTTACTTTTTTTGAAAGAGAAGAAGATCAATAACATTTCACATTCCTTTGTTCAGTTTGTGGGTTTCATGAAATAATGAACAATACAATAAAGTTAGGCTTAAAGCTATTCATAAGTTTGCCAAATATATGATAAAGTGATTTCTATTAAATCAAATACTAGGTAAGAAACAAGGCAGGTGTTTTTTAATACATTAAATAAAACAGACTAAATCCTTTTTAAGTTTTAGTCAACTAAAACCGACTAAAATTATTACATATAGTAATGAATAAAATGTGACTAAAACCGATAATAGTTTTTATCTTTAAGATTAAATCTATTGATGTAAAAAAAAAAAACACTTCCTCATAGATGATGTTTTGATTTAAAACCTATTGAACCTACTTTCTTTCTGACAAATTAAACATCTACAATTAGATATCTTTATTCTCACCCTCTGCGATGGACTGGCGGACCTGTCCAGGGTGTACCCCGCCTCTAACCCATAGACAGCTGAAGATAGGCACCAGCACCCCTTGTGACTCTGCTTGGGATAAGCGTGACAGAAAATGGATGGATATTCTCACCTTCCTATTCTTGGTAAAGTGATGCCTTTCTCTCATACTCACAACTCTGCCCCCTCTAACAATCCTGGCGGCATCTGAAAAGTTGTGCCTCAGACCAGGAGGTGATCCTTGGAAGAAAACTCATGAGAAAATGAAACTATTCAGATAAGTTTCTATCTAAATGCACCCTTGGATAAGTAATTGAAAAGGGGCTTATGCTTTCAATATGCTGTCATCCAGCTAAACAGGCTCTGCTCTAGGGCTGCTTTATGAAATTACTCTTAGCTCTGCATTTGGTAAGAAGTGCTGAGGCAAACACAAAGCTAGTGACCTCTTACCACACAGACAACAACTATCAATTGAAAGAGGTTTCCAAACAAAATGTAGCAACAAAAGTAGACTTTAACGTGTTCACATGTTTGAATTATTCAGAAATGAAACAATAAAGATAATTTAGATCAAATTGAATCAGAAACAGCAAAAATGGCCACCTTGTAAAAAAAAAAAAAAAAAAAAAAACAATCAGCATAGGCTCACACCCTGTTTAGATATATTGTTATATACATTTGATGATACCACTCAAACATTAGTGCTATGTTTTGATATCCTGACCTGACTTTGAAATTATGACAAAAATTATTCAGATTTTTTTATTTTCTAGACTGGATAATAGGCAGAAGTATATGATACCTATGCTGGATATTTTTTGAGAAAATCTCAGGCCACACTTTTTCATCCTATTGTTATACCTCCCCCCAGTCATTGGACATCATATGCAAGTGTGAGGTAAAGTGTGAATTACATCCCATATGGATCCTTGTGCATTTTTCCCTTGCTGCGCTTCATGGTCAACAGTTCATTCAATTCATGTGCTCCTGTGTGAGAGCAGTAGTATTACTATTTCCTTTCTGTTTGATCTCTTCTCAGCCTTCCTCTTTGTGATTGTCAATGAAAATGTTGGGGGACTTAGAGGGAAAAAGTCAGGAAGGAGAGTGTCGGTTAAAAAAAAAGCCTGTGAGATGTGTAGACAGAAAATGGTGGAGAAAAGCACATCAGTACGCCTAAAAGACCATATGCTTCAGTCAAGTCAAGGTCAGTGTCAATGATGTAAATCATAATGATGAATATGTATTCATTGCATCTTTTCCTTGAACTAAAACCATTTTAAATGGGTTCAATGGAAAAATTAAGCCTTACAAAAAGCATTGTCCTACGTCCAGAGAACGGTTGGAGGAGGACCATAAGTTTGGACAGACCTGCTCAGACAGTGTAGGGAGGTGTTTATTTGCTGTCAAAACTTTCACAATAGATGCGGACATGGCATGACAGGCTTGGTAAACAATATTCACCCCTGAGGAGTCAAACGTACAGTAACTACTATATAAAGCGAAACGCACACATGACAACAGCCATAGTTGACAGGTGTGAACGGGTGAAAAGCTTAAGGGTGATTAAAAAAGAAATTATATGAAAAATATACTATTTCTACTACTACCAAAACATAGGAACTAAGCAAACAAACAAAAAAACTAGAAAATAAAGGTTTTAAATAAACTAGAAAGCTAAATGTAAAAGAAAAATTAAAAACTATTAAAAAAAAGGGCATAGAAAAGAGAAAAGACATGGAAAAATCCAGATCGAAACAACAAGACAGCAAAACCTCTTGGGAAACAGGATGCAACAAAAACATAAAAATAGGGTTTGTGGGGTCTTCTTTCTCACTGACTAATAATGCAAGACTAAGCAGTAAATCAACATATCAAACCTTTTTCCTTCATTCTATATACGTATGGTTTCCAAATTATGGATTATACAAATTATAAACATAAATTTCCGAACAAAATGTAGTAGATAAGTATATTTAAATAAACTTTCAATTTAGTGCAGATGGAGGTGTTTTAATTTTTATGTTTGATGTTTTATATTTCTTTTAGAAATTATCAAAGGTATTTGGGGACTTAGGAACTTCTGAGTGTAGTACACTCAAACCCATGTGATACACCAGGAAAAACTCCCCCTCCCCCACATGTTGCTACTCTTTCCAAATCAACAAACTACGAGAAAACTACAACAACGTATAACTGGGAAAACCTCGTGACAGTCATATTGTGAGCATCAAAAGAGGGCCCACCAATAGCTATATTTTATTTAATAGATTTCTGCTGATTATTTTCTTACTAAATCGATAAATAATTAAAGAACAAAGGGTGTCTTAAAGAAAATATTGTACAGAATAAACCAAGTGAAGCCAAAACTATATCACTTGATGAGTCCTGGATGGAGCTTATTCACAGAAAAAAAAAGGTTTTAAAAAGAAGGTCTTAAATGAAAAAGTGTATTACAATTTTTACCATTTTGGCATACCGGTAATTACTGTCCTTTAGCCAATGGCATTTATTAATCTCTACATAATCCATTCAGGATTAATTCAGACATTGATTATTTCAATAATTGATTAATCGCAAAGAATTCAATTATTGTACCAGTCCTGGCTGTCATAGTGTGGAATCTCGTTATCCAATGTGTATTAAGGAGTATACCACGTAAAGTAAAACAGCATTTTACATAACTTGGGGAACAGAGAGGAATCTGATGCAGATGTTATGAAATAACTGTTTTGTAAGAGGATCTGCCCACAAAAATAATTCATACTAGAACTTAATCTTCAACTTGCACTTTCATCTTTTCTTTATGCTGGAAACAGTCTTTTTCTTGCTCATTTTGCACTCTTCTTCCAAATGTCATGCGTATTTCAATTCTTCCCCGCACTTTTTTCATTTGGACAGTTGCATCACTTTTTTAAATTCTTCCACTCATTCTACCTTTCCTCTTTTTTCTTTCTCAGTCTCTCCATCTTGAACTTTACTCTCAGCCTAGCTTGCAAAGTTAAATTTGCTTATTTTTATCCTATCAGGTTTCTTTCCTTAGGTCTGTTGCATTCTTTCAGTCTTCCTTTGGTGTGTTTCTGTGTTGTTCTGTAAGTAGTAATCCATCTATTAGTCCAGGGTTATTGTTGCTTGTTCTGAACTCATTATTATTTTCACCTGATTGATTTTAGTCATGGACTCACACGGTTTAGGTCCTTTCCTCCATTGCTTAATTTTAAACCATTCCTTTACCTTGCTTCTCTTCCTTTCCACTCCTCCAATGTTCTTGGGGCTTTAACTTAACCTTATCTTCCTGCTTTTATTTCATCCTGGCATAATTTTTCCTAGGTTCGACCTTCTTTTTTCCCCCGGATCAGTATTTCACCACTTTCTTTAGACTTCCTTACTTTACTTCTAATCAGTCTTGTTTGCCTTTCTAGGCACTGTCCATGCTCTCCTTCACTTTTTGACTTGTTTAGTATTTTATTCATTCTTCCTCTCCCCTCTGAGCTCTTAGGATCCAATACAGTAACCCCCCCCCCCCAAGACACAAACACACACACACGCCCCCACAAACACACACACATCCTATCTTTCCCAAGCTTTAGCAGTCTCTGGGTAGCATTGCTTTGAAGCTGATGTGCAGAACGGGATTTGTCTCTTCCACTATTGTTTGACAGTTTGACATACATGTATACACTCCAGCTACTATATATGCTGCCAAGAACAGTTTACCAGCTAAAATATGGTTTAGCTTGTCAGTTTATCCACTTCACACCACCTCACTATCTGCTTTGGTATTTTTTTGCACTTGATCTCACACAATCAGGGATACTCATTAAAGTGCGTATATTGCCTTAATGTGTGAAGAATGGCGTTAAGCCTGTAAGGTTAGAGTTCTCCCACTCGGAGGGCCGTGCTGACCATATGTAAGCCAACACCTTCTACTTATTAAGCCTTTAACTGTGATATTAAAACCTTAGCTTACCAGCTGGCTTTGTGTTACTTAGAAAGAGTGACAAGAAGCTATCAGAGTAGCAGATGGGAAAGAGATACTGGGGACTTGATTTATGCAAAAAAAGTCAAAATAAAAAAATGTGTTTCTCTTATTTAATTTCTATGCATTGTTTTAATTTTTTAATGACCAGTGATGAAATCAAGACTGGTGCTTTTGAGACCAAGACCTGTATAAAATGTCATCAAATACTTCAGGACAGTGTTATTTTTTACACCACGTAATGCAAACAATGTCAGATCAATGATTAAATATTATATTGAAATAACTTTTTCTAAACAAATAAATAATTAATTATTAATCAAATAAATGAATAAATAATAAAATAAAATAAATTCAGACACACCTAGATACACATTTTAAAACAATACACTTGTTTACCTTGCGCAAAGGTATATAATGAATTCTAGAACACACTAAGGGTAATAAATCTTATTTTATTTTATATGATTACAAACCTTAAAAGAACTAGTTATTACCTACATAAGTGCACAATAGTATCTGACTTAATGCCAGCCCTAAAAGTGAAAACTTTTTTAAAATGTATCCCCTTAAATACCATGTTTTTAGAGCGTTAGCACAAAAGAATTGCATACCCAAATGCCATTGGCCAGTAAAATTATATCATAAAGTAAGTTTTACAAAAGTTTAGCTATGTAGCTTTACATTTGTACAAAATTATCATTATTTTTCTTTTAAATAGAAAAGGGGCAATTTTAATGTTCTTAGTTGACCTCTCCAACTCACTACCCTTATAAAACAACTATGTAAAATTTTAGATCTCTCGTCCAAAGCATTGGGAAACTGTGACCTTTCTGCAAACGGTCTATCTGGGTCAGTTGATCCAGATTAGGACAAAAAGCGTTAAAGTGGATTATTTGAATTGGAAATTAACCCCTTTATGCCAGGATAAGAAGGTAGAAGTGAAAATTATGATGTCAAAATGAATCAGGCCGAGGTGGTGGGAGTTAAGGGGTCATCCCATTGTTTTCTGAATGCCCCTGGATGCCTCAGTCAGTCCCACAAGGTGGAAGCCAATGGAACGGCTAGGGACACTCTTAAGGGACTATCTCTCTTGTCTGGCCTGGAAACACCCCTGGCTTCCCCCAGAAGAGCTGGGTGAGGTGTCTGGGGGGAGGGAAGTCTTGAGCCAGATCTCAAACTAGTCCTTTAGCAGTACCCCTTAACTATCAAGCATCATTCCCAATGAAATCACACTGCATCTGTTAAGGGTGCCTTGTTTAAAAGGAGGGGGTATAAGTGGGACTGGGATGCCCTCTTCCCTCCAGGGAAAAGTATATCAGTTGTTGCTGTAGCAACACAGTTTTTCCTAACTTGTGATCTTCTATGTAAAGAAGCAAACCAATGGAACTTAAATTTGAATGATGGTTCCCTCCGCTATTAGTTTTCCATTACATATGTTGCCAGATTCCACCCAGCCTGAACTGACACAGACTCACTATTTAAGGGCTGAATGGTCCACTTGCCCTACACACTATGTGTTTTGATACATCCATTATTGTGGTGGACCCTCCGCAGGAACGATAAGCCAAGGGTTAGTGCTTAAGGGACGTGACCGGGTTTGGAATTGGGGCTGGGAGTCGGGAAGTGTTCTGAGACTCGGTCCAGGGTAAGCAGAAGTATGAGTTTAGTTGTCAATGACATTATACATTTTACCAATCAAATTTTATTGATTTGTCATGATTTAACTAATGTCTGACCCCAAAAAGCAGAAAAACCAATACAGAGAAAAACCAAGGGAAAGTTTTAACAGGTTTATCGAGGGGATTGTGAAGAATCCACTGTTGCTCTGAACACTGCTCAACCGGAACTGGAAAGTGAGGGGAAGACACTACGGTTAGTTCAGATTCTTGAACTTGAAGAGGAGAAATAGATTGTAGACTCAGGTCTCCAGATAAGTGGTTGACTCTTAACTCCAGTCGGTGTGGGGTGTTCCAGTGTTTGTCTCATTCGATGGAGGGCGGACAGGGTTTACCTAGAATGCGGTTGTTTTTAGGTGAACGGAGAAACTGACTGCCACTTAGATTTCCTGCAGTACTTGAACGGGTTGTTGTGGAGATGAATCCCTTGCTCAGTGTGAAGCTCAAACGATCTCTCGGAGGAAAGTAGATCCAAACCACCAGTTTAAATCCTCAGCTCAGTTTGAAGCTCAGATGAACCTTCCAGGGAGAGAAGGTCCAGAACATCCAGATTGCAGGTTGACTTCCTGCCGTGAGGCACACAAAATAACAAGACTCAGGTGGACAAAAACTCAGTTTGGCTCAGCAAGACTCAGCTTGGCTAGAGTACCCAAAACTGGCAAACACTCGAGGTAGTGGCAGTCAGCAGCTTAAGAGCACTCCGTTAATGAGGTAACCCTCCGCAGGTGTGTGAGGAGGCGTACCAGAACCAGGCGCCTCCTGGTGGAGGAAGGGAGACAAACACAAAATCACAAACCACACAGACAGGAATCCTAACATGATTAACAACTTGCTAAAGATTTTGAGCTGATAAAAATATTTTTTTAAAAGTTAGGTAAAATACATAGGTCAGGTGTTTGTCCCCCATTTTATTTTATTTTTTTTTTATCTAGCATATTAGATTAGAAAATCTAACCCCTAAATGCTTTTCATGACAATGAATGTTTTGCCAGTAATTGATGAGGTATAAATTCTCCTTTTAAATCTTCATAAAAAAAAAAAGAAATAAGCTAAGAATATTTTTTGTCAGCCATATTATAATGTTGATATCTTTTAGTGCTTATCCCTAAAACAATCTCAAAGTAATACAAAAAAAAAAGTTAAAAAACAAAAACAAAAAAACAGATACACCCTTTGCAGCATAAACTTGTGTAACTCTTCTGGAAAGGCTATCCACAAGGTTCAGGAGTATGTTTATGGAAACCTTTGACCATTCTTCCAGAAGTGCATTTGTGAGGCTTGGATGAGGTCTGGATTTCAGTCTGCTCTACAGTAATTCATCCCAAAGGTGTGCTATTGATTTAGGATCAGGACTGTCTGCAGTCCAGTCAATTCATCTACACCAGACTCTACCATCTATGTCTTAGACCTGGCTTTGTACACTGGCGCACAGTTATGTTGGAAGAGGAAGGGACAGCTCCAAAATGTTCCCACAAAGTTGGGAGCATGGAATTGTGCAAAATCTATTGGTACACTGAAGCATTCAAAATTCCTTTCACTGGAACTAAAGCGATAAGCCCAGATCCTGAAAACCACACTATAATGCCGCATTCACCAAACTTCACAGTTGGCACAATACAGTCAGAGAATTACCGTTCTCCTCGCAAATGCCAAACCCTGACTTGTCCATCAGATTTCCAAATGAAGAAGCGTGATTTGCCACTCCAGAGACGCTCTCATCAGTGCTATGGAGTCCATTGGTAGAGTGCGTAAAAACCACAGCTTCCAATGCTTTGCATTGCACTTGGTAATGTATGGCTTGGATGCAGCCACTTTATCATGGACACCCATTCCAAAAAGTTCTATGCACACTGTTCTAGAGCTAATCTGAAGGCGCATGAGGTGTTGAGGTTTTTAGTAATTGATTCTGCAGAAAGTTGGGGACCTCTTTGCACTATGCCTTTATCATGGCCTACCACTTGGTAGTTGAGTTGCTGTTGTTCCTAAACAACACCATGTTCTTATGATACAGCTGATGGTTGACTGGGGAAAGGATCAAGAAAATGTTACAACTGGATTTTTTCCACAGGTTGCATGTTGAGCCCCTGAGAGTGGCCCATTTTCACAAGTCTTTGTAACTATGGACTTCATGCTTAGGTGCTTGACTTTACACACTTTATTCCAATAATTTTTTAATTGATGAGCAAATACTTTTTTTCAATGTATGGTATGTTTTTGTTAACATTTAACAATAGCATATCAGAAGTCCTGTATTCACATCTCAATCAGCAGTTAAACCTTGCTTATACCAACTAGTTTGGAGGCAATCTTCAATCTGACTAAAGGGATAGCCATAGTTTTTACGCTTTGAGGTTTATTGTGGGATTTTTCCTTTGGATGCTTTTCCTGTCGTCTTACACAACAGCAGAGTTGAGTTAAACTGTATTGCAGAAACATAGAGTATAGTTTAACATAAAGGCATTTTGGGTTTTGGCAACCATTCCTGGATGGATTACATTTTAATAAGGCTTAAAATCTTAACATGTGGCAATGTAATCGCTTTAACGGAAATGTTGGATTAAGGGGTTTAGCTGTGTGTCGGTACATGGTCTTTTCTTAAATGTCTTGCAAACCAGATGAATCCCTATGAAATGTCCCCAGAACTGACTGTGTGTGCCAAGCAAAGCACCACTGGCTAAAAGTCTCACATGTCAAATCTCTGTTACGTTTGTCTCTCAGATGGTGCAATGCAAAGGCTGACAGAGTATCTGGAAGGGCTTAAGAAGATTTGAGCTTTTGCTTCAGATCTTTGGCAGCATGCTACAAGCAATTCTTTTCTTGTGTATGATGTGAGAAGACAATCTGGATATATCCTTGCCACCTTCTGTGATTCTTTTCCAGACATAATTAAAACGTATAAATCCTCTGGTTCACTGGATTTTTGCTCTTAAGTCGGCAGTATGAAAATAATCAATAAAAATAATATTTGATATAATGGAATATATTTTTGCTGCTTGCCATTTTCATAACTAAATGAATAAAGAGTGTGCCAACGTAATGAAACATTCCTGTAGCAAAACCCATTTAAACTATGAACAACTAATTTTCTCACCTGAAGTCAAAGGCTTACATTTTAAAACTGATTGAATTTATGCTAATTAACGTGAATTTAGTTTAGTTTATTTAGTTATTATTACCTGTCACATCCTAATAATTCCTTATTTTCTTTTCTTACTAGTTTCAGTAGTTTATACCCATAGAAAATATCTGCTGTATGTCTCTCTCAATTATATTTTTGAAAAAATATGATGGTAAAAGATTTTTAAATCTTTTAACATGGGGAACTGGTGTCTTAAAAAAAAAAAAATGGATTGTATCCACATTAACTTATATTTTGATCTGTAGGGTCACTTTTTTTCTTATTATCTTTCATTGGTTTTCTGCAATATTTCCTCAAGCTTTCTGTAGTTTTGAAAAAAGTTGACTGTACACATTTAATATCCTCCTATGAATAGGAGAAGAGTACTAAAGTAATCAAGTTGTAAAATCAAATTTAACAGTAAAACTTGCATAAAATATGAAATACTTCTGTAATTTCAGACTAACCAAGATCAAAACATTGTAGTATATGTTGGGATGGAGACAAAATCTGATGCAATGGAAAGGAAGGTTTAAGCTCAGTGCTTTGTTGTCGTCGTGGGTATTCGTTATTGTACAGGAGCGGCATAAAAAACGTAAGAAGCTGTTTCCACGGCGAACCATTTTGTAAGAATGTGGGGTGGGAGTAGCCTATACTTTCCCATGACTCTAAGAACAAATTCTAAGAATATAATTTTAATTTAGTTAAATGTGAAGCCTATATATGTCATTACAAATGTGTTTCGTGAAGAAAAAGCCAAATCATCTTGGAAACAAGTTGATTCAATTTCGTTCTTCTGGGCCCTCACTCTTACCTGGGTCTTGGAACCCTGACTCAGTTGTCCATCCATGTCGGCTGGCATGTAACTATAGCATTTCACTCTAATCAACCAGGGCTTGTGATGATTCTGCTAATTTCTTCACCTAAAAGTCTCAGAAGATTAAAGGGACAGTCTGCACATCCGTATCAAGTCCGAGTTGTCTACAACTAAAACTGACCCTGAAAAAAGTTCCCATTTCAGCAACAAAGCTACAAAAGCTTAGAAGAAATCACACATGTGCTAAGCATCTCCTCCTGCTGACAGTTTATTCACAGCTTTCCTTAAGACATCTGTTTTATTTCAATTAATAAACATGTCCCTGTGATGGTGTTTTCATCTAAGCCCTAAGAAAATCAATTATCAAACTCAGACAAGCTGCTGCTATGGATTTAAAGGCCTCTTTCAAACCTCCCATTTAACAGAAAAGTTATTGAAAAAGCTAAACACTCTCCTTACAATGACCAGCTGCTTTGATGTCATCCAGTCAGGCTTCTGTGCTCACCACAGTGCAGGGACTGCCCTTGCCAAAGGGTTTAATGACATCTGTAAAAATGTAGAAGAACCACAGTGCTGGTATTATTGGACCTTAGTGCAGCTTTTCACACTCTAGATCTTTTTTTCATTAGAGAAACTGGAAAAGTTGGTCAGCCTTTCTGGTTTAGGACTGGGCTGGTTTAAATCCTATTTTATACCAACAGAAATCCCTTCAGTGAATAACTGATTCATGGTAGTTTTGTTGTACAAAACAAAAAGCAAAAAAAAACTTGTTTTGAGATTAAAATGTGAAAGGGTTTCTTCTTGTTTTTTGTGCTTGTTTTTTTCATAAGATTTGAATTTTTAAAATATTTTTAATCTAATCTGACCTAATCTTTTTTTTCTCAGAGTAATACAATCTTAACCATTTTAACGAGACATTAAAATAGTAATGGAGAAGAGAAAAACAATACAGTTTATACAGATGAATGAAATCCATCCATCAATCCAATCTTCTCCTGCTTATTCCATCAGAGTCAGGGTGAGCCCGGTGCATATCTCTGGCAGTCTAGGAGTGCAAGGCGGGGTATAGCCTGGACAGCTCGCCAGCACAGACACACACACAACTTGGCACACAACTAAGGAAAATTTAGTGAAGCCAATTAACTCAACAGTCGCGTTTTAGGACTGTTGGAGAGAACCCATGCATGCACGGGGAGAACATGCACAGTCCATACAGAAAAACCCCAGGCCAGAAATTCAACTTGCAAGGCAAAAGTGCTACAAACTATGTCAACATACAGCTGGTCAATTATAAAATCATATATACAAAACACTGATAATCAGTTTGTGAGCTCAGGTCCTTCTATGTATGCAGTGATTAAAAAATGGATGTAGACATTTTTTTTTTAATTAGGCACTTTTCTTGAATGGAAAGGACTGTTGTGAATTACGAAAAGGCATTATATAGGTTCTTAGAATTTGTTTTTGTACCTCATTTTAAAATGTGATTTCTGTAGAAGCAAAAGCAATTAGAGAAAAACAATAAAACAGATGGTGACGAAAGAGAATGACTGTGTGAGAAAGCCAAGGGCAATAAATCAAGCACAAAGGCAATGAATAACACAACATTAGGAGAAAATTGAAACAGATGAAAGTAAAACCCTGAAGGTCTTTTGAAAGTTTATTTTTCTGAAAGAGAATATCTCCTTTCCTGAGCAAAAACACTGAATGTATCTTCTATTTCATATAGGCTTTGCCCAGTGGGTTTATCCTTAAAGGCATAGTGGCATATTCATAGAATGCGGCGTTGTAGTGCATAACCAATGATTTTAGGAAAGAAGAAAATTTTTAAATAGAATTTCTCCTATGTCTTAATAAGTCTTAAATATAATATTTATGTTTGGACTTGGCATCTAATTTGGACTGCATGAAACAAACTAGAAATCCACAGAGAAGACAATCTAATTTAATTTGTGTCATTTTAATCAAATATCCTGTACTGATTATACTAAAGCCAATATTTCAAGCGACTTCTTAAGTGGGACTCTGGGTGAGATTAGATTAGAAATCCGTAGTTAGTTTTTCATGTGTGAAAATCATGTGCCTTAGATTGTTTATGACCAGTTTGAAATATTCATCCATGAATCCATCTGCTGTAAAAAAAAAAAAAAAAGTTGCCCCGGTTACTGTGTTAGAGGCGGAGTATACCCTAGATAAGCCACCTGTCACAAGATTACAGAGAGAAAGGAAGAACAGCTGTGCACTTACTCACCTCTAGTGGCATATTAGTGACCAGTTAGGCTAATATGCATATTTGTAACAGTGGATGAAAGCTTAAGGCTGGTACACACATATTACTTTCCTTATCCTCTCTTTCATCTATAACAAAATATTCTATGTGGCAAGCCATACTGAATGTGTGTCGGATCAGTACGATATAAAGACAGCCTTTCCTCTTAATTTAAGGCTTTTTTCTAAATCTGCTTTACACTTTAAATGTCTGACTTCCTGTTTGGCTGCTGTGTTCTTTTAGAAGTTGACAGACTTTGCATTGTGTTCTGTCAGAACTAGACTTGCTCAGTATTTCTGTCAGGGTGGGACTTTCTGTCATGTTACAGTGTCATGTCAGTGGGGATTAACAAATTGATTAGATTGGTTTTGATTTGAAACAGGGAGTCTTTGTGTATAAGGAGTAAATGCCCGTAAATAGGGATGGGTATGATTAAAGATTTGTCAGTTCTACTCTTAATAATACTTTTTTTCAACGCTGTATTTTATTGATACCCAATTGATACTTTTTCAATAAGACGAAAGGCAAAAAGAGGATTAATGACTGTAATTGATGCACTTGTGTGAGGTGTTTTCTTAAAATTACAATTTTTTCAGCAAAGCTGTTACATAATGATGGCAGCATGTGTAATGATCTCAGAATGTAGGACCCAGAATTCGAGGCGAGACAGGCAGTGGGAAAGTTCAAAGCGTTTATTAACAGACAGGTGCGCGGGACTGCTCGTCTGCTGCGGGAGGGATCTCTGCAGAAATGGGAGAATACAGGTCAGCGACTCGATATGGAGCTTAACACGACTTGGAGCAAAGTCACTGACCTGATTCAAAGTTCAGTCAGTTCGCGGAGCTTTGACCGCAGTTGCGGCGGGCCACGCCCCCAGACTTCCTAGAGTGCGCGCAGCAGACGCCGAGCAGCAACAGAGTCCAGAAGGGAAATCCAAGGCCGAAGTCAGAAGACAGTTCCAGGTTCAGAAGCCGGTAGAATCCAGGATCAGACAGGACAAACAGAGCAGACAGGGGCAAGGCAAAAACTCTAAATCCTCAGGACAGAAAACTGGTCAATATCAGGAAAACAGGCAGAATTCCGATTGCTAGGGAACGTATCACAAAAACACAAGAATAACCTGGCGCTGATGGGAGGCGACACACAACTTAAATAGTAGAGGAACCAGGTGAAAATGATCGGCGATAATCAGCTGCAGAACCAATTAGACAGGAAAGCAAGGAGCAAAGGAAAAAAACAAACCATCAGCGCCGAGATCATGACAGCATGCATTGTCTGCATCTTTTTTCTTGATATGAAGCCAAACTTTGGACCTTTTTATTCATTCTGTTATTGTATTATGTTATGTCTTATTGTTGAATGACATTATTAGCCAACTCTTCAGCATGGACAGTTGCCATCGGCTGCCATTAGTCACTACAATACATCATCACTAAATGTACATATGTGCTCTTTCTTTGATCTAGGTTGTAGGAGAGAAATTTGCAAGACAGAACCAGATTGAAAACACTCTAAAATATAAATACTCCACATTTTTTGTTGAAGCGCCAGATCCCTGGGTCTTCAGAACAGGCTGGTTTGGGCTGTTTACTCAACCCAGATGAGTAGTGGGAGTTCTGGCTAATTGCAGTCAGTCAGTCTTTACCCAATAATTATTTAAACACACTAAATCATTTTAAGATGTTTTCAGAAAGTTCACCTGAAAGTGTCACCTATTTAGTCAGTTTGTTAAGTAACAGCCTGCTTTTAAATTGGTGTCAAAGCAGCTAGAGCCCCAGATTCAGGCCAGTGTGGGCTGCCTATTGAGCCACATTATGGAGTGTGATCTCCAGCTAACCGTAGCTGTATTGTCCGCCGGTCAGGCGGTCATATCCCTGTCAATTACAAAGAAATTTTAAGATTTTTTTTTAAGCAGGAAAGTTTACCCCAGGAGGGAAACAAGTCGGTGTATAGGACAGTGGTGAACATCACTGTCTCTGAGGAGGAGAATGACCTCATCCTGAATGCAGAAAAGAAAAAGGAATTAACTCTGGGCTTCAGGAAGATTCCTACCCCTGCACAGCCTCCTTCATCAGAGGGACTCAGGTGGAGAGGGCTGACAGCTACAGATCCCTGAGACTGTAGTTTCCATCTGACCTGAGCTGGACGCTGAACACCACACACAATAGTGAAAAAATCTGCTATTGCCCTCTAATACAGACCTACAGATTACTGATAGAGAGCATCCTCACTGTGGGCATCATTGTCTGGAATGAGGAGCACCACCCAGGCAAAGAGGAAGGCTCTGCAAAGAGCCATAAAGACAACAAAGAGGCACAAAACGTCCTACCTTGTACTCTATGCATGTGCAGAGCTGTCTGAGATGAACAGAAGGAATCATCAGTGACTCACTGCACCTAGCTCTCTCTGCTCAGACACAAACGCTGCACATACAGCCTAAGACACAGCGGAGCAGATCATATCCCCCCCACACACAACCTGCTTTTTCAATAGCTTCTTCCCCTCCGCAGTCAGACTGATAGCTAAACAGTAACTGCTGGATAACAACACATCTACAATTATGCCTACTTAAGCAATATGTTACCTGTGCAATATGTTTCTATGGGAATAAGTGACCCTCCGTAACCTTGTCTCTTTATTAATACATTTAATCATATTAATAACTCTGCACACCACCATTTTTGCACACCATGTTATACATTTCTATGTACCTAAACTGTGATTATTTTTATATATATTGTCACTTTAAAATACCTGACATGCTATATATGTATAGAGTCTCCATATCTGTCCTGTTACCATTTTATTTTTTCTTTATATATTTCTTATATACTCAACTCTTTATGTTGACCATGCAAACTTTGCAAAAGCATTCCTTTGTGGGTAGACTGTGGTCTACCACAAATGGCTAGCAATTATCTGGAATTTCAAAACTTTATCTGTATAGTCAGTTATTTGGCAGAGTTCCTCTGATAGAGCAGCCTGCCAGGCTAACCAGGCAGTAGTGGGAATCCTAAGAGAGAGCCGTCAAATTTGGGGATTGGGGATTACCTGCTGCCAGGATTCTTCTATAGTGACTGAAAGTGAATATAAACCGTTATATATACAAATAAGGTGTTTGTTTTAAATTAGTAATGATCTCATGGAGGACTCTGAATCTTCCTTGTAGAAGCAGGAAATATACATTCTACTAAGACTGGCTTTTTATGTAGACTTACTTTATTACAGTGGGTAGTACTACCGCCTTGCAGCAAGAAGGTTCTGGGTTTGATTCCTGCCCTTGGAACCTTCTTGGACGTCTGTTTGCATTTTCTCCCTGCACGTGCATGGGTTCTCTCCGGGTATTCCGGCTTCCTCCCACAGCCCAAAAACATGACTGTTAGGTTAATTGGTTTCTCTAAATTCCCCTTAGGTGGGAGTGTTTGAATGAATGGTTGTTTGTCCTGCGATGGACTGGCGACCTGTCCAGGGTGTCGCCTCTCACCCGTAGACAGCTGGAGATAGGTACTAGCACCCCTCACGACCCTGCTTGGGATAAGCATGATAGGAAATAGATGGATGGATGATTCAGGGCTGCAAGAGAGTTCAAGAGTTGGATGTTGGCTTTTGGGGATCCTTCCATTGTTACATCCACTGTATAAAGCTTCTACTTGATAAAAATATATCATCCTTTTTCAGACATGAGCTTTTAATTGATACATTTGGACTGAGACATGTTCTGCATATTCTGTAGGTTTCTGAGATTACCTTTTAATTATAATACAAGAAAATAGCTCTATATATTTGTTTTTGGTGGTTGGTTTTGAATGAATTATACAGTTAAGCAGCAACTCTGGCCAGATGCTAGTTGATTAAAAATAAAACGTCAAATATACTTTTTAAGCTGAGTGGTTTACTTTTAACAGGTTGGGGATTGCTGTAAAGGGAGAATCGTTTGTATGTTCTTATTATCGCCACCAGCTGGACTGATGCTTAGTGCGGTTTCTCTCAGGCTGATTGTTGCAGGGCTTCCAGAGTAATGGGAAAGCAGGCTGGTTTAAAGCAAGATTTAATTCTGGGACTTTCAGGGGAAAAGGGACTATAATGATCATTTCAACTGGTCTCACAAGCCAGAACATTTACTGCAAAGTAAGAGTATGAAAAATATCTTAATGTGCAGCCAGCAGTTGAGCGACTGGAAAAGTTATTTTTAAAATGTCTCAGATATTAAATGTGATGAAACTGGGATGTGAGTCAGCTCCTATAGGCCTGAGGCCAAGGCTTAAACCAAAAAGGTAAACTGCCCCCTCTGGGTTGGGAGAATTGCTAGAAGGACTTTGCATACAATTTGAGATCCCCCAGAATAACTAGGATGGCCGTGGGGAGCAGGATGCCTTGGGTTCCCTCCAGGACAAAGCAACTTGATCTCAGATAAGTAGTAGACAATGGTTTGATGAATGGATGTCGGCAAAAAGAGTTCAGATTAATTGGCTGCAGGGTCTTAGTATCTTATCTATTTTAGCTGATTAAAATAAAACGAGTATTCCTTAATGATAATGGAGGAGGGGGTGGCAATATTGATTTAAAATGTTCTTGTACTTATTTATCTCACAGTTATTATCTATACATATAGTCCATTTAAAAAAATGTAATCCAGTTTTTACTATCAACTTTCACTGACCATTTGGTTCACACATACTTTAGCTTCTGTTCTTTCCTTTCATCTATGTGTCGTCTTTCATCGTCTACTTTTTGCCCCATCCTTGCCAACCCTATAAATCCCTCATCTGTGAGGCTATAAGAGACAAAGTGCCAAAAGCTGACAGGCTATATCATTCATTTCATTCCTGTCTGTCTGTGATTTTTTGTTTTGCAGGCCTGCAGCTCATGAGGCAAAGTGAGTGATAAAAAGATTTATCTACACTTTGTTGCTTTCTTTTCACCTGTTTGTCTTTGGCTGGTGTAATTATCACTTTAACCTTCCTGTCTGCTTTGCATGTATTGCTTTACCTCACTTGGCAGCAATAACAGTGTTTTTTGTTTTTATTAAAACTGAATTGATGTCTATGTTTATTAAATCTACAAGGTTGTTTTAGTGACGTTTTGTTAGAAGTGTCTGTTAAAATAATAAACACTCAAATAGATAAGTAAAATGTTTGGCACCGACTGACAGGTCCCTCACTTAAACGAAAAAGTTTAAGACCTTACTCTGGGTTAACTCGACTGCATACAAGAAACCAGAACCAAACAATTAGAAGCAAAGTGCTTCTATGCTATTCATACTTCACTAATCTGGAACTAACTCTCAGAAAACTGCAAAATTTCTTGAACCCTAGCCTCCTTTTTTTCTTGTATGTATACAAACTTTTATGTTTAGTTGTCTTTAACTGTGCTATCTAAACAAGATTAGTTTAAGTTTGTTGTTCATCTTTATTTTGTTTTTCTTATCAATTATTTTGATATTTATTTTTCCTTAGCTTTCATATTCTTTTCCCTTTATGATTTGCTATTATGTACAGCACTTTGAATTGCCGTACTACTGAAATGTGCTATTTCAATAAACCCCTTGCATTGCGAAGTCTGACAGGACCATCATGCTGTCTATTTCTTTCCCTGAAAATCTTAGTTATTTATGTTTGTTGCATCTAATCTGCTTAGTTGAGCTACTTCAGTAGTCTGACTTTCCTGTTATATAAACATAATTTTCTTTCTCACTGAATCATGTTAATTATTCAACAATTTAATTGAGAACAAAAAACAAAATTTCATTCATAATATATAGATGGACCACAAAGAAAATAAAGCCACTTTCCCTGTATTTTGTTTTCAGAAATTACTTTTGAAAAACACAAACCTATGACTTATGTATAAAACCCAGCCTTTATTTTTAGCTGATTTTTGTGATTTTTTTTTTGCTCTCGTCTGTATTTACAGATACATGTATGTGTTGGCAGATTAGTTAGTGCATTCAGAAGACATGCCTTGAAATAAAATGAAAGGCATGCATTGCTTCTTCCTCCATTCGCTATCCATTGTTGATATTTAGTTTGGTTTGCTACTTTATGTTTAATTTCGGTTTACATTAAAACTTGTGTAGCACTTTTTGTGTCGTTTCAAATTTAAATAGAGTAAAGGAAAGCAGTAGTGAATCAAAGAATTATCCGATTCAGTTCATATTGGGAACTGTTAGAGGAAAAACTCTTTCGTTACATCTCTTATATTTACTATATTGGCATTTCTTTTTCTTCGTTAATAGCATCAGCTGTTTTGGAAAAGCTGTCAACCAGATTTAGAAACCATTCTCTGGAAGTGCATCTGTGAGGTCTTGGTCTCAGCAGTAATTCTTCGCCAAGATGTTCTATTGAGTTGAGGCCAGAATAATGCAGACCAGTAAAGCTCATTGATACCAAACTCCCTTATCCATGTCTTTATAAACTTTTCTTTGTAAAGAGGTGCGTGGTTTGTTTGAAGAGGTAGGGGCCATCTCTACACTGTTCCTAAAAACGTTGGCAGCATTGGATTGTCAAAAATCTCTTTATATAACGAAGGATTCAAAGTTCCTTTTACTGGAACTAAGGGTCCAAGCCCAGCCCATGATAAACAGACCCACAGCATAATCAGATCAGGTGGTGGACTGAAGGAGTGGAATATATTGACTTCACCCACTTTAGCCAGAAGGCTTGGCATTCTATCACATTACCACACTGTAGAGCTCCTGAAAGCATCCTATTTTTTTTCACAAAATGTTTTAGAAACAGTCTGTATGCCTAGGTGCTTAGTTACATACACCTGTGGCCATGGAAGGGATTGGAACATCGGATTATGTTTACTTGGATGAGTGAGCAAATTCTTTTGCTTAAGTCTACAGGAAAAAATGCTGCTTGCTCCCAAACTGCTCTGAGCTTAGACCTTACATTTGAGTGGTCCACAATTTTTTTTTAATAATGCCCGAAAACTTAACCAATACAAGAGCAGTTTAGTGTGATTGAATGCCAGATTTTGAATATAAAATTTAATTAAAATTTTCATGAAATATTTGGAAAATTTGAATTCAGAAATCCGGATTAATGTAAATTCTTTAAAAGGTTTGTGTATTTTGCTTTGCTCACATACCACCTGCACAGCTAAGACACTGTACTGTATCATGTCTGACAAAATCTTTCTCAATTCAGTTACGTCTAGACCCCCAGACTGGATTGTGCTGTAGAGCAAAATGTAATTTTTGTAAGTGATATTGCTTGAACTAAGCGCCTGAGTTAATCTCAGTGTTCAAGTGACATTCGGAGTTATCTCGTACATTATTCTGAATCCCTTAGTTTCAAATTATCACAGTGGCTGGGCTGGTATCAGTATGAAAATCACCACCAAGGAAATTGTGTCTGTATCAGCACTGACAATGATATATATGTCTTCATGTTTAGGGGTTTAGCAACTTTTCCTTTCCGCTGGACTTGCGACCCTCTTTCTTCCACGGTGTGGACAGGCTTATGCCCAGTGTAACTCTAAAACTTAAAGAATTGGTTTAAACTATATATGTAGGAATAATATAACTATGGGGAGTTTTGTTTGTTAAAAGGTGTGTAAATGCAAAACAAAAATCAAAGGTCAATGTCCTGTTTTGGTACATTCCAGTAAAATACTGTGGGTTACTGTTTTACATTTAGATGTATAAAATGCTCATATATCTTTAACTAAACTAAAAAGGTCTAAAAACCTGATTTTTTTCTGTTAAAATATTGCTCACTTAGTAACATAAAGAGTGAATTGATTTTTAAGAAACCTTAAAAAGAATTTTATTTGAGAATTATGAAGAGGAAGTTTTAGAAACTAAGTATGAGGTATGGCTGGGTAAAAAAAAAAGAAAAAAAAAAATATATATATATATCATGACAGACACCTGACCACTTCCACTAGCAAATATGTCTAATAAAAATATCTGTATTTCATTGAATTCTGTTTCAGAACTACACAGCATTCAGGGGGATGTAACAGAGGAAAGGATTTAGCTTTTCAACCTCTCACAGGTAAGCTAAGCAATGTCGGTAGTAATTTGTAGGCTAACAATATCAGTTCAGCTTTTTTTCCCCAAACCTTAAAGCAGTACTAAAAATCTTTTTACTTTGGTTGATTTTGACTCCCCCCAGTGAAATAAGAGCTGTATTGTTTTGTTTGAAGGAAGACAGCCTTTCCCATGAAGACCAGCATATTAAGCCCATAGCATAGTAAAATCCTGATCTTCTGGTCATCTGCAGTTTTATTGAACATTTCTTTCTCCAGTAGCTGTGTGAAAGATGAATTGCTATGTAATAAATCTAACTGTAGCGAAACAATGTCAAAAGACAAGGTTAAAAAATGGTAATGGCTTTTTCAAGTCAGAGCACTTGACCAAAGTGCATTACACTACATTCATTCATTCATCCATGAACGCACACTCTCACACACCAATGGTGGAAAGATACATTGTAGCCACAGCTGCCCTGGGGCTCACTGACAGATGCGAGGCTGCCGCACACTGGCGCTTTCGTGCCCACTGACCACCATCAGTAGGCAACGCAGGTGAAGTGTCTTGCTGAAGGACACAACAACAGGACTTGAACCAACAAAACCTCCAATGGCAGAGCAAACTCCTTCATCCAACGCCACTGTCACCTTTAGACTTTGATTTTCTATTGTATTTTTTTTGCATTGCTGCCTCATGACTCCCCCACAATCTCACTCCACTTGTCAGTGCTAATGAGCTAACAAGTTTAGAGCCTTGAAACAGATAAATATAATGTTATGTAATTTGACAGTAAACAAAACCGCAGATCCCAACAGGAAGTGTTGCACAGCCTGAATATCAAGCCTGCACAATTTACATGCATATACAGCGTCTCAGGTGAATTTAGGCGCATCGACTTCCGTCTTTATAATGAATCGGGAAAGAGGGAATTGATTTGTGCCATAAAGCAGTGTGGTAATAACAGAAGCTATAAAAATATTTCATGAAGGTTGCAAAGTTAGTAAGTGTTGGTTTAGTCCAAATAAGTAAAAAAGATTATTTTATAAAAATCAATATAAAATCAAATGAAAGACCTCCATATGAGCTTTTAAATATTTATTAAAAAAAAAACATTCATAGAATACACTAGCAAGTAGATTGTAAAATGTATTTATTTTTTCTGTTACATTGCTGCATCAACCTGCCTAACTTAAGGAGCAATAAGTAATAATTATGTACACTGTTTCAAATCAAATTTGAAATTAGAACATTACAAAAAATAGCTGTTGTTTTATTTGCCATTTCCACTCACATCAGTATACAGTGGTTTTATCAGCTGTAAAAGGAAAAAGATCTTGTCCAACATGGCAATCACTGCTGTTAGCGGTGAGTGTGTGAAGCCTCCAATCATCCATTTCCAACAACCAAGTGGCTCCCTTTTGTCAGTGTGGCTGACTGCTTCACTGCAGGGCTATGAGAAAGTGTCAGACTTGTTCTGTCACCTACACCTTCTGTCTATCCCCATGCAAGCGACTGTGCATGTCTCTAGTTGAGAGAAGGGCTCTCCCGTTTGCTCTGCATATATACGATTTTCTTTTCTTTCTTTTTTATCAAAAATACCTTCTTGATAGTAAATTCCTCACACATTTATTTGCCATTAAATGGTGCCACATTTTTAAGATTATTGGTTGTAAGAGTAAAGTTCAGTATATAGGTTTCATATGTGAAAATCTGCTACATTGGCTCTCTTAATTAAGAGTATATTCTGCTACTGGCTGTACCAGTGACACCTTATTGTCATTTATTTGACATTAAGGTGTTTTTGTTTATTTTACTCACTTTTGTATTAGTAGAACATACAAGCATTTAGGATAAGATCAGATCAAACTTTTCTTTATACCATGGGCGTAGGTTTGCATAGGGACCATAGGGACATGTCCCTACCAAAATTTTTAACCGACCTAATTGTCCCTACCAATAATTGGATGTGAGCAGCATGTTTATAATTTACAGCAGTAGTTGTTGTGGCAGTGGCTTTTTTTCCTCTCGCAGCTCCTCTGCCTGCTCTCTCCTGTCCCTTTCACGTAGCAGCGCATGGAACTGTGCTGCGTTGTTTAACTCCACTCTCATTGGTTGTTCTGCCTTAAGTTCCGCCTTCTCTCTCTCTGATTGGCTGTTTTCTAGTCCGGGTGTGCTTCGAGCACAAAATTTAACATTTATTCACACTAGAATGCCGCGGTTACTACATTTAATATTAGGCTGCAAAATTGGTGTCCCAATTAAAAAAAGGAATATCATGTACACTAAAAAACAAAAACCTTTTTTTTTTCTTTTATTAAACGAAATATTCTGAGTCAGCCAGGAGTTCTGAGGACTGCTGGGAAAATTGGCAAATAAAGGCTGTAAGCCATCAACATGTCTGATTCTTAGCCACAGCCAACCAAAAAGAAAATGTGAGGGTTTCCTTTTTACTGATATTTAGTTGCTATTACTGTTTTCATTTTTTGATGACTCTTTGAGGAGGTTCAGCTATACTTATTAGCAGGTGTTATTTCTCTTATAGAGTATAACAACAAGAAATGGCGCCTAAACATCTGCTAGGTTTTGTTTAAAAAGCATAATTAGGGTTCCATATAATAATAGTAATTTAATTGACTATTTATAGTTCTAGAAATAGGATAAAGACAAGAACAAACAGCGGAAGAATATTAACATTGATTTTATCTTACATAGATTTCCACTCGGTCTATAAGTAAATTAGTACAAACATTAATGTCTGGTAAAAATGCTTGAATCTGGCTGTTTATTTTGGATATTATTAAATTACAGATAAGATAGTGTTATATTGTCTTTTATAATTGTTAAAAGTGATTTTATAATTCTATAAACTTAGGCTCATTCTTAGTGTTGTGTTTGTAGATGATGCCACTAAAAAAGAAAACAGACATAAGGGGCTATTTAAACAGTCAGACAGTAAGCAATATAGGATGATGAGAAAAGGTTGTGTTACATTTAATCATTTACTATTAAAAAGAACCTTATATAATTATAGAAAACACAGATATCCAGTAATAATGATGCAGGGCAGCTTGTAGGTGAAGCAGCTGGCCCTTCAGTGCTTCAGGTGATGTCTAAATAAACCAGGTGAAACTAAAATATTTCCTTGAGAAGTTCTGGATGGAGAATATTGACAGACAAAAACATTTTTTTTTAAATCTTATATATTATATATATATATATTGTATTTTTAAAATTTTGGTATAATTACTGATCTAAGTGGGTTGCTCTGGGGAAAGGCACATTTTACATTTATATTACTGTATGTCTTAAAGTCTCTATACTCCAGTTAATGATGAATCACTTACTAAATTAGTTGACAAATATTGAAATAATCAATTAATACGGTTCATTTTTTCAGTCCCAGATAAAATAGATAAAATGGGCTACACAGAGTAACTACAGCCCAGATGTTCAACTTTATAGTGAAGTTATTATTTTAATGAATGTATTATTTTGCTTGATGCAGAGAGAGCATAGTAGGTAAAAATATAAGAGTGGGGTTTAACTCTGCACAATTCTATATCTTCAAAAGAAAATACTGTATTTACCTTCTCTCTTAGTCGTTCAAATGAAACCATGTTCAAAGTGGAAAACAGTCCTAATTCCACATTCATCAGAGCAGGTGATACTTCAAACATTGATAAACAGCATCTAATGAGTGTAGTGCTAATACAATTTTTATTAATGTGGCAAAATGCTGCTTTTCTCTGTTAGCAATGAATTCCCCTTATCAGTATGGATGCTCACATCATACATAAAAAAAGGACATGCATATTGTATAGCACCAATGACAACCCACCGATTGTCCCTACCAAAGTTCAAATCAAACCTACGCCCTTGCTTTATACCATCCCAAATAATTGCACTGCCACCATTAAAAACGTCCTGGCTATGGCTGAAGATATTATGGAAGTCATTTTGCCAAAAATCAAAATTATATTTCAATTTGATTTAGAATTTCTCAGCAAAACTGAATCCATATTGCAGATGTGAGAAATTTTCCAACCTTAGGTGCAGCTTTGTGCATGCTCAACCCAAAATGCGTTGCCTTACAAATCCTAAATGAAGGGTAACTAAACATGCTTTCAAACATCATAAATATAATTGCTTGTGGCAAAAAAAATTCCTATTTAAAAGAAAAGTAGATAACTACTTAAAACTGTAGACAGCTTAGGGGATTTTAATGACACCTAAACTGAAAATCCTGTGGAGCCTTTGATATATTATTGGATATATTGGTGTTCAGCCAGAAAACATGTGTATTAGCACACTAAGGTTACCCTAACAAAGCCTAATAGACCACCCCACTGTTCCACCTCTACAAAGCCTGAGTAAACTGGTCACTGTGACCCATTTTTTTAAATCTAGCTTAAGGAACTGCAGGACCACTATGACAGAGGCTTTTAGAGTCTTTGAAACTTCAACTGTTGAAAAACCAAGATATATCTTGATACACCGATAATTGGTCAATTGCTCTCTGACCAAGCCATCTAATACAGACTATTTTTGCACTACACACACATTACCTGTCTTTCTGAACAAAATTCATGTAAGGACTAGTAAATTTACTTGTAAAATTCACTAGCTCCTATAGATTGACAGTTTCATCAAGAAATGGCCCATGGCATCGGATTAGGGAAAAAAAGAGCATCATTTTGCGTTTTCTTATAGGTTTAGTCTTTAAAAAGCAAACATAAAAAGCTAATCCAGTGCCACTGTGTCTTCAGGAACTAAATACTACCAGAAGCCTCATTTTCAGTAATATCATAAGCCTTTAATCCTTTCCTCTTTGCACCTACATTCCCTTGATCTCCTGTTGATTCCAACTTTTACCGAATCGACATGATACTTTGATGTTTTCAGAAACTGACGGAATCACAAATGATTTTACATTAGTGCTTTGAACAGATCAGACTCATTTTAAATTTCTTCTCTGGGCCTAATTTCATATGTTTTGTTTTTTTTCCCCTCTGTGCTATTTTGTTCATCAAAGTGGCTTTGGGGATGTTCTCTCATCACTGCGCACTCACCTGTTCAAGCCACCATCTGTGTCCCAGTGTTGTGACCAACTTTTGGGTTTAATGGAGCTCGGCACAGAATGTGCTGCTCTACAGTGAGCCCACATGGATGCTCACGTTAGATCGTTTTGGTCCAAGGACACCTTTGATTGTGTTTTTCTCAGGTCATTTGTTTCTGTTGTGTCACTGAAGCAGCTAATTCAAACTGAGCAAGTGTTCAGAAACATGACACATAAATCACCATGGTAAGCAACAAAGACTTTGGGACCATCTGTACCTTCCTTTTTTTTCTGTTTAGCTGCTGTCTTCTTCGGAGGATAGGCTTTATGCGTTGTTTGCCTCAGTGTTCCTGCACTAACCACCTTCACACTGTGATGGCAGATAACGCTAATAACAATTTAACATGGGATAATTGGATCTGAGTTTGTTAGTTTTGCCTTCAACATGAACAAATGTTGCTCTACATGGCTCTTGACTTCCAATAGATGATAGATATCTTTGTGCTTTTAATCAACGATACTTCTGGAACTCAGGAGGTGTCCATCAGGCATGATTAAAAAAAGACTATAAATAGGAAGCTGTAGCAATGTGGCAGAAGGATTATTTCTGTTTCTATGAAGGAACCTTTTGCAAAGTACATTGGTCTTAAAAAAGCACTGTTTTTACTGGTCCAGTCAGATTCCCAATTTGATTATGTTGGAGAATCTGTAGAAAGTCAAAGATGATGGTAGCTGTAAGGAAGCCTTTTAAACACAGACATCCTCCAAAAAAAATCGCAAAAAAAAAACCTATGAACTAGAAGGATCAGCGTTCACCTTAACTCACCTTAATTAAGTAAGTAAGTAAGGAAGGAAGGAAGCAAGGAAGGAAGGATCAGCATTCACCTTAACTTAATACATAATAAACATTTTTTTATTGTTTCTTTTAACTCCTTATTTTCTTTATGATATTGTCGTTTTGAAATCTCTAAAAATAATTTCAATACTCTGTATTAGAGTCCTGCAACGGGTCGGGTACCTGCGGGTCCCCGACGGGTCACCCGCTAAAATGCTCTTTTGTGGGTGAAAAATACATAAATAAAAATAAACGGGTCGGGCGGATATTTTTTTACTGCGGGCGGGTAGTTGGTGATTTTTTTTTAATGCGTGTGTGTTGTTATGGACATCAGAAATGTTATATTAATCAGGCACTGGGGTCACCCTTGTTGTAGCTTGAAGCCCTGCCGGCAGTGTGGGCTTCCCTCCAAAAAGGCCACAGTCAGTGCATACACGTCTGCTGCAGTGTTAATGGCGCTGTTCTGCAGCGCAACGTACTATAGCCTATTACTTGATGTGTTAACGGGTCGGGTTGCGGGTTAAATCTCCACGGGTCGGGTCGGGTTCGGATTTGAATTGAAGATATCCGCGGGTGACGGGTCGGGTTCGGTTTTCATCCTAACGGGTTCGGGCGGGTG
This sequence comes from Cyprinodon tularosa, assembly GCF_016077235.1. Classification (NCBI taxonomy): domain Eukaryota; kingdom Metazoa; phylum Chordata; class Actinopteri; order Cyprinodontiformes; family Cyprinodontidae; genus Cyprinodon; species Cyprinodon tularosa. The sequence continues at coordinate 147,635 of NW_024039490.1, read as the reverse complement.
CGGGTTGGTAAAACTCAACCCGTGCAGGACTCTACTCTGTATTATAAAAAATGAGAATGATGAAATGCTCTATAAATGATTTTAAAAAAGAGCTACAGAACAAAAATAATATTTCAATCTTAGCTGACTGGTGAGTTTTTTTTTAGATAATGCTGTTGACACCCCATGAGGCCCCTGAGGGCCCCTTTGGTAGGTGAACTTAGGTGACCCCTGCTTTGGAATACTGTCTTTTGTTTTGTTTTGTTTTTTTGCATATGTGGCCAGTGATCACTTGCCAATGGGAATTGTTCCAAGAAGGGATGGATTGGAACTCAATTTATACATTTAATTAATTGATTAAACTCTAGATGCTGTTGTTTATTTTTTCAGGATGAAACTTTCCTGCTGGTGTAAAGTGATGTGTGTTTTATAGAGTAGAGAAGAAAATTATATCTACACCACCTTTTTCTTGTAATTTTATAAGCCGCCTCAATGAGTTACCTTATAAACTGAACTCCTTACAACTGAAAATGTTTTAGATTGTAATACCTTTTCTGACTAACAGATCATTTTTTCTCGACCAATTAAATTTAACTTTGAGGATAGATTTTTACAGATGTTTGTGTATAGAGGGAAAGGACACGGATGCGACCCACCAAATTACAAAGTAAGGTCCTGAATAGAAAGGAGAAGCAAATGGGAAAATGAAGTCAATAACACAAGTGATTAACTTTGAATGAGAACAGAATCAAAAGACACATGATTGGATAAGGAAAATGAATCTGTACAGGCAGCATGAAGAGAGGGAGACAAGAAAATGGAAATTAAGTGGTGTGTTGAGGAAAACATAAAGAAGAATGACTGATGTATAATTGTGGATGGTTGAAGTAATTGAATGATTCAAAACAGGAATCTTTGTTTTTACTAGTTCTTTAAAGGCATTTGTGCATTTTAGTAGTGATGTTTGGATTTATCAGTTTAAAAAAATCCCTAACACACAGGCTGCAATTGGTGTATTTCATTATGAGATATTAGTAAGGATGAAAAAATTTTGAAATAACTTTTCAAAGATTGGCATAGTATACAGGTGCTGGTCATAAAATTAGAATATCATGAAAAAGTAGATTGATTTCAGTAATTCCATTTAAAAAGTGAAACTTGTATATTATATTCATACATTACATACAAACTCATATATTTCAGATGTTTATTTTGTTTAATTTTGATGATTACAAATGACAACAAATGAAAATCTCAAATTCATCATATCAGAAAATTAGAATATTACTGAAGACCAATAAAAACAAAGGATTTATAGAAATGTTGGCCAACTGAAAAGTATGAACATGAAAAGTATGAGCATGTACAGCACTCAGTATTTAGTTGGGCCTCCTTTGGCCTGTATTACTGCAGCAATGCGGCGTGGCATGGAGTCGATCAGTCTGTGGCACTGCTCAGGTGTTATGATAGCCCAGGTTGCTCTAATAGTGGCTTTTAGCTCTTCTGAATTGTTGGGTCTGGTGTATTGCATCTTCTTCTTCACAATACCCCATAGATTTTCTATGGGGTTAAGGTCAGGAGAGTTTGCTGGCCAATTAAGAACAGGGATACCATGGTCCTTCAACCAGGTACTGGTAGCTTTGGCACTGTGTGCAGGTGCCAAGTCCTGTTGGAAAATGAAATCTGCATCTCCAAAAAGTTGGTCAGCTGCAGGAAGCATGAAGTGCTCTAAAACTTCCTGGTATGTGGCTGCGTTGACCCTGGACCTCAGAAAACACAATGGACCAACACCAGCAGATGACATGGCACCCCAAACCATCACTGACTGTGGAAACTTTACACTGGACTTCAAGCAACGTGGATGAAGTGCCTCTCTTCTTTTCCTCCAGACTCTGGGACCTTGATTTCCAAAGGAAATGCAAAATTTACTTTCATCAGAGAACATGACTTTGGACCACTCACCAGCAGTCCAGTCCTGTTTCTCTTTAGACGCTTCTGACGCTGTCTGTGGTTCAAGAGTGGCTTGACACAAGGAATGCGACAGCAGAAACCCATGTCTTTCATACGTCTGTGTGTGGTGGTTCTTGAAGCACTCACTCCAGCTGCAGTCCACTCTTTGTGAATCTCCCCCACATTTTTGAAGGGGTTTTGTTTCACAATCCTCTCCAGGGTGCGGTTATCTCTCTTGCTTGTACACTTTTTTCGACCACATCTTTTCCTTCCCTTCGCCTCTCTATTAATGTGCTTGGACACTGAGCTCTGTGAACAGCCAGCCTCTTTAGCGATGACCTTTTGTGTCTTGCCCTCCTTGTGCAAGGTGTCGATGGTCGTCTTTTGGACAACTGTCAAGTCAGCAGTCTTCCCCATGATTGTGTAGCCTATAGAACTAGACTGAAAGACCATTTAAAGGCTTTTGCAGGTGGTTTGAGTTAATTAGCTGATTAGAGTGTGGCACCAGGGGCCATCAATTTTGAACCTTTTCACAATATTCTAATTTTCTGATATGATGAATTTGAGATTTTCATTTGTTGTCATTTGTAATCATCAAAATTAAACAAAATAAACATCTGAAATATATGAGTTTGTATGTAATGTATGAATATAATATACAAGTTTCACTTTTTAAATGGAATTACTGAAATCAATCTACTTTTTCATGATATTCTAATTTTATGACCAGCACCTGTATAAAGCTGCAGAAGGAAGTAATCAAGCAAGAGTATAAGAGAATGGCTCAGGTGGACAAAATATCCAAAGAATAAAAGAGGAAAAATCACGTATTATGTTAACACAATACCGCTTTTTATTTTTTTTCTTCAAATGCCTCTTGAAATCATTTCATAAGAGCTTGGAAAATAAAAGACATGCTCTTAACAGAAAATGGAGAACACTTGCCATGGATCTATTTGGCTTATTAAATCCTAATTTTCAATAGTTATTTCAGGCTGCATTTTGTCCAGAGTTAATTCAGCACAAACTGAACTGAATTGCAAAACCAAATTAATAACACAATTTTAAATTAAAGGTACATGGAGGATTCGCAAATGTTTGAAAAACCCATCCTCTCCACTTAAAAAAAAAGCGCATATACACTCACTCCACTTTATTAGGTACACCTGTCCAACTGCTCGTTAACACTTAATTTCTAAGCAGCCAATCACATGGCGGCAACTCAGTGCATTTAGGCGTGTAGACATGGTCAAGACAATCTCCTGCAGTTCAAATCGAGCATCAGTATGGGGAAGAAAGGTGATTTGAGTGACTTTGAACATGGCATGATTGTTGGTGCCAGAAGGGCTGGTCTGAGTATTTCAGAAACTGCTGATCTACTGGGATTTTCACGCACAACCATCTCTAGGGTTTACAGTGAATGGTCAGAAAAAGAAAAAACATCCAGTGAGCGGCAGTTCTGTGGGCGGAAATTCCTTGTTGATACCAGAGGTCAGAGGAGAATGGCCAGACTGGTTCGAGCTGATAGAAGGGCAACAGTGACTCAAATAACCACCCGTTACAACCAAGGTGGGCAGAAGAGCATCTCTGAACGCACAGTACGTCAAACTTTGAGGCAGATGGGCTACAGCAGCAGAAGACCACAGCGGGTGCCACTCCTTTCAGCTAAGAACAGGAAACTGAGGCTACAATTTGCACAAGCTCATCGAAATTGGACAATAGAAGATTGGAAAAACGTTGCCTGGTCTGATGAGTCTTGATTTCTGCTGCGACATTCGGATGGTAGGGTCAGAATTTGGCGTCTACAACATGAAAGCATGGATCCATCCTGCCTTGTATCAACGGTTCAGGCTGGTGGTGGTGGTGTCATGGTGTGGGGAATATTTTCTTGGCACTCTTTGGGCCCCTTGGTACCAATTGAGCATCGTTGCAACGCCACAGCCTACCTGAGTATCGTTGCTGACCATGTCCATCCCTTTATGACCACAATGTACCCAACTTCTAATGGGTACTTTCAGCAGGATAATGCGCCATGTCATAAAGCTGGAATCATCTCAGACTGGTTTCTTGAACATGACAATGAGTTCACTGTACTCAAATGGCCTCCACAGTCACCAGATCTCAATCCAATAGAGCATCTTTGGGATGCGGTGGAACGGGAGATTCGCATCATGGATGTGCAGCCGACAAATCTGCGGCAACTGTGTGATGCCATCATGTCAATATGGACCAAACTCCCTGAGGAATGCTTCCAGCACCTTGTTGAATCTATGCCACCAAGAATTGAGGCAGTTCTGAAGGCAAAAGGGGGTCCAACCCGTTACTAGCATGGGGTACCTAATAAAGTGGCCGGTGAGTGTACAACGTGTGCGAGAGCATGCACAAGCCCATTTCTCTCGTGCACGCTCTGTTTAAAGCTACAGTGTGTAATTTTCAGCGACATCTAACGTCCAGACTGCAGAGTGCAGCAACATGAACATCTCCCCCCCACCGCTTCTCCCCCCCCAACAGTACGGCGAGCGTTACGGGACAAAATGTCTTCAACGACGTCCGCATCACCTACCTTCTCAAGTGATGAGGTTTGTTTACATAGATAATTTTACAGATAGTATTTCATTAGTCTGTGTAGGGTATAGATTTCATGTAGACTTAAGATAATAAATATCGAGCGTAATGGGCGATCTCGCAATCGCTAGTTTGTTGGCTCTGCGCTGCCGTAGCACAAAGATGTCTGCCTCCATGGCTGCGAGACCCGCTCCTATGTAATTATAAATAACGAATTCTAAGGCAACGCAAATATTAAGGTTAAGAGGCTGAGCTCGTAGATGATGATAAATAACATAGTTATGTATAATATATTACATTTCTGACTGTATATCCCTGTAATTATTACACACTGTAGCTTTAAAAGTTGCTGTTTGCATTGATCATACAAGCTTACTTTCCAAAAGAAGATTTAAAATTTTTCAACTATGTCAGAGCACATATGAGGACAACTATGAGGACGAGCACATAAGACAGCCCTACGTAAACATATTATTAGAAAGATTGACAACTAGGAGGACTACTTATTTTGATGATTCTCCTGGAAAAAGAACATCCTCCACTACATTTTTAAAGTTTTCTGTTGATTTAATTAAAAAGGTGGCAGAAAAGGAGTTTTTGTCTTTTTTTGGTCCTTATTTCCCACATAATTTCTTTCACACACTGTGTCTTCACTGGTTACCCAACCCACTTTCTTCAGCTAAATACTGCCAGTATCCTAGGTTTACCTCATGCATGCTCGGTGTGTAGGATTGTTGCGAAATCAATGACACTATGTGTAATTAAACTAAAAGTAATTAGCAATTAACCCCCAACACAAGGTTTTATCTAATATAATGGAAAAGTAGGGATTCTGAAAGAGGTAGCTAATGGAGATCTTGATTAAACAAACTAAGAAAGTAACATTTCAAAGCACAAAAATGTACCTTAATATGAATACAGTTCAGACTATTGTCCGTTGTTTAGGAATAAAGGTATTTTACCACACTTTAGAGGCCTTCATTGATTACCTAGTTTCTCTAGAGTCTGTGTTGATGGAGAAAATGTTTTTATTTCTCATCCCCTTGGGTGCAATATGGATTTCCTCGCCTGTAAATCCACTCCACTCTGACAGTTGAAGTTTCTTTTACTTTTATTGGTATTGTTTTTTTTCCTCCACATTATAGCAGATGCAGGATTTAATTAAAGCTTGCTCTTTAGTCTTTTTATTTCTCCTGCATCTTTGATATCCTCAATATATATATATTTTCTTATCACATTACAATAGCCTCACACTCTGGATAAAAAAAGAAAATCATTAATTTACGTATTTACATGTACTGTGAGAACAAGAAAACAAGAGATAACTTTTTGTTTGTCGATATACAAGTGAGGAAATAGTGACAAGAAAATATCCATTCACTAAACATCCTATAATTGAGAGTAGTAATTAAAAGGGTTAAAACAATTACAATAAGTCTGCAGTCTCTACCCATGGCACACAGTTGAGTATAGGAGGAGTAACAAAAAAAATCTAGAGATAACTGTTGGGGAACTAAAAGAAATATAGGTTTAGCGTCACTAGGCTTACACAAAAAATATGAAATACTTATGCATTGAAGTTACACAGCTCGTGCAACTACTGAGTATTTAAGACAATTTCAAGGACTTGCTCAAAAATATGGATGTATTGTTAAAGTGCGTGGCATCACAAACTTTTTGGAAAGCCAAGATAGTTTACATTAAAACCTGATGGCCCTAACATTTGATTGGACTTACTTCAAGTGTTCAGTTTGGGCTGTGATACAGAGTTCACTGCAAAAACGATCTAGAAATAAGTAAACATTTCTTAAGTTAAGTGTATTCACCCTTAATTTGAGTAGGTAAATGAGATAGTATGCCAATGGAATGAGTAATTTTACCCTTAAGATAAGATATTTAGATGATATGCACTTGAAATAAGGCAATGCAATTGTGTTTTCATTATTTTAAGTGTAAATTGTCTAGTTCCATTGGCAAAATGTCTCTTTTACCTCCTCAATTCAAGAACAAATACACTTATTTTAAGAAAAAATGACTTATCTAGATTTAGATTTTTTGCAGTGTGTTCACTGAAGCAGAGGACTTTTCATAATTTACAGGAAACTTATTTGCAACTCCAACAAAAGCCCTCCCACTGTATCACACTAGAAAAACGATCTAGAAATAAGTTTAAAAAATGTTTTAAATTAAGTGTATTTACCTTTAATTTGATTTGGTAAATGAGATAGTTTGCCAATGGAATGAGTATTTTTACTCTTAAAATAAGATATTTAGATAACATACACTTAAAATAAGACAGTGCAATTGCGTTTTTCTTATTTTAAGTGTAAATTGTCTTACTGGTTGGAGTTTGTGTTTTCTCCCTGTGCATGTACGAGATCACTCTGGGTACTCTTTCTTCCACCCCAAATCCAACAACATGACAATAGGTTAGTTGGTGACACTAAATAGGCTTTCTGTGTGCTTATGTTAATCCTGAAATGGTCTGGTGACCTGTCCAGGGTGTACCCCACCTTTAGTCAAGAGACTGTTGGACAGAGACTCCAGCTCTCCATAAAACTAACGGAAGTGGAAGATGGATTGACTTTACAACTTTGCAAACTGGTTGGTGGCTGCATAGAGTGCTTCAAGGCTAGCTAAAAGACATTTTCAGACAAATGGGTTAAAATCACTCACTTAGATGACTCCAGATTGACAGAGTTTATTCAGCTATTGCATTCCTCAAATGTTTATTTACACATGATATAAGATTATAGTTGCTGCAAAAGTTCCTGGTTTGGCTTTCCAATTTGCTATTAAAGAGATTAAAACTGCTGTAACCTTGTTTTTTAGTGTCATCATAGTTGTCTGACAGGTATTGCCCATTCATTGTAATAGTTTCACTCATGAATTTCAGGATAGACTAGCTTGTAATCAGAGTATTAACACATTGACATACCCACTGGTTCCTAAATGTTTTTCTTATTAATTTCCCCCACAATAATGAAAGGTTATAAAAAAAAAAAAGGTTTAAAAGGTTAAAAAGTACAAGTAGGATCCTGGAAAAAAAAGATTTAGAAATGCTATAACTTGCCTTGCTGAAATTGGCTAAATCAAAGACTCAAGAAAAAGGCATCCTTCAAAACACCTGAGTCTGCTTCATTGGAACCAATGAGGGAAGCAGTAAAGTCAAAGTCTCCCTGTCTCAAAGCAACTTCCTCTAGCGTTTTTCCAGCTGCCCTTGGGCTTTTTCCAAGATAAGAAATAAGGTTCTCCTTTGGATTAGTCCAGGGGGTCTGTGCTTCTCTTAGGATGAATTTTAAGAAGTACTGTTTCTGACCCAGCAACTTTGTTTTTTGTTTTTTTTTTCCTTATAATGCCGAGAATGCTCACCCAGTTTCACAGAACTATTGATCCCAATGCCCCAGGTCAGAACATTTATTAAACAGGTTTGCATTTGCAAAAATGCTTTTCCACTCAATACAGAAAAGTGTACCTGAGGAAGAAAAAGAAAGATACATGTTTAAACATGGAGTTGTTTTGCAAATGTATGACAGAAATCAAAAACCTACAAAGGCATAGTTTGCAGCAGTTGGCTTTCCATCTAAATTTAAATGCTGGAGATGAAGATCATTAATCAGGGACCTTCTGATCTTCAGGCACATGTTGAACATATATCCCATGGAACATAGTTGGTCTACAAAACACCTCAAAAATCTTATGTAATCTAGACTTAAATCGATCTAACCTGGGGATGAGGGGTTGTGGAAGGTAATTTAAAGAAGATACAGGAGCCAGTGGAATATGTAGTTTCAAAATTGCTTCCGGTTGACTAGTCCAAATTATAAATTGTCATTTTTTTTAAAGTGATTGTGAGAGACGCTGTTGTACAGAACACAATAATTAGCGACATCTATGAAGAACACAGACACTTTCCAAGACAAAAAAAATCCTCTATACAGCCATCCAGTGCAAAAAAAAATGTAAAAGTTGAAAAAGCATTGTGTCAGTACATCCAAGAATACTTATTATTTCTAGATTTTTTTCCCCCTCCATAGTGTGTAATAATGTTAGAACCATAAAATCAACATAATTTTCCGACTTCTATGCATAATTTTCTGCATAGGCAGTTTAAAACGCCACAATAACCCACTGTAAATAATTTGCCGAACAAGTGCAATAAATTAATACATTTGTATTCCCTCTGTTTACATCTAACATTGGTGTAACCTTATGCAGCTAGAATGACTCAGTTCCTCTTTGCTTAACCTCACAATAATAAATGATAAAATTGAGACGCCAAAGCCTTCGGTTTAATCTGTTGATTTTTTACCTTAAATGAGAAATAGGGAATATATTTACTGTAGAAGGAACCAAAATCCTTCTCATTTGTCTTCTGGACTGGAAGTAATATACCCCATGAGCAATCGATCCTCTCCATCAACAATGTCTTAGTCGAGCTTTGCTCCTTTCAAATCCAGAGGTACATTGCTGAACTACTTTTCTCACCACATCATATGTGAATTCCCAGGGTTGCCATAAGAGAGTGCAGCTTTTTGTTTTTTTATGTTGGCAAAGTAGCATGCAAACATGAAGATTGGCTAGAGAGGTGAACTATAAATAGTCTTAACAATACCTGAGAAGATATAGCATCTTTAAAAAATATTGGCAGACAAACTCACTGAGGCCGAATAATCTTAACTCATCCTTTTGAACTTAGCAGCGCAAGAGAGAAAGACAAAATAAAAACTATGACTTACATATATTGTTTGTCCTAACAATGTCAGAAACTACCTCTGTATGTGCAAATGGTTGATCTGTACCTCTGCTGTCTTTGTAGATAAATACAGACACTTAGACAATGAACCCCAAAATAGAGCTCTGTTAAATGACATTGATCAGTTTAGATTCTAGCAGATTCTACAGTGGCGTTTGATGGAGGAGTTTGCCCTCCCACTGAAGGGTTGTCAGTTCAAGCCTCTGGCTTTCAACGTCGTATCTTTGTGTAAGACACTTAACATATGTTCACTACTGATGGTGATCAGAGGGCCCTGTGGCGCCACTGTACGGCAGCCTTGCTTCTGTCAGTGAGCCCCAGGGCAGCTGTGGCTACAATGTAGCTTGCCACCATCAGTGTGTGAGTGTGTGTGTGAATGGCTGAATGTAGTATAGAGCGCTTTGGTCAATTCTCCTGACTATATAAATACATTTACCATTCATTATGATTTTTAGTGATGGACCAAAATTAAAATTCTTGGCTGAAACCAAAAATGAATAATTAGGAATCCAAGGCCAAAAGAAATTATTATGTTAAATATCAAAATCATCGCATTTCTGGATATGATATGTACAATCTCTACTAAGAAATTCATTATTTTTTAAACTCAAGGCATTTCAAAAAGTTATAAACTATTCAATAACAAAGGAACCAAAAATATTTAATTACCAATTATATTATTTTGTCATGCCCTTTACCTTTATCACTGGGAAAATTTCTTGCATTTTCAAACACATCCACCACATAAAGAGTGGGGATGTTTGGTCTCAGTTTTTCATGTCACATTCTCCTCATATTCATAATGTTGACCGAGACGTTTGACTTTCAATTGCATTTTGTGCCACTAACTTCAGTGCGCTGACTTGATGTACAGCTTTTAAACTTACAACCCCTTATTTAAAGCCGTCTGCCGCACACTCAACTCTGATAAACTTTGCTGCTCTATCTGGGCACTTCAGTGCTTTTCTTCAAGTGCTCCACAGGGTTTCTGGATGCTGGCTATGCTGTTCGCTTAAGATGTTCTTCTCCCGTGCTGAATGTGCAGTTTGTCGCATCATCACAAGTTTCTTCTGTATTGTTTCGTTCTTAAATGTAATTTTTAATGGATCCCTAATGCTTTTATCTGCCAACGGTTCATTACAAATATTTCTTCTGTTTAAACATTCTTAAGAATATGAGATCCTACAAAACACTGTATAAAAAAGATAATCAGCTCTAAGCATTTAAGCTAAAGGCTCTTGATTTTACAAGTAGATTTTTATGTATATTGTTATTTTGATTAATGCCATTTAAATAAACATGTAAACTTTTAATACATATTAAGCATTTCTACCCCTTTTTTACAGTACATCTTATCTTTCATAAAACATTCTTTTTTCAAAAATATGGAAAAACCTGCCTTACAATAATGTTACGTAAAAAAAAAATTTTTTTTAATGATCCAGAACAGGTTATTTTAATAGAATACTTCACATTTTGGCCCATAAATGGTTTCAGAGAATATACACAGCCATGTGTAATGAGGAAGTAAGTGAGTTCCTTCAGGCATGCCTTCAGATACCCAATCAAAATCTGGCAGTCCTGCATAAACCTATACTTCGACACCTAACTGACCACTGCAGGAAGAGTGGTTAATGAGAAAAAAGTGGGATGTGGTTGGAAATAATGAGGAGGAAGATTCAGGACTGAGTGGGGAAATAAATGGACTTTGGAAGAGCAGTGGAAGAAATCTAGGGGTCTAAGATGAATTTTTATGAGGAAGAAATAGAAATACAGTATAGGTTTAGGGAGCAGCGTGCATTGTGGCCTCAGCACAGCAGAAGTTAGGGATATGTGGTGAATTAGACCTACCAGAGTTTAATTGAAAAAGAAAACAGATTCTTAAACGCTGAATAAATCAATTATTAACTTTTACAACTATAAAGTTATTTGTTCTCAACCCAGTAAAACAGGATGTCCATTAGTTATATAAAAAAGCCTGTATAACTGTATTCACATCACATAATGTGCTCTATAGACATACATACTCATTGTGCAGCACTCGCTTAATTATTGTTACACCTTTTAACAATTTTTTTACCCTAAGCTTATAGCTAGCTACACTACAGAGCTGGAGATTTATTGCAACCTCCATCATGATATGTATGTGGTTGGAAAATAAATTTGGATCTAGGTCCAGTCTTATTTGAAGTAAAAAAGGTGATTTACATTTTTTTAGCCTCTGATTTTGAACATTGGAAGGTTTAGGTAAACAAATGTATCTGTTTAGCTAAATATTTAGATATTCAGCTATTTTCTGAGCTATAAGGACTGACATACAAATACTTCATGATAAGGGGGTGTATGTAAAGTAGAAAGTGAATGTTAGCATTGCCAATAAGTGTTCTTTTTACATGAATAAGATGTAAATGTAACACAGAGCACATATAAAATATAAAGGAAAATGTGTAATGATTCTTTATATAAAAAAGAGCTTCAGTAGGTTAAAAAAGACAGCAGAAGATGCAGAGTTCTTAAATACTGTAAGACCTTGAACAGAAATTCATCTGAGATGTTACTGCTTTATTTCTGGGTATACTTAGTCATTCAAATGAATGCTTTGCTGTCTGTCAGGTGTGGCTGGCACACAGGGTTTGGGTGAGAGGGCTTAACAAAAGAGATATTGGGCAGGCGGGGTGAGACGTCTGATGGGAGATGATGAGCTCTGGTTAGAGAATCAATGAAGGGGAACTAGTTTGACCTCTCACCTTGGCATATCACTGCAGCAGGCAGCCTCAAAGTCCCCGACTGTTGAAGCATAAAATCATTAAGTGGCTCTCTCTCTTCTGAAACTGTTGTGTATGTGTGTATATATGTGATTTTGTCTGAGAACCTTACTTTATGTAAGCCTCCCTTGACAATATAGTGTTTTTCCAACAAACCCACATGTATGAGGCTGTCAGAGTACATTTGTCTTTAAAACAGACATAAAAGCACACCCAATTGGACTTAGCGTGAAAATTAGGTGAGTACAAAATTGGATTTAGTACTTTTTTTATGTATTGGCATATATATGAACCATTTATAAAGAAAAAATGCTGGAAGTTGAACTTAGCTCCTAGTACAAATATACATACCTTTTCCATGTTATTAGAATTCTAATGCAATTTCAATTTGAACATGGGTAAGTTTTCTTTGGTCCTGGCCCTGTGCTGGCTAGGTGCTAACTTTAGCCTCCTGAAACATTAAGGGGTTTATACAAAAATATAAAGCTAAGAGATTTACCTACTACAGGTGGTCTGCCTATAATTGGGCTGGGCAATTAACTGCTTTTAAGTATAGTCACAATTTGACTAAATGTAATTTTCAAATCTCAGAGGTACTCAGATTTGGTCACATTGCATTTGGCAAGAAAAAGATGCCAACTTTCTTACTGCAGATTTTAACTGGCCGTAATATGCTTAAAGTAGGTTTGCTGACACACAGAGGGGGAAGAGATTTGCTTCTGCAAAAGAGACCCATGTATGCAAGTAGAAGTAAACAATTTTCCCATTCAGCAGTAACTGTACAGTCTTATGACAATGGACTCTGGGCAAGTGGGCTTTCAAGGCCATGGAAACAATCAAACCCTTGAGTAGAACATCTACATGCTTGTGTGAAATGCAAAGGAAAATAAAAGTAAAATTGCCATCTCGATATTGGTTAAAATGAATCATAATAATGACTTTGACATAATAGTATGACTTGTGAAAAATTACCTCCAATATCTAGCAAATTTCACAACATACATGCAGTCTTGGTTTTGTTGAAGCAGTCTTCCATCTATCCATCATACCACTAAGGACAGTGTAGGATTATCCCAGAACCGCCATAACTGCCATTAAATGATTCCCATGTTGTTATAGGCATTCAACATTTTGAGCAAATCTGACTTGAGCAATGAGCAGATTACAGGATTAAGTCTTCAGAAAGGTGGTCAGATTAGGTACATTTTCAGGAAGAGAAAAAGAAACTTCACTTTACAGACAGAATGGAAATCTAAAGCTGGCTAGGAACTGGCTAGGAACTAGGAACTGGGAAAGATCAAGCAGAGGAGAGGTTTTGATATGAGCTGAAATAGATTGTCCTTTTGACATATTCACCATATGATATCTACCCTTTTTTTTCAGAGAATTGCCTCATACCTCAACACAGGTTTAGTGCACACAAGTCAAAAAAGCATGCAGTCCCTATTGATTTATTTAGCAGGAATAATATTCTTGTGAAATCTTCTCATCAAGGCTCACATTTCCACGTGTTGATGTGCATCACAAAAAACTCCTGACTGATTCTGGACAAAAAAGGATAATTCCTTTAGTACACAAAGAGCCTAATCTTCAGAAGGTTTGCTAAACTTAAAACTCTGCAAACATTTTAATATTTCAGCAGAGAGCTTCTGCACACGTTTATTTTGGAGAGTGTCAATATCAATATGCAGATTAGAAAAAGTGGAGTAGCAGGAGGGAGGAGCAAGCGGGTCCTGGCCACAGCAAATGACTGGGAGATGCGGGCAGAGCTAAAGAAGCAGCTCAAATTCCCTGAGGAGATAGCCCACACTAGCCTGAGACCAGACATTGTTCTGTGGTCTAAAGGTACCAAGCGGGTGGTGACTATCCCCTGGGAGGAGAGGATGGAGGAGGCCTATGAGCGTAAGCTCAATAAATACCAAGCCCTCATCCTAAAGAGCCAGCAAAATGGATGGAAGAACTGGAATCTCCCAGTGGAGCTGGGCTGCAGAGGCTTTGCTGGACGGTCGCTTTGGAGAGCCCTTGGACTGCTGGGAATTAAAGTGCTGGCCAGGAAGCGGCTTGTAGCCAACGCCACCAAGCGGGCGGAGGAGGCATCTCGCTGGATTTGGATGCAGCGCGAGGTGTGCTGGCAGAACCGAAGCACTGAGTGAACGAAGAACTGAATACAGAGTTGGGTGGCATTCAGTGGGGGTGGGTCCAGGACGCGTGATCTCCGAGCCCCTCCGAGTTGTCATGGGCTTAAATCAACGAAACACCAGTGAAGGGGGTACCCATTTGACAACCTGCTGAACCTAACCAAATCCTATTCCAGTCACAGAGACCTAGTGGTGCCTTGAGGGAAGGAGAGAGAGAGAGAGAGCGATGCCACTGGCCCAAAAATGGTGCAGGGGCAAGTACCTCTAAAGGTGAGCCAGTTGCGGTATCCCTTATCGTATTTTGCATATTATAAACAAACGCAACATATGTGGGCCGAGAACATTTAAATATTTGAATTTATCAAGTGATTTTACAAATCTGAAAACACAACTAAAACCATTATTTTTTTTGCATCTTTTTCAGCAATTAAGCATTTAAGTGAGGTTAAAACTCATAGCCAAAATCTCTGTGGTCATTGTTGGCACAAAGGAGGCATTGGTATAATCACTGACAAAGGAGAGAGATCTGGGTATGTAACCATGTTTGGAAGATAAAAAATAACAATATATTTCCAATATTGTTATTTTTTGATCTTCCAAACATGGCTACATTTTTATGACTAAACAAAATGGAATATTAAAAGAAACCAAAGAAGATCCATCACAGCTGTAAAGGGAGGGCACCTGAAGAAGTGCATCTCTTGTGGTATGAGGGATTTTTTTTCTCCCATTAGGCTTTTAGCAGGCTCCACGCAATGTACAGTTATTTTTTATTAAACTTTCATGGGCCTACCTTGTTTTGAAATGTATTGGGCTAAGCAGCTATTTAGAGAAGTTGATGGAGATAGATGATAGATTCAGCTGTTTAGAATCTAATCTGAGTGTGGCTTTTTCTGTGTCGGCGGGGTATCAGTCAACTTTCCGAGGTTCTATGATGTTGTATATATATATATTTAACTAAATGGCATTTAACATCATCTTTCTTTGATGGCCACTCTCAATTTGTCAGTTTGAAGACTGGCATAACTTTGATGCAGATCATGCAATCTGTTCTTTCTAAAAGGGGGGAACTAATCTGGTTTGTGCTTCTTATCTTTTGTGCCTACAGTCTTTAATTTTGCTGAACATGCCGAAAATATTTCTGCACACTCAATTTAGTTTTCCTGATTTATAATCTTTTAATATTAGACTCTGACAGTTAAAACTACGGTGTGTTCAATTTCTCTTTAGGATCAATGCAATATTTTTGAATTCAGTTGAATTGAATGTCTATTTCAATTACTTAAATTAATTAACACAAAGGTATTTCATCAGATACAACACATCCTTATTTAATGGTCCGCTCTTGTCCCCAGACCCTAATTATTTTTGATAGCCTTTTGGGTAAGTTTAGATAAGAAAGAATGACTGAGGACTTCAAAGACTGAGCAATGTAGAGAGATGGTGTAAGGGGAATTTGCAAAGGTGCCCTCTGCATGCTCTGTGTCTCGACATTCCATCTTAACTGTGATCAAAAAACATTGGCTTCTAGATTCCATTTAGAACTTACTTTTAACTAAGTATTAAATTTTTTTATATAACCAATTATTGATAAAAGCAATCACTGGTATCATATGTTAATGTACCCTGATAGGACTTAAATACACTCATGTAAAAAAAAAAAGTTAAATCCTATCCTAAAAAAATACACTTATGTTACACATTAAAGAAAAGTACAATTAAAAGTGCTGTTTATCTCAGAAAAAAAACTTAAGACAAGCTACCTTTAATAGATATTGTTACAGTTTTAGATTGGAATATCTTTATTAGACTTGGACTTTCAGGACACTTTTATTGTCATTTTGTATACACAGAGTGTATACTAAACAAAATTTTGTTTTGCACAGTACAGTTTTGAACATTTTCATTTCATAAAGTGTAGCGATAAAAAAAAACATGGCGCAGAAATGCATTGATATGGAAGTTCAGAGCATTTCAAGGCAAATATATATAGTACGTTGAATGCTTCTTGTATTTTTCTTAGAAGGTTCCAATTGATACAGTATGAGATTACTTCAGCTGTTCTAGTGTTCAAATAATTAAATTTAGTCTCTTCTGTCCAAGTACTATCCATCCAAAATCCTGTATTTGTATTTTCTCTCTGAAAAAACTTTTGTCCTGTCTTTTTCTTTCTCAAAATGTAAAGGTTTTCTCGATGGACACTTTAGGCTTGTTCAGTTTCTTTTTGGTTCTACATTGATGCATAATCTTATCAAGAGTAACAAGAGCCTGCAGCAGATGTGCTGAAGACATTTTATGCTTGCTTTTGTTGACTTCTTATAATTTCTTTCAGTTTGCTTAAAGAAATAAATTTATTTTTGTGTCAAAGGTAGGTATGTTGGTAGTTCTTTTAAATCACCCGCGCTTCAAACCTAGACAGATTTCTGTACGAGAGAATGGGTGATTTTTTTACTTCTTTAGAGAGCTCTCTAAATTCTTTATTAGCTTCATAGGTTTGCCCAATCTTTGTATTGAAGGTTGCAGACAGCTTATTTTATTGCTCAATATGGTGTTCATTTTCACCAAAGAAGTTAGGGGCACTCTGAAATAAATGTCTCTTTCAAAGTGATGAGTAGTGTTTCTCAGTTTTTATCTGGGCTGTCCTCTTAATTAAAATGTTTTGACTTTGTTTTGAAATGCTATTAAATAACAATTTCTTCAAATGTGTTAGTAAAAGGGGGACATCTGTGAGTCGTAATTTTTTTTTCTTACTGCATGCAAAAATCCTAAATATTTCAAACAAAATTTTGCTCAAAACCTGCTTCATTAGAATTAACATTTGTCTCGACATGCTGTCAGTATCTGTGCACAAAATATGTGCTTTGTCTTGATCAAAGGCAATGCAAATACCTCCTGCAACCTCTGTGTCAAGTACGTGCTTGATATTCTTTACGGGTTAACATGTGAATAACGTAATGAAAAAAATCTGGACCGCAGCCGCAACAAAGGGAATACATGTGTTTGATCTTTTAGTGCTCTGGGGGTTAAACAAACACACTCACTTGCATTCATATCATGTGTTTTAATCACAAAAAGGACTCACCATTGACTATCATCCACCCATTTCAATGGACTTGGAACCTAAATCTAACCAGGAAACACTAAGGTACAAAAATTTGATGAAGTATAGAGTTAATAATCAGGTGGTGATTAAGTAATGAATAGTTCCTTGGTAAGTACTTGTATAATGCTTAGCTTTACTGTAGGACACACAAAAACTTCAGATAGTGGTCAGGTCTTTCCTGGGTAATGATTAGTTCCTTAGTAACTCATTGATATGATACTTGAATAAATGAAGTCCATCAAATAATAACTAGGAAATAATTTACTCAGTAAAGGAGTTTTTCTTAAGTTGACTTCAAAGATTTATGGTTTATGCAGAGAAGTTCTACTCTAATTTTGTGGTAACGAACAGAGGTGTCAAGTACTGTACTTAACACTTTTTAGGTATCTATACTTTACTCCATTACTTATTTTTCTTTCTACTTTTGACTTCTACTCAATACATTTTCATACAAGTATCTGTACTTTCTATTCCTTACCTTTCTAAAAGAAACGTTACTCGTTACTCTTGGCTTCGGCTTAATGTTTATAAATATTTATTTCATGTCATGTGTGCCATCCAATGCAGATCATTGGTGCCATACACATTTAGTGAAAACTAGTGCAATTGGATGAATAATATAACGCAAACACTGATTGGTTAGCTAAAGGAAATCGTCAGAAGCAAGAAGGTGTTCTTCAAACTGTAAATATTAATACACTATATTGCCAAAAGTATTTGCTCACCTGCCTTGACTCACATATGAGCTTAAGTGACATCCCGTTCCTAATCCATAGGGTTCAATATGACGTCGGTCCACCCTTTGCAGCTAGAACAGCTTCAACTCTTCTGGGAAGGCTGTCCACAAGGTTTAGGAGTGTGTTTATGGGAATTTTTGACCATTCTTCCAGAAGCGCATTTGTGAGGTCGCACACTGATGTTGGACGAGAAGGCCTGGCTCTCAGTCTCCGCTCTAATTCATCCCAAAGGTGTTCTATCGGGTTGAGGTCAGGACTCTGTGCAGGCCAGTCAAGTTCATCCACACCAGACTCTGTCATCCATGTCTTTATGGACCTTGCTTTGTGCACTGGTGCACAGTCATGTTGGAAGAGGAAGGGGCCAGCTCCAAACTGTTCCCACAAAGTTGGGAGCATGGAATTGTCCAAAATGTCTTGGTATGCTGAAGCATTCAGAGTTCCTTTCACTGGAACTAAGGGGCCAAGCCCAGCTCCTGAAAAACAACCTCACACCATAATCCCCCCTCCACCAAACTTTACACTTGGCACAATGCAGTCAGACAAGTACCGTTCTCCTGGCAACCGCCAAACCCAGACCCGTCCATCAGATTGCCAGATGGAGAAGCGCGATTCGTCACTCCAGAGAACGCATCTCCACTGCTCTAGAGTCCAGTGGCGGCGTGCTTTACACCACCGCATCCGACGCTTTGCATTGCACTTGGTGATGTATGGCTTGGATGCAGCTGCTCGACCATGGAAACCCATTCCATGAAGCTCTCTGCGCACTGTTCTTGAGCTAATCTGAAGGCCACATGAAGTTTGGAGGTCTGTAGTGATTGACTCTGCAGAAAGTTGGCGACCTCTTCGCACTATGCGCGTCAGCATCCGCTGACCCCGCTCCGTCAGTTTACGTGGCCTACCACTTCGTGGCTGAGTTGCTGTCGTTCCCAAACACTTCCATTTTCTTATAATACAGCTGACAGTTGACTGTGGAATATTTAGGAGCGAGGAAATTTCACGACTGGATTTGTTGCACAGGTGGCATCCTATCACAGTTCCACGCTGGAATTCACTGAGCTCCTGAGAGCGACCCATTCTTTCACAAATGTTTGTAAAAACAGTCTGCATGCCTAGGTGCTTGAATTTATACACCTGTGGCCATGGAAGTGATTGGAACACCTGATTCCAATAATTTGGATGGGTGAGCAAATACTTTTGGCAATATAGTGTATCTATGCCATGCTACAATGTCGGATTCAGAAAAAGATGTTGAAATGTCTGAAAGGTTGGACACAGGCGAGAGCGTATCGGGAGATAGATACGGAGACCAACAAGACCTCCCTCATCCTTGGCCCTATCTCAGAGAATATTTCGAAATAGTCAAAAAATTGAGCTTTCAATTCATATAGTGGCATCTGGCTGTTTTTTTTTAAAGGTTAGCTTATACTTTTATACTCGAAGTAGTTTTTGCAACACATACTTTTTCACTTTTACTTTAGTAAAGACGTCAAGTTGATACTTTAACTTTAACCAGTGTATTTAAACTGCAGTATCCATACTTCTACTTAAGTAACAAATGTGTGTACCTTTGACAGTACTGGTAATTAACCAGTAATCCCCCTAATAAGAACAAGTTACCTATCCTTTAGTTCCCTTTTAGTTCCTCTTTCGTCCACTTGGCAACTACCCCTTAGATCCTCATTATTTACTCAGTTTCTTTTGTAAATACATGTTACTTCATGATTAGTTACTTTGTGGTTGCCAGCTAACTAAGCAGTAGTCCAATAATAAGGATCAGCTGAGTGTGCTCCAGTAAAAAAAAAAAGAAATACCCCTTAGTTTCTTGTTAGTTCTCAAGGTATTCTCTAGTAGTTAATCAAATTTTGCGAACCCTATTCTAAAGTGTTCCCCCTAACCATTACCAGTGTTTAACCTGAACTAATTTTACTCCCCAAACACCAGACGTCATTTAGACGTTGGTTTTTAGGCTAAATCTGGTCGAGCCATCATATTGATTTATTCTAGTAATACTTTTTTGTTTCGTCAGTCTTATTTTGTCCCGCTTTAGTCAAATAAAAGACAGTGTACAGATGTTAAAAGATAGTTTTCAATGTATTTTCAATG
The DNA here is from genome assembly GCF_016077235.1 of Cyprinodon tularosa. Taxonomy (NCBI): domain Eukaryota; kingdom Metazoa; phylum Chordata; class Actinopteri; order Cyprinodontiformes; family Cyprinodontidae; genus Cyprinodon; species Cyprinodon tularosa. Next base: position 127,539 of record NW_024039490.1, on the reverse strand, counting down.
AGCTGAAAATTACAGCTTTTCACCTTTCACTTTTCTACAAAATGTAGACGTTGTTTTGACGTAAATCATGTTGTCTTTTCAAAGTCTTTGTGCCCAATTTTTGCTGGGTGGGTACACCTTCATCCTAACCCTAATCTTAAAACACCACTTTTTTATGGGGACCATGTTTTCTTTTCCATCAAAAGCAGAAGGTCCTCACAGTGTAATACATTTAGGAAAAAGATGCCTTAGACTATAGCAAACTCAACAAAGTATTAAGTGCATATTATTTCCCAACCTTCAGCAACTCACTCAAACAAAAAGAGACAACTGCACACAGCTCACATGAGAGAGGGTACTACATTTATGCTGTCAGTAAAGCTCTATGAGCTCTATGAGTATGCAGGTTCTCAAAAAAAAAAAAAAATCAGTACATCCATTTGTTTTTTCACAAAAAAGTAACTTGCTTTTTGTTGTCAAACTGATTTCTACAGATGCATCAAGATGATGACAGGAATTACCAGACCCGCTGAGTCTCATCAGGAGAGAACCATTTCTTCAGAAACATCTAAATCAGAGGTACGATGCATTTTTTGTGTATTACAAGTAAAAGTCCCTTATATTTCATTTTACTTTACAAATAAAACTCTGGGAAATAGTACCAGGTGTTTGAATTTATTCCCCTTTGCTTTGCCTCATTAAGTTAAATTAGTAGAGAGCAATTTGCCTTACAAATCACACAGATCTTCTTGATTATTTATTTATTTGATATTTTAGAAGATCATTGTAACTGGAGAAGTGTATGTTTTATTTACAATCACCATCCATGCAGCCCTTGTCTAATATCCCTTAAATTACAACATCCCATTTTTAAAACACTTTGCTTTCAAAGATGAGGTGACAAATTTTATTCAGACCCGTTTTTTTGTAACATCCCAGATTGAAATCCACAGCAACTGAATGTTATTCACTTGTGTGTAATGCTTCCCAGTATATTATAAATTCAGCTGTTATTTCATTATCTTAAATACTAGTTGAGGAACATTAGTGAAATTGCATTATTAGGATCAAGAATACCAGCAGCCAAGTGAAAGATAAAGTCCTTAAGCCGTTAAAAGCATTTTTAGGTTTTTACACAACAACCCTGGGTTTGAATGGCTTTTTAGCCAACCAGATCAAGTAAGCTAGAGTTTAAGGCTTTGAAGCTGTAGCATTAAAACAGCGTAGCAGGCAGGGGTATTCAGCTTCAGTCTTCAGGGGCTGGTGTTATGCATGCCTTAGTTCTGTCCATGCCTGAGCACACCTGAATTCCAATTATGGCTATTTGAAAAGTGTTTGCTAAAATACAGTCGCCTGAATAAGGTTTATTAACAGCAGAAAAACACCTAAAAGTTGCAGGATATTGACTGCAGAATACTATTTTAAATAACCCTGCCCTGAATACATTTATAATCTGTGCGGTTTAGACATTTAGTATCAGCAAAATGAACTCTACAACTGGATATCATCTGCATGATAGCACATTTTAGTAGCAGTATTATGCTGTGTATGCATTTCTTTAGTAAGAAAAGAAAACTAGAAAGCTGCTCAGCTAATAAAAAGATGGACTGGCAGTTCTAGAATGAAACCTGTCAGGCTGTAAAACAATTTGAGCATCTTGTATTATTTACATACGTAACATACAGGTATCTTACGTACAGAAGTATAGTTTAAATAATTTATTACTAGGATTTATTTATTATAATGGCCCTGTCAGGTGGTCCAAATTTAAAGATAATTGTGACTAATTGACTAACTGATTTGGCAAGAAACATCAATCTCCCTGATGCATAATTCTAGTAGACACATTTCCAAAAAGACTTACAGCTGTTTCTGAAGAGAAATAAGAATACAGTACTTTTCAGATATTAACTGTGATATTTTTTTAAAGGAGAAAAGTTATAATTTAATTTAAAATACATTTTCTTCCTTTTAAAATTTTGCACCATTTTGTCTAATTTGATCACATATAAAGTACAATAGTATGCACTGAACCTTATAGTTCAATGCAATTATATTTAGGAAAAGTATACAGATTCTAAATACTTTTGTACTCTTTGTGGATTACTGAAGTGGTTGGATGTTTGCAGGTGATGTGTTCTGTTTTTAAAGCACATTTAAGATGAAAGTCCAAAAGTATCCCACCATACAGCATGTGTGCAGATACTCTGATGTGTCTCCCTGAGGGGATTGGGGTGTGAAGATTCGTATGTGAACCTGTTATGTTATCATGGCCAGCAGGATTAACCTCTCTTGGCATGAATTTGATCAGGTTGAAGCTCTGTGAAACCGAGAGATGTGAGTGACACTCCATTAATTCAGGTTAGGCATAGACCACACAACCTATTTATCACGGAACGCTTTTGCTGCAGTGGTAGAGTAGAGCCGCAGACTATTTTGATGAGCTAAGAATCCAGTTTTTTTCTAGATTTGGATTGTATTTATATCAGCCTTACATCACAAAGCTGGAGATAATTGTCTTTGTGACTTTATGTATACAGTCATATTTAATAAATTAGAACATTCATTACATACCTACCTTACAGAATTTACGTACCTTTGAAAAAAAATATATCAATCTTTAAGCTGTTAGTCAACATACTCATTAAGAAGACAACATATTATAATCTTAAGATTAGCTATGTTGTGCAACTATGATATATTTAATTTCAACTCCAATAGTGGTGGCAAAAATGTATTTTAATCAAATAATATGCCAACTGCAATATATTATTCTATGAACACACTTTAGCTGCCAATTATTCAGTCATGCAAGAATTTTTAGATCGAGTTTCCCCCTCATGATGTGTCCTGCGTCATCTAGTATACAGGGATTAACGTGGGGCCATCATTCTCTCACGACTGCGACCACACCGGTTCGTACAGTGTAAGAACATACGTCGTAAGCTGTGAACTTTTAAACCTTGCGGGTTTGTCGTACAGTTTGAGCTGTAGCCGAGTACAAAGATTGAAATAAATCATATGGTGTATGCTCGCCTTAACTGTGCAATGACATCAAATAAATTCACCACAGCTTCCATTCAAAATATAACAGTTTAATAACAAAAATCATTCAGCTCCAAGGCAAACGCATTTCAGTTAAAACGCTTGACTATAGCTCAACTAATCTTAGCTACAACGTACACAAAGAAGAAAGAAAAACATGGTTGAAAACCCTGATCAACAAAGTGGTTCAGTGATTTCACAGTTAAGCATGGGTTTTATGTTTGAGAACCAACGTTTATCTCGAAAAATGTGGAATGTGGTCAAATTAACTTCTAACTAATTTAGAGCATTTGGAATGTGTTCAAATTTACAATGCAAACATAAGACCTCAAAAATACATTATTTGGAAAAGTAATATTTTATTGAATATTGAATTTTTTTTTTTTACATTGCCTTGAAGCAAGAAGTTTAGGGTTCGATTCCCACGGAGTTTGCATGTTCTCCCTGGGCATGCTAGGGTTCTCTCGGGGTACTCCGGCTTCCTCCCACAGTCCAAAGACATGACTGTTAGGTTAATTGGTTTCTCTAAAATTGTCCTTAGGTGTGAGTGTGTGCGCAAATGGTTGTTTGTCTCTGTGTTGCCTTGCAATGGACTGGCGACCTGTCCAGGGTGTACCCTACCTCTCACCCACAGACAGCTGGAGATAGGCACCAGCACCCCTCCTGACCCAGCTTAGGATAAGCGGGATTGTCATGTTGGCTCTATGGAGCTAAACCCAAATGCAGAACACCACGGAAACTGAGTAAAAGTTTTCAACTGTTTATTGAATAAAGCACACAAAGGTTATTTTGAACTGATGCTGGAACGGGTCCGGGACTGGTATCAAAGGGTTCTCTGATGGTGGTTCAGACTGAGCGTTGGAGAGAGGGAACCAGAAGGGTCCAGAGACGGAGGGTTCGGCAGAGGGCTCAGCAGTGGCAGGGCTTGGCTTCAGACTAGGGAGGTTCAGACCTTGAGTTGATCTCCAAGTTATCTCCTGAGAACTGGCTTGCAGATTCAGACAGTGGATCTTCAGGTTTGGCTTCACAGAGCAGGCAGGCAGGTTTCTGACAATGAGCTCCTCCAGAGCTTCCAGGTTTCGATCAGGTCTTCCATAACTGGTCTAACACTCTGGCACTGAAGGGAAGTTCAGCCGCTGCTTATGAAGCTGGTCTCCTGATGAGATGATCAGCCACAGGTGTGCTGGTGGCTTCAGCTCAGGAGACCCAGGGGCGCCCTCAGCTGGAGAAAGGTGGCAGATCTCCAGATCCCAACAGTGATAGAAAATGGATGGATGGATGGATGGATGGATGGATGGATGGATGGATGATTTGCTTAATAGACAACCAAATAACCTTTCGTGGACTAATTCGTAACCCTAGGAAACGACTGTTTCGTCATATTTGACGTACCAAGCAGCTCACTTGTTAGCTTGTGTTACACAGCAGGAACCACATGAAAGAATCAAAAATCATCATCCCTAAATTTTTCCAGACCTCAAATTTTTATTGATCTCCATTTGGAAAAGGTAAGATTTTCTCCAATATTTAGCAGATTAGCATGGGATGCTCACAGCAGGGGAGATCCCTCTGCTCAAATGTTCCACACCTTATGTGCAGATACCAGATCTGCTCAGGTGTTCAGATCTACTTTTAATATATGTTTTATACTCATATAGTGCTACAGTATATGATTTGCTGAACGGTGCCACAGTGTTTGGTCCAGACAACAGTAATAACATATTGCAGCATCCATGTGGCAAGTTGGTAGCATCTGTACTGTTGGTGTGTCTAATAATAGTTGATCAATGACAAAAGTGAAAAGATATGTTTTAAGATGAAATAAGTAACTGCAAGACCATGGTATAAAGGCAGACCTGGCACATGCTATGGCTTGCCTTGCTTAATTGCTAACAGGTTAGCCTCTTTTAGCTTGATCACTTATCCAAGTTAAGCTACATGACTTAACTTTTTGTCAACAAAAGCCCTCCATTTTCTACAAGAGGAATTGCTGTTGTTTTCTGTTTCTAAAATCTCCACAAAAGTGATTTTTCTGTAGATGTTTGTCCTCTGCTGCCCTCAGATCTTATTAAAAAAGAAGCAATTTAACTCTGTCTTCAATTACTTTGTAATTACGCTCTTAGAACCCTGTACTTGACCCCAAGACTGAGAATGATTGTTTTCTACTTGCGGCTACTTTAGGTCACCAGAGAAAACATAAAATATATAATAGCAAAAATACGTAATGATAAGTTGAGACCCCAGATGAAACATGATTCTTATGAAATGGGTGAAATACAGTTCTTCTGAGTGGCGTTGCATCACTAATCAACTTAGAAAATGTTCTGAACTATTCAGCTGGGGAAAAAAATTAGCAGGAAATATTAAGCTTGATGGTGGAAGGAAACCCTTTCAGGTGGCATCTTGGTAGCCCCACCATCAATGCAGTCACTGTGATTGTAGTTGGCACAACATCCATTCATTAATTTTCCATCACGCTTACCCTGCTGGGGTTGCAAAGGGTTCTGGTGTCTACAGTGTATCTCCAGCTGTCAATGGGCGAGAGGCGGGGTACAGCCTGGACTTGCTTGCACAATATTAACAATCAGTTGATTTTTTTTTTTTAACAAAGTTATTTAGTTTTCTGTTTTACATTATAAAGTGGTTAATTGAGCACATAAAAACTGTTATTCATTGTAAACTTTTGGAGCTAATTTGGATTCATTTCGAAACTCTCACAACAAACATTGGTGCTTAAACGTTCATATTCACACTCATAAGTTTGTTTTTTTGCATCAGGTATTGGTTATTGGTTCCAGCTTTGTTTTGTTTGTTCCCCTTTACATTGTTTTTAAGTGGTGATCTATTATTATTTCATAACATTGTTTAATTTTTAATATTAGTTTGTTTTAATGTAACCAGCCAGGTCAATACATTTGATGTAGTTTAAGTTAAAGCATTTTGTCAATAGATTCTCCTCTTGTTGAGACAATTTGTTTGTTTTCCTTTCTGTTTAAGAATGCCAGGTTACAAAAAAATCAGTCCATCACCTACCACGCCAGACAGGTAGTTAAAGACAAAAAGCTAGCATAACCTCAGAGATGTTTGGCTATTTTTTCCTAATAATCCAGTGGTCTCCCAGCTTGGACATTTTGACCAAACTACCAATTCATCCTAAAATGTTTTCAAATGATTGTTTAGATTATATTTTTTTAGAACTAAATCAAATATATTGTTGGACAACAACAATATTTGCAGGAACTAATTAAATCTAACATGATATTGGGCTAACATGGTGATTGCTCAATACCTTTTTTGAATATGACCTTTTCTTCATCAACTTTGTCTCAGTTCTAGCTTTATCCTTCTTTGCAAATAACATTGTTGATGACCCAGCTTTTAATGTAATTGGAAATTACTAAAGGGGAAACTGCACAAGCCTTAAGGCAGAGTGATTCACTCCGCTTTTGACCTTGCAGAGCCGTTAGAATTCTTTATATGTACAAGCATTTATTCTTTCAGCCTTTGTTCCTTTAAACATAAATTATGTTTAATGTACTACTTTTTTATACACAAATAAATATCAAATACTGCCTTTCATTTGCAAACTGTTGAAACATTATTCACAAAGAAAAAAAAGTGAAATAAGGCTGTGCACTCAGCCTAACATGGAAAACATACTGGGCTTGACCTCAAAAAGACTTGCATGTATTAAAAACTAACTTATTTGCACATGCGAGTATAAATCTTTAAAGCAGGTGCCATTTGTGTTGCATGTATAGATTGTCCAAGCATCTGAACATTTTTGGACTATTAAAAATAAATTTAGTAGTACCATATAAATGGGGTAAAAAGACGTCAACATAGCAGCAGGACTGTTATCTTTATTAAATTAATTGCAAAGAAAAAAACACAATGACATCAGTTGAATATTTCAACATTTTTAGGAAAAAGTTAAACTTAATAAAAGCTACCAGAGCACAGACATCAGTTGGCGCATCAGCTCTATCTTGCAAGAGGGTTTTGTTTTTCCCCCTCAATGTTCTTTGATGAGTATAATAATAATAATAATTAACTTTCTGTATCTCACATTGGAGAAGTTCACCTCTGCATTTAACCCATCCCCTTGGGGAGCAGTGGGCTGCCATCACGTGGGGCCCTGGGAGTAGTGTGGAGTTAGGGTCTTGCTCAGGGACCCAGAGTGGCAGTCTGTGGGAGCGGAGCCCGAACTCAGAACCTTAGGATTCCATGCTCTATGCCCTAACAACTAGGATACCACTCCCAAGGTATCATACACAGTTATATTTTATTAATTCATTAATGCGCTATCTTGGTTTGCAATACTTTGGGTCAAAGGGCTGATGTAAGGAGCTGGTGGAGGTCTGAAAATCTGACAATGGCAGATTCTCTGTCAGAGGAGTAGGCAACTTTCAGTTCTTCCAGGTTTTATGACTGATATTTAATATTTAAAACTGAACTTTTTCTTTTTTCTTTATTTTTGATTGGAGTAAATTATTCTATAAAGCAGGCTATGAATAATCAGAATCATTATTATCAATGTTTCTATTTTTTAAATTATCATTCTGCTTATTACATCCAATGACTTAGAGCTTTGTCCCAGAAAGTAATGACAGATCATAATCTGTGTATTTTAAGATTGGTTTGGGACTTATTCCTAACTTAGTGTCAGTCCACTTTGCGATTCCTTTATAAATTCCGAACAAACATGCATTTATCTCTTGGACTCAGAACCCATCTCCTTCCAGAATAATATGAGGGATGAACCCATATTCTATTCTCTTACATTAAATTGAACAACTGAATTTCGCACTCTGGCATCTCAACATTTGTTAATGGATGAACCACAATTGTGGAGGTCCACAATCCTCTTTCTTACCTCTCTGCTTATTACTTGATTATTTTTCCCCTTTGTCACACACCAAAGCATGTATTTAGACCAATGTTCTAAATATACCAATGTGCCCATAATTTATAAAACACTTTGACAACCTTCAAGAAGCTTTCAAACTAATGTTGCTTCCCAGAAAGTTATAAGCATGCTTGTCCTAGTGTTTGTAAATGCCTGTCTATCCTTATGAAAGATCTGTAAATCTTTTGCTATATTTGCTGCATTTTATTGCAATAATTAAGTCAAGCTACAGGTTCTATGAGGGTCAATCTATGAACTTCATTCTAAGTACTTACCTACTGTTAAAAGTAAGGACATTGAAGGACAACGTGCGGATCACCTTTAAATTGAATTAGAACTATAGAGGTTAATTTAAACACTTTTAACTCAGTAATCAGAATTAATGCAATGAGTTCATCTGAAGGACTTTGTGTTAATTTTATAATGTTTTTAGTAAATATGGATTGATGTTATACATTAAATGAGGATTTTCCCAGGGGCTTATTTAGGATGCAATATTCAGAAGTGTTGGAACAGCCATTTGATATGAAGTGATTCCTTAACATTTTTTATATTGACAACATTAGCAAGATTTGTAATTTATTCAAACCTTCAAATAATGCTCTTTTGACAATATTACACTGACAGAAAGATGCAAGTCAGGCGGGCAAAATTATGTCTCTGCACATCCCTCAAAAGTATGTAATATAGTTGCAACCCAGATTAAATTCTATTAAAATGCATTGATCTGCCATTCCAAATATAGCTACTGCTAGCATCTCAATTCAAAATCTGATTACCTTATTATAGTTTTCAATTGGTTCAAAGTTTTTATTTTAGATTTTTTTTTTTTTTTTGTGCACGTCTTAAAGTATAACAGATACTGGATCTTGGGATAGTCGGACGGATCGCAGCGGGTGTAAAATTTTCCTTATTTTTTAACCCAAAACGTAACAGGTTTACTCCATGTATCCAACATAGAAACCTTATTTTTCTCTGACTCAGAACTTGGAATTTAGATGAAGTAAATCCATGATTGCTGTTTTAGTGTCATTACAGGTAAAGTTAGAGGTCTTCTTTAGTCTAAGCAAAATGACTGATTTGTCTGATTGGTACTCCTTAAATTTAGCTTATATAAAACATAAAATAAAAAAAAAGCACAACACAACTTGACTGCACCTGCTCTTCTGTTGGCATTTGTAGTCATTGATCATCCTACACCTCGTCTTTACTGTGATGGAACTAGGGATGCACAATATTGGGATTTTGGCCGATATCCGATTTGCCAATATTTTAAAACTCATGTAGCCGATAACCGATATCGATACCGATGTTAAAGCTGGACAAAAATAAGTAGTCATTGAAAATAGCAGTTTTGTTATCCATTTCTGACACTTTGAAAAATAATATACTCAAATATATTTTCATATGCTGATATCAGATTGATTTTTAATATTGCGGTATAGATCTATTTTACTTTCAAAATCTTGTGAAATTTCATCGTTCTGTTACAAACTCGCGTGATATTTTGCAAATTCTTGTGAGATTTTGTTAGTAAAATAGATCGATACCGCGTCAATATATCAACATATAAAAATATGGCAAAATTTCGTGGATTTTTGGGGGATTTCGTAGCATAACGATGACATATAGCAATATTTCATTAGTAAAAGAGATTGATATTGTGTTTTTAAATGGCAATATATCAGCATATGAAGATATTGTGATATTTTAATGTATCAATATTTTTTCCCTCGTCTTTAGAAGTTTTGAAGTCTGTAAAAAAAAAGTTTTTGAGGAAGAAGTAGTAGTATTTTTTTTTTTTTAGACTTTAGAAACTCAGAAAATGATCAAATATCGGGTTAAATATCGATGGGGCGGCCGATGTTCGATATTCAGTTTTAAGGCCGATACAGATAGGGGGCCGATTATATCGTGCATCCCTAGATGGAACAAGTGTAATTGATTTCAAACCTTAAATATTGATTTAAGAGAATATCTAGCGTTTTTATTTTAATCATCAAGGCTTTCCTTTTTTTGCTTTCAGACCATCCATTGTGAGACAAATAAACTGTACTTAAAGGGTTTTGCAAGGAAATAGTTTCACCCTGCTACAAACATTTGGATTACCTTTCTAAAAATATTGTAGTGATGGTTCAGGCTCTGTCACCCCAGACATGGTACAGTTTGTCTGGAGCAATCCTCTAATGCATTTAGAGGAGGTCACTTTGGCATCAAGGAGAAGGGGTCATTAAGATGGTAAAGCAATGCTCAAAGATGCATGTCCTGAAAAGAGCCGCTTTCAGATTGAAGATAATGCATTAATGAGATGAGAGTTGGCCTTTATCATACATTAGTATTTTCTTTAACCCAATATCCCCAGTACTGTTACCCTGTGCATGTAAACCTTTGACAAATTTCCTTCAATTTTTAACATTTGCACAGGTCCACAGAAAAAAATTCTAATTGCTAAAGATAGGCTAAAAAAGGAGCAGCTTTATTTATGGTTGTCATCACATTTGCGTGTAAATTGGGAAATTGCCAGCTACAGAGTCTGAGGGCTCTCCTAACTCTTTCATCTACAATGTTTGATGGGATGTGTGGCCATACTGCAGGTTGGCGTACCATATTCCCCTGGGAAGCGGCCTCCTTCACTCAGGCTTGGTTTAATCTCCTCTCTCACAGAAATGGGAAAAATCAAGAGATTCTGCAGGACGGTTGGCTCCTGGGGACTCATTACATAGTCAGGTGGCAAAGCTTCACAAATGCTCTCCTTGACATCCTGAAGTTCTTTCCACCGCATGTCTGTCAATTCTAAAAGCACCACTCTTTTTCTAACCAACATTCACTTCCAGTTGTCAGATTTCTACCATTCAAATAAACATCCTTATTGATAAGGATGTTTTTAGGTTGTCTTTACTTTTTAAAAGTATTTTTGCAGTTATGAACATGGCACTGAAAAAAAAGCTTTGATCACATAACCAGTGATGCAACTCAAAGGTGGTAATTGTTTTAAAAAATACTAGAAACTAGAAACAAAGAAGTATGCATTAAATGTATTAAAAACCTGCCAGTTAAGTTGAACATGCAAAGTCAATGAAATAGTATCCTTCAGTGTGGACGTTATAAATTAAAGTTCTTAATTTTGGTTTCAGCTTGATATTTACTTTGTTTAAAAAACTGGTTTAGGATGAGAAAACCTCCAAACATTTTTTACCGTCAGTACATGGGTGGGCAATTCAAGTTCCTTAAAGCGCCCACCCAATTTGAAGTAATCCTCGCCTATTTTGCATACCCTGATGGAAAAGCAAATAACTTTGGAACTGTAAGCCCACATTACATGTGTGATACATCATTTGAAAGCTAACACCTTCTAGTTTCTGAAAATAATGATGAAAACTTGAAAAGAGTTTCTCTGAAATAAACTTATACCCTGATGTGGAAAAACAAATGAAGGCTAAAACGACATTCAGCAAGAAATGTGAAAAAAGGATAAAGGAGCTTCAACTGGAGAAAGATACCCAGAAGGTTTTCATGAAAAAAATAACTGCAGATACCGAAAAAGTAAAAGCTTTATCCTTGAGGAACAAGGAACTTCAACATCAGTTGGAAAGTATGATAGAACAGATAATAGAACCAACAATGTTGAAAAGTCAGTCCAAGATTGCATAAAAGCAGGAGAAACGTTAAGGAAAAATAACAAGAATTTAGAAGAACAGGTAAAAAAGTTGACAAGATTTTTCATATCAAACTAAAGTGTCTAATAGCAACAAAGAAGCTGAAGAGTCGATCACAGAGTTGGAGAATATTAAAAAAAGTTTACTACAAATGATTAAGGATTTTGAACCTCAGACCTCTATAAGGTTTGCCACTTTCAAACGCATGCCAACAGAAGAAGATGGCGATACTGCGACTGTAACTGCAAACAAGGTTGAACAGGACTGTGAGTCACTAGAGCACACCCTTGATAAGGTAGTGCGAAATCTCCTCTTCGTGGAAGATGAACTGGCCAAAAAGGACAAGGGAATAGCAAATTTGGTGCAGATACATCAGCAAGAACTGCAAAAGCAGGCCGACAAGCTTACAAGCATGTACAGTATTGTAGCTCAGCTTGCTTTGTGGCCTTTTAGGATTCAAGATTAACAGCATTGCCAAGAAAGACAACCAGAGGACACAACAGATTGGGAGACAGATAGTGATGCAAAGGAGGAGTTGCAGGCACATACCATGTAAGGCATGCCCACAGAAAAAGATGGCAAGACTGCGACTCTAACTGCAAACCAGGTTAAAGGGGACTGTGAGCTTGTCACTCTGTGAATTTGATGGAAAAACATCACCAAGAAAAAGAGGACTTCAAAAAACACTACCAAATTCTGTGACTGGAACATCATACAAAATGATAAAATCTTTCTAAATCTGTCTAAGTCTAAGTCTCCAGAACTAAATATTTGAAACTTTTATAAGAGTTCTGCTTTTACTTTTTTTCTGGTAACTTGAACGGTTTAATATTTTCCTCAAATTAATTGAGTCAAAAAAAAAGTTGGGACAACTAAAGAAATTTGGGGGGATTAAAGAAATTAGAAGATTAATGTTTTGGATTCATCCTTTGTCCAACACATCTGGGACTATGAATGTTCATATCTCTTTAGCTGTTATGTAGCCTTGCTTTTTTTTAAACAGGTTCTAAATATGTGTTTGCCAGGCTTCAATGATTGAAATCTTATGCTGCTTAGATTCCAGTAAAATAATAATCCCTCTATTTTATTTCACGTCTTTAGAAATTGTCAAACTTTAACATTTACTTAACTATAGTATAAGAAGGCCAAGTTACACAATATAATATAATAAATTGTTCGCAAAAATAAATGGTTCAATAATTATAATTTGTTGGGTAGAAATTTAAGATGAAATCATAATTTCAAAGAATCAAATATGCATCAGGATTGCATTGTGCTGAAAGACCAGAGATTTATCAAAGTCAATGAACTACTCATGCTCAGTTGAGTTTAAAACAGTAAATTAAATAAATAAATAATAGTCAGATGTAGCCAATTTAAGATAAGATGTTATGTACAAATGATACTTAATGATACACCATTGTAACCCTCCCACCAAGTGATTGCTACAATGAAATTGCTTAAAGAATGGAGAACAAAACATTTACCAGTCTGACAAGACACAAAGGAACACAAAGAAATCTTTGTCAAAGAGAACCATATAACAATTACTGTATATGGAGGGCTTGTCTGCCAGGGCAATAAACATTGCATTTAGAAACCAGATAGCTTTTGAGCATATGCTTTATGGGGAATTGAGTTTAAGTTTGCATTTAAATCAACTGTCAAAACTTGTCGGAATAATGCCTCTCTTATTGGGAGTAGTCGCATTATCCTCTTTTTTTGCATCAGGAATACAAAACAAGACCAAAAATTCTTATAGTGCTCTTATAAATTTGAAAACATTGTTTTAACATTTATAAACAATTTAGAGCTACTGGATTAATATTTCTGAATGTTTTAATTAATTCTGAGTTTGAAATTGTTGTTAAAATTTGAGCCATCTATATTTTCTGCCACAAGGAAATTCCTTTTCTTTATCATTTTGCATAAATACAGACTTTCTTCATGTTCCCCATATTTCAATTACTTTACTGATCTTTAATGCAGTGAAATAGCCTTTATTTTATGTTCCTCCAAAATTGCCAAAGTAATACTTACTGATAGTGGCACATCGTGCATCAATATAAGAGAAAACGTTTCCACATCCTGCGGATGCTCTTTTGACCTAATCTCCTGGGGAAATTTCACTGAAAGAAAATAGAAAAGACAATTTTCATTTTCTATGTGTGGTTTGAAACATGTGAGTAATATTAATAAAAGACAGTTAAACATAGCTTTCAATATCTTTGTTCAAGTTGAGATCAAACAGGTTATATTTCCTTAAAAGCCCATTTTTTCTGGCCTAAACATGAGATAATGACTGGTTGTTTAAAAAAAGTCCTAAAAACGACGTACAGCACATTTCTACCAAGGATCAATTTTTTGCCTGCTCTTCTGAACAAATCAGCTACTATGTTCATGGTTTTCTCAGTGCTTTTTTTCTTGTCGATATGGCAAATTACCACGTCAATATTATTGATGAAAGAGAAAGTATTAATAGTTTTACTTGTCAATCATTTTCTCCTCTCTGGTTAGATGGATAAATCAATAGTGGTTTATCCATGTAACAACATATACTGTACCCAATGGAGCACCTGGGGATTTGTAAAATGACTTTAGGAATAAAACATAAACTTGAAATATTACACATATTACTCACTAGAACTAAGGCCATATGTGTCAGAACGGCAAGTGTGATTATAAGGTTTACCTTTTTCACTTCCCTTCAATCAACCAATCAAGCATTCTATAAATCTATATTTATTTAGCACTATTACACACTGTGAAGAAAACATGGTGCTTTACATGTATTATACTTAAAGTTAAAAGGGTGTTAAAGATCTCCCCGGTTCTTTTCCCTGAAAAAAGATCATTCAGGACAAACTCTTTAAATAACAACACAAAATGTGCGGTGCGCCCTTTGGTGCGGTGCGCCCTATGTGTGTTGTAACTGCGACTTTTGAGACCACCTCATTGAGGAGATGATGAAAGAGTGGCTGAATGTAAGGAGACCAGGTGGTTTTTTTTCCACTCATCACCATCGCTGTTAATATGTAACTCCATGCGTGCCCATCTCACAGCTGATGTGAAAAACATGGGGAAACAAATTAACCCTGTGCTCGCTGTTTAACATCTCGACTTCTCGACATCGGTGTGAACCGGACCAAGCAGGTGCAGCAGAAGCAGCGAGTTTACATGCAAAGTCAATGGTTGACGCGCGTATAGGTGCAGCAAAAGGTCCCGCAGCGCGTTTTGAGCAGCAGGCGCAGCGTGTCGGGAGCGTTTAAGCATCTGACGCACCGCCAACGCGCTGCTGCTGCTCGAGATGGAAAAATTTAAGTTTTGCTGCTGGACGCGCCGCATCAACCAATCAGAGAAGCTGATCTGGGAGCTGACAGTGAGACAGACACATCGCTCTGATGACATATGATATTAACGCAAATGAAAAAGGCTGGATGGATGAGGAGATGATGAAAGCGTGGCTGAGGCAGGTGTATGTGAGGAGACCAGGTGGTTTTTTCCATGCATCACCATCGCTGCGTGCCCATCTCACAGCCGATGTGAAAAAAAAAGGTGAATCAAATGAACACTGTGCTCGCCGTTATCCCGGGGGTCTGACAAAGGAACTTCAACCGCTTGACATCGGTGTGAAGCGGCCGTTCAAAGTAAGGCTGCGAGCTGCGTGGGAGCGATGGATGACAGACGGAGACCACAGTTTCAGGATAAGTGGAAGGCAGCGCCGGGCAAGTTACGCCACCGTTTGCGGATGGATTGTAGATGCTTGGACTAACGTGTCTGCTGGCACTGTTGTTCAAGCTTTCGCAAAAGCCGGTATTATTTCTGAGGAGCCGCGCTGCACGGAAAGTGACTCTGACAGCGAAGAAGGGGAAACTGGCATGTCTGATTTAGCGCAGCTGTTTTATTCAGAAACAGAGGATGATGACTTTGATGGGTTTGATTAATACTTTGTAATAAATACATTAATAAAGCACAATCATACTCAGTTTTGCTCCCGCTCTATTTTTCTACCTGAAAACTTAATTCAACAGCAGCCTCTGGGCCGGGTCTCCTCCGGTTTCACCGCGCGGCTGGCAGGTGTTTTTTCATCTAAATAATCTAAATCTTGCAGCTATATTTGCTGTGATCAGTGGGAATAAAGTAGTTTTAATATGTTTTTAAGTGAGAAAGTCCACCTGAAAACTTAATAATTGCAGTCAGTTCATCCAGATTATCTATTTCTGTCGGAGGCGCTCAGATCCCCACATTCCAGCGGTGCACCGACAGTAGAAATCCTTTCATCAGCAGCCATAGGCTGGGCAGCCTCCAGGTTCACCGCGGCTGCTGGCAGGTGTTTTTCATCTAAATAATTGAAACTGCAGGCACCAGGATACCGGTAATAAAAGCAAGCATATTCCGTTGGCAGGTTTCAGGATTTTAAGTTAATTTAGGAGTGACCACAGCGCTGTGTCATCTGCGATGTGTCTGACTCACGGCCAGCTCCCAGGTTTGATTAATACTTTGTAATAAATACATGAATAAAGCACAGTCATACTCAGTTTTGCCCCCGCTGTATTTTTAAATACGCAGTAGAGGTATTTAAAGGTAGTAGAGGACATGTACCTGTATATAAAAAACGCGCCCTATAGTCCGGTGCGCCTTATGTGTGTGTTAAATACAGAAATGGCACACATAACTGAGAGTGCGCCTTTTAGTACGGTGCGCCTTATGGTCGTGAAAACACGGTATATATTAAATAACCAGGAGATATAACAACAGATTCTGATAGAAATTGTAATCTTACTCAGATCAGAGAAATTGTTTAGAGTTTACAGACAGCAGCTGTTCCCCTCTGGGCTCATCACTCAGGAAGTGGCCCCCATTAACAGTTAAAATGGCATTTTATACATCTCCAGTCTGCCACATAGTCTCATTTTACATCATAGACATAAGCAGATGATTAGACATCCAGCCTTATCCAAATATTACACTCCGTTCTTAGCTGAAGGACACTGCTCTCATTCCGTTTCCAAATCATTGCCACATACAGAATGAAGATTAGAACTCTATACCCAGACAGAGAAACTGTCCTGATTAGATTAAAACATCAGTTCTGACATGCAACAGGCAGCCAATACCAAGGAGTAATAAACTAACATATCTTCAATGATAATTACCCTAACAAAAGCAAAAACACAGTCTTTAAGTTAAGATTAAAGAATAAATAAATTAATAAAAAATGTCAATACAGTTTAAGATAAAAACTGTTGGCTTAATGCTTGAGCTTGTTGTCATTAAAATCCAATGAAAAAAAGTATAAGTTCTTAAAAGTGAATTCAAATCTGCTTTGGTTACGGTAGACTTTATAAAAAGATCCACGGTTTAGGATGAAAAAGCATTACCACCTTTGTTAGTCACCTGCTGAGTCATGATTAAAAGTGTTTGATTTAGACTGGAACTGTCTTTCTAGGACTAGGGCAAATCCACAAAAAGTATTTGATTGTAAAGCAAAAGCTTCCAGTTCTAGGCCATTATTTTAATTCTCCCCCATATATACATCCAAAAAAAATCTGTGAAGACAGAGAACAAAATGGACAAAACTATTTTCTTAAGGATGCAAAATTAAAAAAAAACACATACACTCACCAGCCAATTTATAAGGTACACCTGTCCAACTGCTCGTTAACACTTCATATCTAAGCAGCCAATCACATGGCGGCAACTCAGTGCATTTAGGCATGTAGACATGGTCAAGACAATCTCCTGCAGTTCAAACCGAGCATCAGTATGGGGAAGAAAGGTGATTTGAGGGACTTTGAACGTGGCATGATTGTTGGTGCCAGAAGGGCTGGTCTGAGTATTTCAGAAACTGCTGATCTACTTGGATTTTTATGCACAACCATCTCTAGGGTTTACAGAGAATGGTCCGAAAAAGAAAAAACATCCAGTGAGCGGCAGTTCTGTGGGCGGAAATGCATGGTTGATGCCAGAGGTCAGAGGAGAATGGCCAGACTGGTTGGAGCTGATAGAAGGGCAACAGTGACTCAAATAACCACCCGTTACAACCAAGGTGGGCAGAAGAGCATCTCTGAACGCACAGTACGTCGAACTTTGAGGCAGATGGGCTACAGCAGCAGAAGACCACAGCGGGTGCCACTCCTTTCAGCTAAGAACAGGAAACTGAGGCTACAATTTGCACAAGCTCATCGAAATTGGACAATAGAAGATTGGAAAAACGTTGCCTGGTCTGATGAGTCTTGATTTTTGCTGCGACATTCGGATGGTGGGGTCAGAATTTGGTGTCTACAACATGAAAGCATGGATCCATCCTGCCTTGTATCAACGGTTCAGGCTGGTGGTGGTGGTGTCATGGTGTGGGGAATATTTTCTTGGCACTCTTTGGGCCCCTTGGTACCAATTGAGCATAGTTGCAATGCCACAGCCTACCTGAGTATTGTTGCTGACCATGTCCATCCCTTTATGACCACAATGTACCCAACTTCTGATGGCTACTTTCAGCAGGATAATGCGCCATGTCATTAAGCTGGAATCATTGCAGACTGGTTTCTTGAACATGACAATGAGTTCACTGTACTCAAATGGCCTCCACAGTCACCAGATCTCAATCCAATAGAGCATCTTTGGGATGTGGTGGAACGGGAGATTCGCATCATGGATGTGCAGCCGACAAATCTGCGGCAACTGTGTGATGCCATCATGTCAATATGGACCAAACTCCCTGAGGAATGCTTCCAGCACCTTGTTGAATCTATGCCACGAAGAATTTAGGCAGTTCTGAAGGCAAAAGGGAGTCCAACCCGTTACTAGCATGATGTACCTAATAAAGTGGCCGGTGAGTGTATGTCAGTGTATTATATTACTATATAGCAACATATTTAAATTAATGTGACAACATTTTAGTGCCAGTACTACTATATTAATGCAGATATTTTTTAAACATTATTTACTGCAAATAATTAGCATTAATATCATCACAATGGACTATATAGGCAAATGTTAGTATGTAAGCTTAGCAACAATCATTGTTAAGGTATGTTACATTTCATCCTGGAGAGACTCACACAGAGAAAATATGCTGGTGAAGATTTTCAGTCATCCAGGTCATAGTCGTTCCAAAAAAGTCAAGAAACAAAAACAATTCACTGGACTTTGTTTTCAAGAAGAGCGATCTCCTCGGGACAAGACTCTGCGGCACATCTACACCATATGGAAAAAGGTAATTCTATTGAGGACCAGTACGTTCACATTTTGGACAAAGAAGAGAGGTGGTTTGAGAGGGGGGTGAAGGAGGCTGTTAAGAAAGTAAAACCAACCTTAAACAGAAGGGATGGACAACCCCCATGCCCATACAAGGGAACCAAACACCTTGCTTGTTCAGCCAGGCCAACAGTTCCCTCTAACACCCCCCCTTTCAAAGGCATAGACAGATTTTGAGTATTGGAGGCTAACCTAAATGACTGCCCATTCCTAAGGGGCGGACCTGTTCGTCCTGTTCAATTTGCATGTTTCTAAGCAAAAACAAGGCTTTGTTTTTGGTTCACTCTATAAACTCTCAAACTCAACGCTATTTCTGACATTTTGAATTGAAAAACCTTCCTGGTTGGGAGGTAAAACGTCTTTAAACTTGGAAACGAAGTCCAGTAGATTGTTTTTTGAACTTTTTTGGATTGGCAGACAGAAAAAAAGTGCCAGTTAGTAAAGTTATATTCAATACAGCACGTCACCCCAATGCATTCCACAGCAACCACCCAACCAGGTAATACAGTCAGATTGCTCAAAAGTTTAATATCTGAGGAAAACTAGCTAATGGCATCAATACATTGACTCTTTAGCACTCCTTAAATCAAGCATGCTTGTAGCAATGGTGCAGGGGGGAAAAAAATCCCTTTTAACAAGAAGAAACCTTCAGAACAACTAGGTTCAGTGTGAGCAGCCATCTGCAGAGGCTCACTGAGGTTCAAGGGGACAGACGCAGACATACAGTACAGATAATGACATTAATTTAATTTTTAAAAAAAAAAGTTTTTTGGTGCTAAGACCCCAGCAGAAGACTTTGATGCTGAGGATCGATGTTCGTTTGGATGAACTTAGGAAACGGACTACTGTAGGAGATGGGGAGGAGGTGGGTGAAACTTTGCTGGCGTACCAGAATGATGCTAGGCCAGGAGTTAAATGAAGGGGTTCTTGAAAGATGATTGGCTTTGGAGAGGGTGCGGTCTCAATGACGACTGGATGCGATTGAACATTGGACGTCAAACGTTGTTCAAGTTAAGCTGATAAGAATCTTCCAAATATAATCTTCCATAAACTTCATTTGATGTACTTATTTATTTTTTTATTTCTCAGATTCTTATAAAGCAAACTGAGCTTTATGTTATGGGAAGATCCTCATGATGTAAGTGAAATCCAGTTTAGGGGTTAGAGGAAAATAGCCTCTTTACAATAAACTGTTGGAAGATGGATATAATCAATTAAGCTATTTATCAAATCACTTAAGCTACAATTGAAAATGTCTAGGAAGACCATTTAGGAGTGGCATTCATTTATAATGTAATGTCAATTTTTCAATAATATACAGATTGTGGGCATGGCGTTTAAATGAAAGTCTATACAGTTACTGATCTGAACTTGAGTTTTAACTAGTTTGTTGGTCTCAGTCTAAAGCAAAATGTCATATTAAATCCAGTTTAAAAGATAAGGAAAATCACTTTTGATTTAAATCAAGTTTTTTAGTAATTTAAATTTGTAATTTTATTCAGGATCCCCATTAGCTGTTGCCATGGCAAACAGCTAGTCTTCCTGGGGTCCACATTAGTCCACATTAGATAGTCAATATCTTTTACAAAAGTTCTAAATGTATTGGACAGCTGTTTCATTTTTCGAATAGGTTTTTGACCCGTGAAAGAAAGGGTGTTACAAAGTAGCTTATAGATCTTATTGCAGATTTTATAAAAAAAAAAAATTCAGAGCAAAACCCATTTTATCGATAAAAATTAATTGGGTTCTCTTATTCATTTTTTCAATTCAATTCAGTTTCAATTTAGCTTATATATATAGAGCGAATTCACAACTCATACCTTCTCAAGGCACTTTACAGAGAACATTCAACCAGATCAGTCTGTCAGATTGGTCATTGACCTGCAAAATACTCTCCTCCTAGACAAGCTTTTACCTAGGAATATTTCTTAGATTATACACCATGTTGTATCACATCTGTAAGCTTTGAGAGGTGGAGGTGCAAGACTCATGACTGTAAGGCTCCATGTTAAGGGGGTCCGGGGGTATCCTTCTCCTGAACATTTTAAAATTAAGTCTCTCTGATACACTATTTCCTACATTTTCAGCTGGAAAACTGTCTGTCTTTATTACAGCACTATTTTTTTATGATTATGGGAGGTATGTGTGCTTAAAGACATGAGATAATTTTTAGATACAATACTATGTTACGTAGGTTAATTCAAACAATCACAAAGTGTAACTTAAACTTATTGCTAAAAGTGAAACTTGATTGTTACATATACAACAAGTCAAACAATGGGAAACTGAAAAACAGTCCACAAATCGTTCATCACAAACCAACAGAGGAGAAAGTATAGCCAGGACTGCCAGGTACTGCTTGGTTGCTACAAATAGAATAAGTTGAACAACGACAAACTGAAGCAGACTTCAACACAATCTGCATACAAAAAGAGGGGAAAGTTCTAGGAATGCTTTCATTTCTGTGTATCTACTCTGTTAAGATTCCAAAAAAGTAAAAAAAAAAACATCCACTAGACTTTTGTTTCAAAGTTTGAAGACGTTTCACTTTCCACCCTGGAAGCTTTTTCAATTCAAAATGTCAGAAATACTGTTGAGTTTGAGGCTTTAGTGGAACAAAAACAAAGCCTTGTTTTGGCTTAGAAAACATGCAAATTGAACCAGACCAACGGGTAAGCCCCTTTGGAATGGGTGTGGTTTGGTTTCTTTGTTGGCCTGCAATACCCGATAGTCATCTATGTCTATGAAAAAAAAGTCCAGTAGATTGTTTTTTAACTTTTTGGAATGGCTTTGACCTGTATGACTGAGAATCTTCACCAGCATACTCTGTTAAAAATACAGCGGACACTTAAACTAATTCTGTAATGTGATTGTGACATTTTCATGTGTCTTTGTACATTGTGTAAATGTAAGCTGATGTGTTACACAAGAAGGTGTGTTGTGCCGAAGGGCAGTTATACCAGCTGCAGATATCCAAAGGGCAAAATAAGCACACTATTTATCCATAGACTATATCCATTTATCGATCTTTTGGAATTTAAAATCTCGATTGAAAGAACAAATCAAACATCGGGATTTGCTCCGTGATCAGAGGAAATGTTACTTGGCGCAGAACAGTTGTGAACATTTGAAGTTCAGTTTAATATAATAATACAACTCTGTGAATAGTTCCGTCTGAAATGAATGAAAATAGTTGTTTTAATGGTTATTGAGTCAGATATGTGGCGGTAATGTTTGGTTTATCTAAAGGTTTGTATCTGTTACTGTGTAAATGGGTTTGGCTGTAATTTAAGGACAGATTCTAATAGATCTGCAGGGTGGGAACTATAAATCTGATAGGAGTTTAATTTTTTTATTGTTGTTTTGCACAATATGCTTAACTAAGTATTTTTTGTTGTTGAATATTAGAGATTTTGCAGATATATTTTGTAGATACATTGTTTAGATTTACTTTTATATTTCTAACTCTTTTATAGAATAGAATAGAAAATCCCTTTATTGTCCCACAATGGGCAAATTTACAGCAGCAGAAATATTATTGAAAATGGTCACACAAATGTGGACCTTAGAAAAATGTATAAGAATAACATAATAGGGAAGAGTTAAAATATAAACAATAAAATTCTGTAAAGTATCTAACAATATAAAACTGGGGAATAAATAACCAATATGAAGCTATGGACATTTTTACAATAATGGATATTTGAAAATAGCAGCAACATCAGAGATGTGCAGAATGACAGCAGCAGGTTATTTAACTGACTAAGGTTTCTATCATTACATTTGATTTTATTTGTTCCTGCTCCCGGTGGTTGGAATCTTTATTCCACTCTGGATTCTTGTGAGTGTAGTCTTTGTTCACTTTAACTTTTTTTTAAATAAATAAATAAACAAACAGTTTTGAAAACCTTGGTATTCATTCTTTTCCTGCTTTGTGTCAACTTTCACGGTTGCTAAGCAACAGAGCATACGGCGGTAAAACCTGCCGAAGGGAGGACCTGTTCGAATTTACAGCCAAAACTCTTCCGGCCTCCTTATTTTCAAGGACTTCGAAGGATCCAGTCTAGGCAGACCGCGTCTTTGGAGGATGCGTCCTTGGTTTTCGAACAGAGCCTCTGATTAAGAGCAGGGCTGCCTGCACTGACACGGCTCAGGGATTACGTCACACGGAGCGTCGTGCGCAGTGAAATCAGGACATTTCCTCACTTTCTAAAAAAAACCCGGGACGCCCGGGACAGGACGTGAAATACGGATATGTCCCGGGAAATACGGACGTTTGGTCACCCTAGCTAATGTGTTCAGGAGGCCTAGGTTGCTTTGGAAACAGTGATGAGCCCATCTACATTGATGCCCGTATTATCTCTGTCAGATTTAGGCCAGTTAAGCACAAACTGCCACATTTCACATATAGTGTCTTAAAAAAGAGTGAGAAAGTGCCTACAAACTAAAGGATAAGACACCTAGATGATAGAATTGGAGCATTGACTCATGCCCTCTTACATTTGTACCTTGCTTACACAGAAAAGCATGGCTTCTTATGTCCTGAGATCCAACGATCAGCTGTTGCTCACTGATCCTTTTGCACGCACAGAACTAGGGAAGAAAGCCTTCAGCTACGCAGCTCCTTCTGCGTGGAATGTTTTACACAGAAACTAGAACTTGACTGAGTTTTTATCTTTAAATGCTTTGTATGACACTGTCTGGAGTGACAGGGAAGTATGTTAGAGTTGTGCTGGACATTTATGAGAGCTCTAAGACAGTGATGAGGTGAGCTTCATATGTGACATAAGAGTCAAAGGTGGAAGTCGGCCAGCATCAAGGATTGGCTTCCATCCCCCTCCGATTTGTTGTGTGATGGAAAGGTTTACAGATGAGGTTAGGTGGGAATCTCAATGGACATCTGAAGATGACATTGTGACCTGTGGTTACGGCAGGGAAAAGTTCAAAAGAAAACAAGGAACATAACTTTGGCGATTTATTATGGATACTATGAAATAAAATTAGAATGTCTTACTTTGAAAACGTTGTTCATAGTTCTGACAATTTTACCTTTTCCTCAAAAAACAGAAGACTGGAAAATTTTGGCTGCGGTATACTTTAGATGTCATCTTGCTTTCAAGTCCATTATTTTACCTGAACTTTGACTATTGCAAAAAGAGCATAGGAGTCACAATAAGCATAAGGATAATATACGTAAACAAGCATTTTGAAGCATCTTATATAGAAGCATCCTGTCATCCTGATTTAAAGTGCACGATGGCAGTTTGGATATGATCAGGCAAGTCAATAGGATACAACAAAGTGCAGAGACACAACAGAGTTGTACTAGACTCTGTTGACCTGGACTCTAAGGGTAGTAAAACAAACTTGGCTGATTACAAGACAACCCACCCTGCCATACCAAGAAACAGTGGATTTAGTATTTTAGATTTGCCATGCTGCTTTGAAGTAGATGAATGATTGCAAGGTGCCTGTCAGGGCTGTACACTTACGCTTATTTTCTAGGAGCATTAATATCCCTAGGTTAAACAATGCAGGAGCAAAGAAAAAAAAAATTGGGGGACTACGAATTTTCCTAAATAGCACAATTTAAAAATAATTAATAATAATAAGTAATTTTTTGTAAGACTGTATTTTTTTTAAAATGGGTCAAAAACAGCTAATTATGTGCCTGCTTAGCTCTTTGTAAAATAAAGTGGTCCTAAAACACAAGCCAAGGGCAGAGTTGGATCCAATATGATTTAAACCTGTGAACCTTGTCAGCAGTGCAGCTTAAATCTTCTAAACACAAAATGCTGGAGGCCTGTTCTGTTTATTGACATCACCCATTTAAAATAAAACATGAAAATATAGACCCCTTCTCTTTTTCTAAATAATAATTTATGCAGGTTTTTGTTATATGGCGTTTATTTTTCTCTAAGACTTGTAACAACAATGATGCCATATTAATTCAGATTTTTCTCCAATGAATTTTAATTTTTATTTAACCTATATTTTACCAGGAAGTCCCTTGAGTTCCTGAGGTCTTCACATCATGCTGTCGAGGTTACACTGGTATAGCCCACAGGATTTCACTTCAGCTATGCTGAGGTGAGAGCAGGATTGCTGCTGAAGGCTAGACTGTCCCAATTCAAACCTGTTCATTTCCAGCCTTAAATATTTTTGAGGTCTTTGAAGAAACTGGACTACATCGCAGGGTTCTCATCGAGGATTTTTATGATTGTGTGTGTGATGTGTTGGTGTATGTGGGTGTGGGCGGGTGATGTAGTCACAAAATTTGCATATTATAGGTATGTCAACCTTAGGAAGACAGAAAGTGGTTAAAAATACCTCCCAATACATTTAAAATCAAAATAAACTTTTTAAAACTCTCTACTGTTCCAGAACATTATTTTAAACCTGAACAGAAACTATGTCAGGTTCGACTTAAAAGCAGTTAACAGAGACTGTGTATGAATTAAATCCCGGGGAGGATCTATTTTAGTGCAACAGGTGAAAAGAAAATAAATTATGCAAAATATTATATTTACAGCCCATATTTTAATTCAGGGGAATTAGTGGGAGCTTTACGCGTGTGTGGCTCATGTTCATTGGGGAAACAGGAGAGTTTTCTGCTCTCTGACTGCAGAAAACTGGCTGCAGCTGCAGCGTTTTGGAGGAGGGAGGGGCTTGTTCACTCACTACTGGGTGAAAACAGTAAATCAGGCAATCAGTGCATGTGTTGTCACCAAAGTCTCCAACACAGTTGAAAACTCGACAAATTAATCTAGCAGAACTACAGAACCATCATCCCCTTCATCAAAAATTATTGAAAAAGTTGTGTTCCAACAGTTTTTAATGCCTCCTGTTAAATATGGAAGTTAGGTCTCCTGAAAGCGGCTGCGCCTCGGAACTTCCCTACCGGTTCTTTACCTGGGAGCAAGTTATTTACTACTCTTAACTCAAACCATTTAAAAAAGGACTATAAAACAGGAGTAAAGAGTAACAAAGTTTATTCCAGGTCAGGTCGTTACAGGACAGAGAACTTTCTTGAAGTTTGCACAGCTGTCGGCTCAAAAAACGTCAGCGAGCGTCCGGCAAAGATTGAGCAAAGATTCAGCCCCGAACAAGGTCAGCTCCTCCTTCTTATACCTCATCCATGTATTGCATCAGGTGGATGCTTAGCTGTCCGTATCAGAAACTGACAAGCCATCCATGCCTTGACCTTTACGCATCTTGCCTCTTTATCCCAGGATTACACATAGCTCTCCTTTATCAGTCCAGCTCCAAGATGTGCCCATATCCTGTGTTTATTTAAAGATACGAAGGCTGTCCTGATTAGATGACCTCCGTACACACAGTGACATCCACCATGTAATCTGGCTAACAGAATAACAATGCACAAGATGTATAAAGAATAAACCTAATGCTCCTTAACATTGACCAGCTGCTTTGATGTCTTCCAGTCAGGTTTCCGTTCCAACCATGGCACTGAGACTGCCCTTAATTAAGCTGTTCAGTGACCTACATAAAAAGTCCAACCATGGAAAAACCACTGTCCTGGTATTGTTGGACCTCAGTGCAAGGTTTGATACCATTGTTCACTTGATTTTATGAGTGGATCTGGAAAACTGGGTGAGCCTTTTTTGTACTGAACTGGACTGACTTAAATTCTGCTTGAAGACTAGGACTTCCATATATCAGTAAGGAACTTTAAATCAGAGATGACAAAAATCACATGCGGGGTTCCTCAAAGTTCCATTCTGGGGACCCTCCTATTCAACATCTACATGCTCCCATTAGCTTAGATTATACAACAAGATTAGTTACCATAACTATGCAGACGACACCCAGCTTTTATCACAATGTCACTAGGTAACTATGAACCTATCAAGCCCTTTTGCCACTTTCATTAGTGTACAATTATTGATTTATTATTAATCGTATGATTATTGTTGGCCAGATGCATAGAACGGATCAAAACATGGATGTGCCAAAATTTACTCCAAATTGAAATTAAACACAATGTTTGGATCTAGAGCTTGCTCTCAGCTTCAGCTATAACAGAACAAAACAGAATATGGGATAAAATCTTGACGTCATTATATTATGGACATAGACCTAAACCTTCAGAGGCACAGAAACACATTTACTAAGTGAGCATTTTATCACCTGAAGAACATCTGCAGGATTAGAGGACTAATATCCAAACAGGATCTAGAAAAAAACTGATCCATACATTTCTCTTTAATAAAATTGATTACTGCAACAGTGTGTTCATAAAGTACAGCACATCAGCATTAGTTTGAGATTATTAAGTGGACAAGTTTGTGGTCCATGTCATGATCGGTACACGAATGTGACCCAATTATGCAGAACACCACGACACAGGAAACAGATGAAAAGTTAACAGAGTTTATTGAATACAATCCAATGGTAGTATGTTCTGGTTCAGGTCCTGGGCAAACGGGTTCACCGGAGTCTGTGAGGAAGACAGTTAGATAGCTGGGCTTTTAGCGGTTTGTCCTTTGATAGTCTCTGGTTTGTACCTGTGGGTCCTTGAATGGATCTTGGAGAGGAAGGTTGTTGGAACTGGAGAGAGTCTGATTAGCTGAGTCCGTTAGCTGCTTCAGCGTCTTGCTTCTAGAAAGGTAGCAGACCTTGACTTTGGATTTCCAGCTCTTGGTCCAGAGCTGCAAGAGAATCCAGGGGAAGTCTTCAGGTTTGGCTCTGAGGGCAGGCTCGGCGGGTTAAGCTCTACCAGAGCTTCACGAAGGAAGATCAGGTTTTCCTGGAGAGACAGAGACAAGATTAGGATCCTGTCAGGATCTCAGAGCAAGCAAAGTTCTCAGAGGTTCTGGGCTTAGGTGCTAACCAACTGGCTCAACACTGCGGCGTTGAGGCAAGGTCTGAAGACAGCTTAAGTAGAGGGTCCTCCTGATGATGGTAACGAGCAGCAGCTGTGCAGAGGGCTCTGCTCAGGAGGATCCACGGCGGACTCTGCTGGAGAAGAGAGGTACTTCTCCAGCTTCCAACAGTACCCCCCCCCCCTCAACGACCGCCCCTTGGCGGTCCGGAGGAAGTAGATGGGCAGGAACGCTCATACTCCTCGATCAGGGAAGGATCGAGGATGTAAGAGCCGGGAACCCACTGACGGTCTTCAGGTCCGTAGCCCTCCCAGTCGACGAGGTACTGCCAGCCGCGACCTCGTCGACGGGAGTCCACGATGCGACGGACGGTAAAAGCCGGGTGGCCATCGACTTCCAGGGCGGGTGGTGGGGAGTCGGATGGCGGGCACAGAGGGCTAGAGACTACGGGCTTGACCTGAGAAACATGAAAGGTGGGGTGGATGCGAAGACTCGGAGGTAACTGGAGACGGACTGCGGAGGGACTGATGACCTGGGAAACCTTAAATGGACCGATGAATCTGGGAGACAGTTTCCGAGACATTCCCTTGAGGGGAATGTCGCGGGTGGACAGCCATACCTCCTGTCCGATGGCGTACTCGGGAGCGGGACGTCTCCTGGAGTCGGCAAAAAGTTTGGTGGTCTCTGATGATTTGTTGAGGGTGGTGATGGTTTCTTTCCAAATCCTTTGACAGCGACGGATGTGTTGGTTGATGGTCTTGACTGCTATCTCCTTTTCATCTGCGGGGAAAAGTGGTGGTTGGTATCCATGACTGACCTGAAATGGTGACTGGCCGGTGGAAGCTGATCTCTGGGAGTTATGGGCGTACTCGATCCAAGGTAGATACTGGCTCCAGTCGGTGGGGTTGTTGGAAGTTAGGCAGCGGAGGGTGGATTCTAGGTGCTGATTCATGCGCTCGGGTCTGACCGTTGGATTGTGGATGATAACCTGAAGTCAAGGCAGACTTACAGCCCAGAGCTGAACAGAAGGCTTTCCAAACTTGTGAAACGAATTGAGGACCACGGTCTGATAGGATTTCCTGGGGAATGCCATGTAATCTGAAGACGTGTTTCACGAGAAGCTGAGCAGTCTGGAACGACGAGGGGAGCTTCCTGAGAGGGACTAAATGACAGGACTTGGAAAAACGGTCAACGATGGTGAGTATAGTGGACATACCTCGAGAGATGGGGAGACCAGTGACGAAATCTATGGCAATGTGGGACCATGGACGTGAAGGAATCGGAAGGGGTTGTAACAGACCAGAGGGTGGCTGATGCGAGGCCTTGTTTCTAGCACAAATGGGGCAGGCCAGCACATATTCCTTTACGTCCCTGTGGAGAGTGGGCCACCAGAAGCGTCTGGTGATGAGAGCGATGGTTCTACTGACTCCAGGGTGGGCCGAGAATTTGGCAGTGTGCATCCATTGAATGAGCCTGGACCTGACGGAAGACGGAACATAAGTTCTGTTAGCCGGACCGTTACCTGGGTCGGGTTCCGTGGCCAGGGCGGAGTTAATAAGATCGGAGATCTCCCAGTTCACGACTCCCACAGTACAAGAGGCCGGGAGGACTGGCTCTGGTGTCTCGGGTTGATCGACGGAGTATAGGCGCGAGAGGGAGTCTGGTTTCACATTCTTAGATCCGGGTCTGTAGGAGATAACGAGATTAAATCTGGAGAAGAAAATGGACCACCTGGATTGACGAGGGTTGGCCTGTTTGGCAGACTGGATGCTAGCAAGGTTCTTGTGATCAGTCCAGACTAGAACCGGGTGCTCAGCTCCCTCTAACCAGTGTCTCCACTCCTCCAACGCCAATTAGATGGCTAATAGTTCTCGATCTCCAACGCCGTAGTTCTGTTCTGCTGATGAGAGTCTGCGAGAGAAAAAAGCACATGGATGAATCTTTTGATCTGAGTCGAGTCTCTGGGAAAGGACGGCTCCAACGCCAGAATCCGAAGCATCGACCTCCAGGATGAACTGTTTAGAAGGGTCGGGCTGAATTAACACTGGTGCTCTGGAAAACAAAGATTTCAGTTTGTCAAAAGCAGACTGAGCTTCGGGAGTCCATTGAAAATTCCTCTTAACTGAAGTTAAAGAGGTCAGAGGTTGAGCCGTCTGGCTATAATTTCTAATGAAACGACGGTAAAAATTGGCGAACCCCAAAAAACCTTTGAAGCTGTTTTCGATTTTCAGGAATCGGCCAGTCCAAAACCGCCTTTATCTTGTCCTCAGCAGGCTTAACCTGCCCGCCCTCGAGCACAAACCCCAAAAAGGTCACTGATGGTTGGTGGAACTCACACTTT
The DNA here is from genome assembly GCF_016077235.1 of Cyprinodon tularosa. Lineage (NCBI taxonomy): Eukaryota > Metazoa > Chordata > Actinopteri > Cyprinodontiformes > Cyprinodontidae > Cyprinodon > Cyprinodon tularosa. The sequence continues at coordinate 97,506 of NW_024039490.1, read as the reverse complement.
TCTGCCTTGACGAATAACTTGTTCTCCAGTAGCCTCTGTAACACCAGGCGGACATGTTTCTTGTGCTCAGTTAAGTTCCGTGAATAAATGAGTATGTCGTCTATATAGACAAAGACAAACACATTTAAAAAGTCTCTGAGAACATCATTCACTAGTGCTTGAAAGCAGGCGGGGGCGTTTGTTAAACCAAAAGGCATTACCAGGTACTCGAACTGACCTAATGGTGTCTTGAAAGCAGTCTTCCATTCATCACCTTCTCTGATTCTGAGGAGATGATATGCGTTTCTCAGATCCAATTTGGTGAAGACTGTTGCCCCCTGAACAGGTTCAAAAGCAGAGGCTAGGAGAGGTAGAGGGTACTTATTCTTTATGGTGATTTGGTTCAACCCTCTATAGTCAATGCATGGTCTTAACTAGTGTTGCGCCGATGCCATTTTTTGGCCCCGATACCGATACCCGATACCTGGATGTGCAGTATCGGCCGATACCGATACCATAATAATGTAAAATAATTGCCATCATGGCTTTGTCAAGCTGCTGTCTACCTTTGTGAAGCAGGAAAAAATCTAATACAAAGTGAATCCAGTGGGACTTTTTATTGCCTACCTGAAATGCGTGACAATAATTGAAGAAACTTATGGCTCTCAAAATGGTATCGGTGCTCTATTTGTTGGTACTCGCCGATACCGATACCACCATTTTAGGGCAGTATCGGGGCCCCGTCCGATACTGGTATCGGTATTGGTGCAACACTAGTCTTAACGAACCATCCTTCTTGCCAACAAAAAAGAAACCAGCACCCAAAGGAGAAGAGGACGGGCGAATAATTCCAGCAGCTAAAGACTCGTTAATATACTTCTCCATTGTCTCTCGTTCTGGCTTGGAGATGTTATATAAACGGCTGCTGGGTAACGGTGCTCCAGGTAACAACTCAATAGCACAGTCATATGGTCTATGTGGTGGAAGGGACGTAGCACTGACCTTACTGAAAACCGGGGCCAAGTCATGGTACTCAAAGGGAACTGAAGATAGGTCAGGAGAGTCCATCTCTCCCCCACCCCTAGGAGGCCCCACCACGGGGGCTGCCGACCGAAGACGAGTCTCATGACATGACGTAGACCATGCTTCCACGTGACGTTCAGTCCAATTAATGCGTGGGTTGTGTTTCTCCAGCCATTCGAATCCAAGCACCAACGGGGAACATGCGGAGGGAATAACAAAAAATGTGATAGTTTCACGATGGTTACCTGAGAGGAGGAGCTCGAGGGGTTGGGTTTGATGAGTAACTTGGTGGAGATTTTTCCCATCAATGGCAGAGACACGGAGGGGTTGAGAAAGAGGAACAGTTTCAATCATCAATTGTTGAACGAGGTTAGAGTCTATGAGGTTCCGTTCACAGCCTGAGTCAATAAAGGCAGAAAAAGAGAGGTTCTGATTATTACAAAACAAGGTGGCAGGCAGCATCAATCGAGGAGATTTCTTAGAGTTGGTTTGGCCCGCCAGACTCCTCAGATCCTCTGGCGGGCCCTGCCTTTTGATTTTGCCGGGCAGGAAGCAATGAAATGTCCACTTTCACCACAATAGATGCAAAGTCTGCTCAAAAAACGTCTTTGTCTCTCCTCAGGAGTAAGCCGAGTGTGTGCGCTGCCGGTGTGGCGTTAGCACTGTTCATGAAATTAGCATAGCTCTGAAGCTTTTGATTGTTAGTTTCCACAAGACAGTATAACTCACGGAGAGTCTGAGCTTGTCCATAAATTTGTGCATCTTGCTCCTCCAATCGACGGCGGATGTGTTCTGCTGGGCCTTGTGTTTGGCCGCAGTGTTCTGTCATGATCGGTACACGAATGTGACCCAATTATGCAGAACACCACGACACAGGAAACAGATGAAAAGTTAACAGAGTTTATTGAATACAATCCAATGGTAGTATGTTCTGGTTCAGGTCCTGTGCAAACGGGTTCACCGGAGTCTGTGAGGAAGACAGTTAGTTAGCTGGGCTTTTAGCGGTTTGTCCTTTGATAGTCTCTGGTTTGTACCTGTGGGTCCTTGAATGGATCTTGGAGAGGAAGGTTGTTGGAACTGGAGAGAGTCTGATTAGCTGAGTCCGTTAGCTGCTTCAGCGTCTTGCTTCTAGAAAGGTAGCAGACCTTGACTTTGGATTTCCAGCTCTTGGTCCAGAGCTGCAAGAGAATCCAGGGGAAGTCTTCAGGTTTGGCTCTGAGGGCAGGCTCGGCGGGTTAAGCTCTACCAGAGCTTCACGAAGGAAGATCAGGTTTTCCTGGAGAGACAGAGACAAGATTAGGATCCTGTCAGGATCTCAGAGCAAGCAAAGTTCTCAGAGGTTCTGGGCTTAGGTGCTAACCAACTGGCTCAACACTGCGGCGTTGAGGCAAGGTCTGAAGACAGCTTAAGTAGAGGGTCCTCCTGATGATGGTAACGAGCAGCAGCTGTGCAGAGGGCTCTGCTCAGGAGGATCCACGGCGGACTCTGCTGGAGAAGAGAGGTACTTCTCCAGCTTCCAACAGTCCAGCTGTTTTATTTGTGTTACTACCTGCTTTTATTATGTTTATATCTTTATTTGCTTTTATTCGGCTTTCATTGTTCTTTTGTTTTATTGTCTATTTCATGTAGGATGCTTTAAATTGTCCTTGAACTGAATTTTGCTATACAAATAAACTTCACTTGCCCTACCTTGCCTTACCAATGGTAAATATTGCTTATTAAAAGTGTAGAGTAGAAGTGCCTAGTTTAACTGCATGTCCCTTTATAAACTCTATGTTGTGAGAGGGGAAGGGTTGAGGGACATGAACAAATGGATTAAGATCTGTCAGGATATTGATGAACTAATATGGCAGAGATATAGTGATTTACAAACAACATCTTAAAAAGAAGAGCCAGAATGAAGTTCCAAAACATTACACTAAGAACCAGAGAAAATAATTTTCATGCATGAGATTTTTAGCCTAGCTACATACAGTAGTTGTGTCATAATGTGATGAAAATACCACGCACGATAAAAGGACCAAAGTGCTTCTCAGTCTACTTTGTTCATTAGCTAAATCCCGCAAATTCACAACTACCTTGCTTTTCATGACTGACGCCAAATCTTTACGTTACTCTGTTTGGGTATCCAAGGCACCGGTAAGCCTGGTCAATTCCTGAAAGAAAGAAAGGAAAAAAATGCCTTATTGCGCTGGCTCCATTGAGTCAATTAAACAACTAAGTCATATTACAGATACGAGGAAGTACGTAAGGCTGTTTTCTGTGTGTAGGTAAGCCAGGTCCCTGCAATCAGTTAGTCCATCCAGTCAGTAATTAGCCTTCCATGGCAGCAGTGAAACATGGTGTTGAGGCCTCCTCATTGTGCATGCTGTGTGTATTTCTCAGATTACCACACAGCGCCTGCAATGTGGAGGCTAAGACATGCAGAGGCGTCTCAGAATCTTTTGCTGCATGGTTGCGAAAACAATACCATTTGCTGCTTTTCTGTTCAGAGCTCATGACTGTGGAAAAATGGTTAGATATTACTGAACAGTGTATTTACATGCATATGTGAGCACATTTGCAAACATATAGCTCTGTTGCAGATATATACATTCAAATGGAAATCTGAGATGCGTATCGCTATCCTGATTGAAAATTTCTGCCTTGTTCTCTAGTTATTTTACCATACGAATTTTTGTAGCTTTTTAATACCAGTAAATCATGCGGAAGTCAGAAGCATTTATCTTAGGTGGTGCAGAAAACCAAAACCTCTTTGAAACAAAAGTAACTGTGCTGCTTTCTGCAACATGATAATCTGTGTCAGATCCCAATAATATGGTGCAGTGATTCAAATCTTAATAAATTGTTGGGCGTGTACCAAGTTTCCCATGCTTATAGCTTCCAAAGGTTTCAGCTGAATTGAGAAGTGTACCTAGATGTCATGTCTAACACGTAAAATGTATCTATGCTTCCCTACTGTGTCCAAATAGTTGTCAGAAGTTTGTATGGGTATCTCTTGTGGGTATTCTTGCCACTCTTTTTGTTTATATCAATATTAAAAATATTGTATTTACCGAAATTAAGAAATTCAGTGTGATATTTTTAGGTCATATTTTCCAGCCCATATAAACAAATATTATTTTAATTTCTAAATATTACATTTAGGTTAAAAATATCCAGAAAATTTTTTTTTAATCCAAATACATTTTTAATGGTGTCCCCCAGAAGAAATTCCAATAGTATTAGAGTGAACATGCATTAATGATAATGTAAGAAAGTTTAATAAAAAATATTTCTAAACAGAAGTTTACAATGAGCATTACTTAACAGATAATTTTTTACAAAGTATATCATTGCATTGCTCTAACATGCAGGTTTATTTCTTTAAAGTAAGAATCTCACAAAAAACTTATGAGAGTTGTATTATTTAAGGTTCAATAATAACTTTTTGTTGATTTTTTTTTTTTATTCAAATCCATCAGACCCACTGATTACACCCTGTGGTTGCATTTCAGTGAATAACAGTTCATCACTATAATGACGATAAAAAATGTGTTTGTGTATAGTGTTTGGGATTCTGAGGAGGTTTTGGTGTGCTATGTCACTTAAGCAATGACTCAAACACTTTGTTTTTACACAGGGATCCTCTATATACAAATTAACATAGCAGTTTGAAATCTAACTGTAAAAATCATGTTCTCATATGTAAAAATGTCAGCAAGAACCCTTGTTCAATCTGAAAAACTCACACAGCAAAAACAATTAGGAGAAATGTACTGATACAATTACCTTGTCTTTGGCACTCAGACCTTGGCAGGAAACATAGTGCTTCATTTTGATAGATATGCATGAATAGGAGCAAAGAATAGGGCTGTTAACCCCTAGGCCTGGAATTGATGGTGGAGTGGAGATAGATGAAGTTGGTCAGTCTGCAGACTGCTGGTTAACAAGATGGTATGCTGAGCTTTATGGGGAGATCCATTGGATTGCGTGAGCTGATACTAGAGCTTCACTCAGGGACCTGGAAAATGGAAGTCTAGTTGAATAACACAGGTTGAGAGAACCTGTCCATGATGAGCATGCATGTGCATGAAGTGACAGTGGAGAGGAAAAACTCCCCGTTGGGAAGAAACCTCTGGCAGAACCAGGCTCAACATGGCAGTCTTCTGCCAGACCGATTGAGATGAGACAGGAAATGCATTAAGAGTTTGAGAGGAATGACACTCTGATGAAGCTTTAGCTACGATAGTGTAGGAGGGGCTGGAGGTGGGTTGAAACGGTGTCATCTGAATGAAGTCACACAGCGCATCCACAGCCTGCGCACAGGAGCAGACAGTGCGGATCGGAGGCCTATTAAGATTAATTTTGGATGCCAATCAGCTTTCGTGGAGGTATGGTTCAAAGCTGATTGGCTGTGTCGCAGACGGAGATAGGAGAGCAATCAGTTTCTTCAGTTGAACTTCCACCTAGGCTCCATTTTTAAGAAAGCTATTGTTAACAGGATATTGTGTCTGAAATCAAGATAATTGACAAAATGTTTTAAGTTAATATGTCTACCTTTTTGTTTTTGGAACTGTTTTAGTAGATGTAAAAAAGGAAAGGGAAAAGAGAAAGTATAGTATGAATTATTTATTAATATTATATAAATAAACTTTTGGCAGTTGGTTTTGGGCCATATTATTTTCCCAGAGAGTTTACCAGTGTTCTGTTAGTAACTGCTTACATTCTACCTTCTGCCATTGCCGACATTGCATGTGAGGTAATCAGTTCTGTTGTTGCTAAGCTCCAGACATAACAGCCAAATGCATTTGCACCAACACTGGTGATTTTAATCACCCCCCTACCCTCTGCTTCACTGTCAATGACAAACAGCATCTTGTCAGCTGCTGAACCCAGGAAAACAAAACTTTGGACTTATTTTATGCAAATTTCAAGGACATCACTGAAGTAGCTGCTTCTGTTGGGAAATCAGATCACAATCTTCTTTTCTCTGCTCAGAATATAAGTCATTTTATAAGAGACAATCTGCATTAAAAGAGCTTTAAGAAAATGGATACAGGAAGCTGAAGAAGCCCTGCACGGTTGTTTTGAGGCACCAGACTTGGATGAGGAGAGGACATCAATGCAATGACTAAGTGTGTGACTGACTTCATAAATGTCTGTGCAGATAACACAATCCTTACCAGAGCAATAAAATGCTTTTCAGTTAAAAAACATTGGATGACAAGTGCATCTGCAACAAAACAAGTGTTTGAGAAGGTTTATAGAGAGTTATACGTAGAATACAGAAGCAACTTAAGATCAAAATAAGTTAAAGTAATAAGTCATACAGGACATGGTGGCAAAGAAAATTCCACCAAAACAGTTTCAGAGATGTGTGGTCAGGTATGAAGAAGATCACAGGCTTCGAGCAGGAGGATGATCAGACAAGTTGATGTCTGGACAGAGCCAATGAACTGTATAGATTCTCCATCAGGTTCAATTCAGGAACAAGCTCAGCATCCCTCTTGCCCAGTCATATGGACGTCCTGCCATCCTCTCCCATTGACTCCTGCTTCTATGAGTTTGTTGTTAGCCAAATCAGAAGATTGTGCTGCTCCATCCACTTTTCACCTGTCTGTCACTAAAAGTCAAGTAAAGAGGCAACTGGAGAGAGTGAATGATAACAAGACAGCAGGCTATGATGGTGTGCAGAACAACCCTGCAGGATTCTACAGCACCTCTTCAACCTTAGCCTTACCAAAGAGAGAGTTTCAATGATGTGGAAGACCCCCTATCAGGACCCCCTTCAGTTTGCTAGATGCCATTATACACCCGCTTCAGTAAACCCATTGTCATTTAGCACAGTTCAGCCTGAAATTCCAAAAGGCTCAGGTGAAGGCATCAACAACAGTTAAGCTTGTCAGAGGCCACTAAATTTCTGTTGCTGAGGTGTGTAGGTTTGCTAAAACAATGTTGAAATCCATAATTTTATCTTGTCCCCTCCTGACCTGACCAGTGATCACATGTTTAGCAACATGTTGTCATTCAGCTGCTGTTGATTTAGGTGGTGTCCTAAAAATTATGTGGGCTACATTGATTACTGACAATCTTTTTGGGAAAAAAAACTGTTCTGATTCAGAGATACCTTTTCCATACCAATGTGGATGGTGCAGTTCTCCTTTCTACGAATCTGGACAAATTTATTAGTCCTCAAAAACCCTGACAGGTCACGATGCAGACCAGGAAATATTGCTTTAGTGTAACAAACCTCTCTGTATTACTCCTTCCAGACAATATGCTGATGAAGGTTCTCAGTCATCCAGGTCATAGTCATTCCGTTAACATTCAAAAAATGTCCACTGGACTTGGTTTTCAAGATTTGAAGACCTTTCGCCACCTCTCCAGGAAGCTTTCTCAATTCAAATGTCTGGATCCGCAGTGAGTTTGAGTCTTATAAGGACAAGGCCTTGTATTGCTTGGAAACATGCAATGGTAACCAATGAACCCTTAACAATCATAGACAGGTTTCAGGTATTACAGGAGACAATCCCACCCCTTAATGGCAATCCCCCCTTTAACGACCGACCCCTAGAATCATAGACAGGTTCAGATATTACAGGCTAACGATGGAACTAAACGACCCATTCATTGGTTACCATTGCATGTTTCCAAGCAATACAAGGCCTTGTCCATATAAGACTTCAAATCTTGAAAACCAAGTCCAGTGGATATTTTTTGAATTTTTACGGACATCCTTCCAGACAGTGTCTTTAAAAAATAAACATAAAGCAGAAAATCATGATAATCAAATTAGAATACCTTCAATAGGGGAAAAGGTTAATACAATTGAATGTGGTTTATTTAGCATCAGAACTCTTTCTTCAAAAAGTCTGTAAGTTAATCACTTGATTTTTGATGATCAAACTGATTAAACTTACAAAAACGTGGCTGCAAAAAGAGGATAAATGAGGCAACTCCCTCTACCTTTTTAAATATTCACATACCCACAAGTCCTTGGTGAGGAAGAGGAGTAGCAGCAATATTTCAGTCTGACTAACTGATTAGTCTAAAGCAAGTTACTAGTTAAAATTATTTTAAATATTTAACACTAAGTTTCCATTATGGGAACTGCAAACAAACCAAACATGTTCTGTTCGTGACATGAATCCTCCACCAGGTCCTTGTTCTGAATTTTTAGATCAGTTTTCAGAGTTCCTATCTGATTTTGTGTGATATACTGACAAGGTCATTATGTAGGGGGATTTCAACATCCATGCATACTTTGAAAGTGATAGCTTAAATGCAGCCTGTGATGTTATCTTAGACTCTATTGGTTTTATTCAAAATCTGAATAGTCCCACACATTCTTCTCTTCATACTTTGGACCTTGTGCTTACATATGGCATTGAATATGAAGAAACCACAGTATTCACTCATAGCCCTGTCCTCTCTGACCAATTCCCTGCATACTATCTTAGACAATGTTGCCCCTTTGAAAAATAAAAAAATAAATAAAAATAGAAATATGACTTGGTTTAATACAGAGCTGAAAGCAAAATGCTGGGAAACTGGATAGAAGATGGTGCTCTACATGCAGGAATTCTATCTTGTCTGGAAAAACAGTTTGCTGCTGCATAAGATGACACTTCATAAAGCAAGAGCAACATGTTTCTTCGGATTCACAGAGGAGAATAAGAAAAATCTTAGATTTCGTTTTTAAAACAGTTTTCAATCTCACCCAGAGCCATAGCTCTGTTGAACGGTCCATCACAACTGCTCTAAGATGTAATGATTGTATGGGATTCTTTATAAGTAAGATTTATTCTATTAAAAACTAGATCATTAGCTCCCCTCAAATATAACTGGTTTATCTCTGGAATGTAAGGCAGAATCTGAGGCAACATCTGAATTGGGTTTTTGATCCGGCTTAGCTTTCAGAGTTAGCAAACATATTATCTTTATCAAAGCATTTAATTTGTATATTAGATCCAGTTCCAAACAAGTAATTTAAGGAAGTATTGCCTCTGATTTCCACCTCAATTTTAGATATAATTAATCCACCTAACCCTAACCCATCCATGTTACAGGGATATGTACTTGAGACCTTTAAGGTAGATCTAATAAACATTTAGTTAAGGAACTTTCTCCTAATGTCGTCAATTATAGAGCTATTTCTAACATATTTATAAACCTATTACTAATCTTGGTTGCTCATCAAACCTTTTTGAGAAAATAATTGCTAAACAAGTGTGTGATCTCAGATAGTAAAGTAAAAAAAAACAACTTGGTGTCTTCCCATTAAGACCTGTCATTTAAATCCTGTGTGCTGGAAACCTACTTTCATCTCCAAAATAGTTAAAAAATGTGAAATATATTGTCCAGGGGGGATGCTCAGAAATTAGCACATGCGCTTGTTACTTCAAGGCTTGACTGTTGTAAATGTTTACTATCAGGAAGTCCTCAAAATGCTGCATTCAGATTTCAGAAGAAAATTAAAAGCATAGATCGTATTTCTTCTATCTTAGCTTCACTTCATTCGCTTACTGTTAAATCCAGAATATTATTTAAAATTCCAAAAAAGTTAAAAATTACTATGACCTGGATGACTGAGAATCTTCACCAGCATAATATAAAATCCTTCTCACATATTAAGCCCTAAATAACCAAGCCCCATCTGATGGCACAGATTAGTTTGGTCTTCATGTTCCTAACAGAGCACTCTGCGGGTTTATTAGTGATTAATAGAATTTCTAGGAGTACAATGGGAGGCAGATTTTTTAGTTATCAGGCTCCTCTCCTGTGGAACTAACTACCAGTTTTAGTCTATAAGGCAGTCTGTGATGATTGCTTGGTCGCTGGGTAAGTAGAGAGGTAAGTGGAGGTAGAGCGTTAACAGCCCAATCCAGCGGCGGAGAACTTCAGACCGGACATAGGTTTCTCCTTGACCTTAGTGTGGCTCTACCTTTCTACCTCATCCAGAATAGTTAGTTATCCTGAGCTATTTTCTGTATATGTGCTGCTATATGTTTAGGATGCTGGGTCATTCAGGGACTACCTTTCCTCATTCTTCTTTATTTTATCTCTATTCACCCATTCTGCAGTATTTTTCCAAGTCCCAACTTTATGCCTTCTCTTTTTTTCATCATAGTAGCTTCGTCTGGTCTTTTCCCGTTTTGCAGTGATTCCATCCTGGTTGCAATAATAGTTGTGCTGCTGCTATCAACATGTTAATTTTGGTGATTGGCCTATTTCCAGTGTAGTCCTTTTTCTTTTACTGTGAGGAGAAGAATTGGCTTGGAGCTTGCCTAACTGGTTGTGTCTTTCCTAGACGTGGCCACCTGTTGAGCTAGTTGACAGTTAACATTTGTATCTCTGCTTCTTTCTGTATGTCTGCTTCTATTAACGTACCGTAAACCCCAGTCGGCCTACAGTAAGCAGATGGACACTCATACTGAGCCTGGTTCTGCTGGAGGTTTCTTCCTGTTAACATATAGTTTTCCTCTTCACTGTCGCTACATGTATGCTTGGTGCGAGGAATTGATAAAGAGTCAATGACTAAATGAAAGCAAAAACCATCTAAAATGTATTTCAGGAGGAACATGTCTTGCAAATCAATGACTGGACGCAATCACCTGGTTTTCCCTATCAGTCTGACAGAATTAGATATCTAAAGTGCTTAAAGATTGCTTGCATATAAAGATACATATACATATACTTTTATGTATAAATAAATTCAATTGAACTGAATGAATTGAATATGATCAGGAACTGCTTTAAAATATGTCACTAGCCGTTTATCACTTATAATAAAATTTTATTTACACACTGGCGGAATGTTTCAGGTTTAATTTTAGAAAATTAAAAATTCTGATCAGTGCATTATAATTGCTTTTTGAAGCAAATAATTTCTAATATAACCAATAATAGTAGTACTTAAAAGTTTTAAAGTACTTTTATCGTTTTTTCATGGCTTTGATGTTTGAGTTGTAGCTTCATCAGTCCTGCATCCATAGCCAACATTGGATTGTGTGTAACAAATGTCCTTTTTCTATTGGAGCCCTTTCTACTCGAGTTCTTTGTCATCTATATACTACATTTTGTTATTTTTCAGTACAATTGAGTACCATCTCAATGTTTAAATTGTCAATAACTAACCCACCTGATATTCAAAAAAGTAATGTGATGTGTTTCATAGAGTAAAAAACACAATTACTCAGTGTATGACTTTTGTACCACTCAGTGAAAAAGTGTACATTTAACGGTTAAAAAGGATAGTTATTAAAATATGTATGCTATGACTAGTGACACTGCTACCTTTTCAATCAGATACCAACAGTCCCCTAAGCATTATTTTCTAGCAGGGCTGGGCACAGTTGGACACAACCTTGTCCAGCCAAGTTAAATAAGCAAGGCTATTTGAAAAATCTGGTATAGAAACAAAATATTTTAGGGATCATCTTCTTTTAGAGAAATGGATCCCTCTCATTGATGATGATGCATTTCCAATTCTAATGATTTACAGAAATGGTACATTGCACATTGAAGTAATGGGATGAAAACAAAAATCATAAAATGGCCTCTTATACCATGTGGGAGGGAAATTATACAACTACCGATGATAAGAAGGCTGATAAAAGCAATAAGTAGTTGGTGCTTTTTCTAGGATGAAGAGGAGGAAGCAGCTGTTGTTTAAAGCACACATCCGAAGAGGGATAGAAATAGCTAAAAAGGCTGCCAGGCTGTTTTTGGGAGGGGGTATTTTGCTTCAGTAATGAGTAATAAGTGACAGGCAGCAACGGGCTGACTTTCTCTTTCTCTAATGGATAAATGTATTTATTCTTTATTGGTCCATTATCAAAGTCGGTTCCTTTTTAGAAGTTGATGAACTCATTGAGTTAAACATGAATATTGGGACACTGATCTTGAGAGTGTGAAGGTAGGTATTATTCTTTTCTTTTTTGCACTTCTCTACTGTTCTAGGGTATTATTGCTAACCTGTTTCGAGAACTTTGTGGATTTAAAATATGCAAACTGAGTATAATGTTTCTGTGTCTTATTCCTGATGCCATTTTTTAGGCATTCTAAGAATTCCTAAAAAGGATGGATGATCTTTAAACAACTTAATCTTTTGAAAAGATGTGAGAGATCTGTGCATTTTGTTGTTTAGTAGCCAATGGAGTTCCCTCACCATTTATTGAAAAAAGCACTTTCTGCTCAAGCATGTCCAAATATATGTAGCGTCTTGATTTTTTTTTTAGGTTAATTGATTTATCATATAGTTTGTTTAGGTAATCCTTACATTATATAGTTCATATTGTATAGATTAAATAAATGTATAGATATAAAATCTAAATGGATCGGGACAGGGCTCACACAAAAATGAATTTGAGCAAGATGTTGCAATGAATACAAAACTGATGCAGAACAAACAGTCTGGTTATTGGACTTTTAAGCACCATATATATGTAAATACCATATATATGCTGCTTTAGACAGTTCTTGTCTCTTTTATATGTGCACAATTATGCTTAGGGGTTCAATACTGGTTCAGCATGTTTTAAGTGTTTAATGGCCTCCACACATCTGACCATTGATAATAAATAGGTGATCAGCAGGCCTCTTGCAGAGGCAAATTTAAAGCCTGTTTTGTAAAGATGGAAATGAAGTTTTGCTGACTTCTGTTTGCACTATGAACAATGCTATAACAATGCCTAAAATGTAGGCTTGCTAAACTTTAATTTTGTGTCAAAAAGAAGCAACTGATATATCAAGGATAAATAAAGAAAAAAGCCAGCAGTAATAAAATAATGTAACGAGAAATATCTTTTCTGAGTAATGAAAAAACCCGAAAAACAAAAAACCTATCATTAAAGACAAAAAATATCTGATGTCTTTCTTGAGAGGATTACAAAGGAACCATCAAAAAACAGTTGTTTTTTTTATCGCCACACCACCATGTCACGAACCAGACTATAACAACTGAGTACAACATTTACTGAAAGTTGAAATCATCCATATAGAGATCTGCCCATAATTCTCTTGAAAACTATAGGCAATGCTACGCAAAGCTAATGCTGCCAAGTAGCTATTGGCTGCCTGGCAGTGATGCCACAGCCTCTTCCAGCTTTAAACTCTTGTCTTTGGGTGTGCCCTCCTACCAGCAGAATCATAATACCATCAAAAAGCAGAGGGAAAGAAGAACTTGCAGATCAACAGACATTGGTGCACCTAACAGGGATTAAACAACTGCCTACTTTTTAACCCTGATCTCTAGGTTTTCACCTCAACCTATATCCAACTCGTGTAATTTCAAACATAGTTTTGTTTCAAACATTAAGAAAAAAAAGGTAATTCCATCTGCACTACAACGATACAAATCTTCAGCATGAAGTGTAGATAGAGCTTGCTTTATGTATTATATTTTTTTGTTTGTTTCTTTAGGTTGAAGCCAGTCCAGATGGCATAGCCTTCATAGAAAAACATTTATGACCTACACATTCACACATTTAAAAAAATACTCATGATAGCAGATTGTTATACCTTGGAACAAGGTACCAGGGCACCACATACCATATGCATGTAATCACATACACATACAGAATTTTACTATGAAATTATTCATATATTCAGAAACGACTGACTCAGGTTGTGGAAAAGCTCCTGGACTGATCCAACCCACGCTCTACTAGACACATCTAAACAAATATTTGGGGTGTAAATGAATGGCAGAGCAAACCTTACATAGGTTTCTAATGCCTTCTTTACTAACAGAAAGACATTCTCAATATTTAAAAAATCTTAGTTCTTGTTTCTTTGAAGATTTGTCTGAAGACTGTTATCTGCAGAAAGCCCTCTTTAGCTGACAAAAAAAGAAGCTATTTGTAATAAACATATTTTGGTAACTCCTTCTTGTCCTCTCTTCATATTGTTACTCTGTAAGTGGATTCTGAAGTGGTGGTCCTTCACTATTTAATGTTTTCAATTTTTTCCAAAACAGCACAGATATATGAAAGCTGCTGTTAAGGAGAGACATTACATGACATGCTTAAAAAAACAAAACTACAGTTTTAAAATAAATGCCAGAATAAGTTTAAAGCATCATCAGAATGTAATCACTTCACTGCAATACCTCTGCTTAATACTAATAATAATATATGTGATAAGCTATTTTCATTTGCATGTCCTATTTTCTGTCATTCTGTTCGGCTAACACACTTACGATCCAAGTTCTTTCTAAGTTGTGCGCAATTGCACACTGCTCACATGTTTGGATAAGAAAATCTACAGTATACAGCGAATAAAATAAAGCACATCTGTAAATTAAGATACAACTATGAAATTTCGAAAAAATAAATATTTCCTGCCTCACCACTTGCTTCACTATGCCATCAAGCTCACATGTTCTATCTGTATCAATGCACGTTACGCATAGAGACAAGGTCAAGCAGCGTATGCGGCATGATTGAACGGTAGAGCGAAGATAATTTCACTCGCAGTCAAGTAGCTAGAATAAGAGCTGCGTTACTACCAGAAGTATGCTCGATGTAAGCATTGTCTCAGGTGAGAGGAGCGAGTGAAGGGCTCGTCGGAGGCTCTGTTAGGCTTTGCTCCTGGTCTGTCTGCCGCCAGAGTGCGTTCCATGGCGATTCCTGATCGGGGCTGCCGGCCAGCCTTGGAGGCATGGTTCCAAGCTGGCCTGGGATGAAAAAGGCAGCTGGGGGGCTTGTTGTCGATTGGACTACTCTCGAGTCGCACTGCTCCTCTGCTGTGAGATGGAATTGTACAGTATATGATGATGAAAATGTATTTTTCCATGAATTGTAATAACAAGCAGTATGTAGGAACACAATTGAAGAAGACTTTTTCTACTAGGCATACATATCAAATGCATTGCAATGTCTGGAATAGTACAGTTTATGATATAGAAATCAAAACAATGATCTTTAACTTTACAGAATTACAGACTCATAATCCAACATAATTAAAGTTAAAATACAAAAAGAACATTGTGATACATTATTTTATTATTATTATGTTTCATTAGTATTACACGAATCACACCCACTTTATTAAATAAACAACATTTTGCTGTTCTGGTGCGTGATCTAGCTACTCTTTAATACCAGTTTCTGTCATGATGGGCACTAGAGAGTCAAGCCCAAGATGCAGAATACACACGCAGACACTGGAAAAAGTCCAAAGAGTTTATTTAAGGGCACAAGCACATGAATAACCGTTCAGGCTGGGGACTGATTCACTGGGGTCTGTGCAGGGAAAGGGAGATGGCTGGATATGAGCTTCCAGCTCACAGCAGGGAACAACAGGGGATTACTCAGAGGATTCTTCTGGTTGAGCTTCCAGCTCACTGCAGGAAACAACGGGGAAAAGTCTACATGGGAACCTCTAGGGAAACTCCACAGAGAAGTCGTCAGGTTTCAACCATGTAGGAATCTTGGGTTGGCTCACCAGGGCAGATTAGCTGGTTAGGCTTATCCAGAGCTTCAGGCTTGAGACTGGTTTTCTGAGATGCAGCTCCTCCAGAGCTGCAGACCAGAGACTGGGTTCCAGTGAGGGTGCTCTTCCTGGGCTTCGCGAGGAGACAGGAGGTTAAGCTCATCCAGAGCTTCACGAGGAGACAGTTGGTTGAGCTCATCCAGAGCTTCACGAGGAGACAGGATTCCTGTGAGGCACAGATAAAGAGATATTAGAACCTGGTCTCAACCTAGGAACAACCAAGACTCAGTCAAATAGCAGAAGGTTCAGGAAGCTAACCAACTAAGATCAACACTGCGGCGTGGGATCCAGGTCTGAAGGCAGCTTAAATACTGTGGTCCTCCTGATTAGTAGATCAACCACAGGTATGTGAGAGGCTCAGTTCAGGAGGACCCACGGCGCACTCTGCTGGAGGCAGAGGGTAATCTCCAGAACCTGACAGTGACTCCAGCCCTAAGGGAAAGACAAAGAGAGCAGAAGAGGATCCTCGGCGCCCTCTGGTGGGCAAGCCTGAGGATCCCAACAGTTTCATTTATCACTATCCAATAAGTTTTTATAATAAAAAATAATAAAATAAATATTTTTATTTGGATTAAAATGGTTATTAAAATGTCATTGTCTTCTGACTAAAATGGGGTGGTGTTTGGTTATTTAATGTGTTGTAAGAGAAAAAAATGCCTGTTATCTAAATTACCAGTTGAATATTTTGTCAGCAAATAACCATTTAAATCACAAATTACATATTTATTCTTGTAAAGATTTACTTAACAAAATAAATAATTAGTTTGCAGCTAAATATTTATTTCACAAACACAATATTTAGTTTGCAAACAAAATATTTATTTCACAAACTAAATTATGTTTTTGAAAACATTTTTTTACTGGAAATCTGAATATATATTTTGGAACTTTGATATTTAAAATTGTATGAATGGCATAGTGAAAATATGACCTGGAAAAACAAACCCTTTTTGTGTATCTTATAACAAGGTAAATAACACAAAATATTGCTCTTATTTTGTGACTTGGGTACTTTTCAAAGCCATAAAAGCCCATTGAAAAAGTTCAGCTAGAGATGCATCAATAAATGGTCCAACCAGAAGAAAGAAATGCGGCAGCCCAAATGATTTACCAGTCTAGACTTTAAGAACAATGAAACTCAGTGGTTTCTAACAGCCCTGCTATCCAACATGCACAGTTTAAAATACAAATGTTCACTACGCAACGCAATGTTTCATGTGTCTTTTATTTTTTTTTCTTTCTACTAAACTCAAGTACATAATGTAGTAAAAACATAAACAGAGGTCAAAGAGAACACTGTCAAATATCGTGGCTGCAGCACGTAGATGTGAGGAGCTAAAGGAGTTCTAGCAGTATGTGGATGTTTGTGCCACATTTCAAGCATCCATTGCTGATTGTGAAAAAAAGATTTAGTTTAATGATTCCATAAAAACAGCAACCAGAAAGCTCTTAAAGTAACAAATTTGAAAAACCATCGGAGAAGTGAGGAGAGGTGTAAGAACTAAAAACATTGTCAGATTTATTAATATATTTAATAAGATTTTTCATTTATGAATATCATTATGAAATGCTATAACTATTATACATTAGTAGAAAAACAAAAAAATGTGTCATCAAAGTTACATGGAGAGACAAAGAGTTACAGGAATTTATACTGTAGCAGAAGCTTCACCACATATCACCATCCATCCATCCATCCATCCATCCATCCATCCATCCATCCATCCATCCATCCATCCATCCATCCATCCATCCATCCATCCATCTTCCTCCGCTTATCTGGCGTCGGGCAGCAGCTTAAGAAGGGAGGCTCAGACTTCCCTCTCCCTAGCCACGTCTTCTAGCCTCTCAGGAGGAACCCCAAGGCGTCCCAGGCCAGCCAAAAAACATAGTCTCTCCAGCGTGTCCTGGGTCTTCCCCGGGGCCTCCCCCCGGTGGGACGTGCCCGGAACGCCTCACCAGGGAGGCGTCCAGGAGGCATCCTAACCAGATGCCCGAGCCACCTCAACTGGCTCCTCTCGGCGTGGAGGGGCAGCGGCTCTACTCCGAGTCCCTCCCGGTTGACCGGGCTTCTCATCCTATCTCTAAGGGAGAGCCAAGCCACGGAGGAAACCTATTTCGGCCGCTTGTATCCCCGATCTCGTTCTTTCGGACCATAGATGAGGGTAGGAACGTAGATAAACTGGTAAATCGAGAGCTTCGCTTTTTGACTCAGCTCTCTTCACCACGACAGACCTGTACAGCGCCCGCTTGACGGCAGACGCTGCGCCAATCCGCCTGTCAATCTCCAGCTCCCTTCTTCCCTCATCCGTGAACAAGATCCCAAGATACTTAAACTCCTCCACTTGGGGCAGGACATCCCCCCTGACCCGGAGAAGTCTCTCTACCCTTTTCCGGCTCAAGACCATGGCCTCGGATTTGGAGGCACTGATCCCCATCCCGGCCGCTTCACACTCGGCTGCGAACCGATCCAGCGAGAGTTGCAGATCATGACCTGATGGACCCGATGTCCACGCAATGTTGCAGAGTCGTGTCAACCAACACAACCCTACAACATCCAGGACCTTGAGGAACTCCAGGCAGATCTCATCCACCCCCGGGGGCCTGCCACCAAGGAGCTTTTTAACCACCTCGGCGACCTCGCCCACAGAGATTGGAGAGCCCAGCCCAGAGTCCCCAGGCCCAGCTTCCTCAATGGAAGGCATGTTGGTGGGATTGAGGAGGTCTTAGAAGTATTCCACCCACCGACCAACAACGTCCCGAGTCGAGGTCAGCAAGACACCATCCCCACTATAAACAGTGTTGGTGCTGCACCGCTTCCCCCTCCACCACATATGCAATTTGTAAAATGTGAATCTCTCAATGTGAACAAGAAGTTTTTTCTGAAAGGTGTCTTATTTCTTCCAGAGCAGGACCGTCTCCCTGGCTAAAAATTGACTATTAGATATAGCATACTGAATATCTCATGAACAAAAAGTTATATCTATTTGTTTTTATCTTAGGTGGGCAAAATCGCTCAAATCGAAAGTCAAGTAATTGAAATTGCAGCTTCAATTTCTTAATATTTTGATAAAACAAGTAACTTGCTCGTAAACTGCATTTATGAAATATATTTATATATATGCACATACAGATGTTGTTCACATTAGTCCTCAGTGAACTCCTGGGCCTTGTATGTGAAAACACATGAAAAGTTACAGGGAACATTGGTTCTGATATAGTCTGAGCTAAGACTGGTGGAAACAAACTGAAAAATGAATACTTACAAGGAAATGATCTTTAAAGGAAGGCAGAGTCCTTTTTAACTCTGAAATGTGGTAAACAATGAACAACAGTTGAAAGGTAATCAGTGACATGGGCCCTGTGTGAGAGCAAGTTAGCAACCTCGACAAACGAAGAGCCTGTAAAGAGAAAATAATTCAAAAATAGAACAGCGTGACAAAACAAAAGCAAAGAACCTTAGAACCAAAATAAACTCCAACAGATGCAACACAGAAAGATACAACATTATGGAAATGAGAACAACTAAACCTCACAAAACCATATCAAGACCCACAAACCATGACAGTATAATCTTATTTTAGATTGTGTTTTCAATGTTTATTCTCAGAGCAACACAAGAGCTGTGAGAAGTTCAAGGAAGCAAAAAAGTTTTCTTTTTTTTTCTGTTGGTGTTTTTCGTTCCCCTGAACATTTGTCACGAAAGTAATGCCAAAAGTAATGCCATGGTAAAGTCAATGACGTTTTTTTTAGCCTTTCCTTACAATGGGGATAGTGTTAGAGTTCACACAATGAATTGCTGTGTTTCGAAGTATGTTGGTTTTTCTCTGCCCCAGTTAACCTAAATAATATAGTGTTTGTATCATGACCTATTGTTCAGAGCTAAATAACAACAGAAAGAAAATTCTATCTGTTAATCTTTGGTTCCTCTATCGCTCAATTTCTCTAAGGTGAAATTGTAGAGAAGCATAATGAAGGTTAGGGTAAAAACAAGGGGGACCCTATTGATCTATTGTTAAAGAAAAAAAAGAGTAAGGAAAGTAAACAGTACGGGCTGTGAAGTGAGAACGCATTCAAAATGGTGCTTTGTATCCGCTGTGAAGTTAAGCAATATATAACTGTTTTAGAATAAAAAAATAGTTTGAAATAATCGGTTTTCTCTCTTTTATTTTTAACCAAGCTGCTCTATGATATGGTTGAGCTTGATTTTCTTGTATCTAGTTCTAGTCTATTTTTGTTTTGTTTTTGTTTTTTTTCCACCATTGCCCTGACGAAGGCTGTTCAGGCCAAAATGAATGGGATGGGATGTTTTAATCACATTAGCCATGTAGCAATAAAAGCATTTTAATAACATTCAAGACCTCTTCTAAATTACCTGACAACTTTGATGTGTTTTCACTTTATTGTCATCATCTCGGCACCATTATGTAAGGACACGTTAAAATGTGTATATATACAAATGCTATATATATATATATATATATATATATATATGAAGTTGATTTTTTTTGTTTTATTGCACACATGCTTCTTGGCAAAAATCTTTAACCATTTTATGATAGCTTATTTCCTTTCTAACTGAACCACATGAGGGATGAGTTTGTCATTCAAGGATCAGTGTAGCCACTGAAAAATTGCCAAATAGTCTTTGTAAATGCCAAACAACGTATTCTGCTATATAACTGTGGATTTGTTTTGTTTTTTACCCGATTGGATGACACAAGTTATGATAAATTATTGGCATTAGTTATGATATATTGGCATTTTTAACAGTTAACTTGAAAAATCAGTACCACATAATCCATTTTTAGACAATTTCAGAGTTTCTTCAAAGACAGGCTTACATTGGAAGGCAACAAGACTTTTGCATAGTTTTTTTTTACTTTATCGACAACTATCCAGGAGTGTTTGTCAATTCTCTTGACTTGCACCAAATTTTTGGGCTGATGTTTTGATATTTTCCTTCAGATTTGTTATTTATTATGTAAAATACTCCAGTCTCATATGCCGGAAACAACCTGCACAATATGATTCTGACAGCACACTATTCCTTGCATGTTCACTTTTAATCTTGTTTTCGTGCTAGACTCATTTTACTGATGATTAAAATGGCTTTCCTGTTTTGTACCAAAACACATCCTACTTTGACAGAGAACGTCTTCATGAATGACATAAAATCTAGACTTTTCCATGCTGTTGTATCTTCTGGTGTCTAGAAACTGAAGATGTAAATAACATCAGAAACTCACAAAGACATTCTCTTGCCAGCCTGTATATTTGAAGTATTTTTCGTAACTATAGCCGTATTATTTTAATTAAACAGTAAGTCAT
This sequence comes from Cyprinodon tularosa, assembly GCF_016077235.1. Lineage (NCBI taxonomy): Eukaryota > Metazoa > Chordata > Actinopteri > Cyprinodontiformes > Cyprinodontidae > Cyprinodon > Cyprinodon tularosa. The sequence continues at coordinate 76,695 of NW_024039490.1, read as the reverse complement.
TTCAAAAAGGTTTAAAAACAAACATTTGCCCAAAGATTCCTCAATTTAGAGCTAGTGAGGGAGAAGTTCCAAGCTTTAAGCTATTTGGGAAGAGTTATTCTGCACACTGGAACTCAGCCTACTGATTAGACTCTCCTAAACAATAAGTCATTATTACTGCCATTGTTGGCCTGGCACACTGCTGCATGTTTCTATCACCTGGAGGAAGGTTTAAATTGGTTTGAAACTGACTGGACATCTGGCTCAAGGCTGGGCCATATGTTTTTGAAAGGTGAAACCTCAAACCTAAGGCCTTTCTCTTTCTTTAGAGTTGTTTTGTCTATTTTGATCTAATTGGTTTTTAACTCCTCTTTTAAATCAATCCATCCTCTCTGTCCGAAAAAGAAACATTTAGGTTACCAAAACAGTGTCCCCTTCCTTGGTGTGTAGATGCAAGACTGAGTCTTGCCCCTAAGGTGTTGAGCCATATATGTACAGAGGCTTCCCCAATATAGAGGAATGGGCATTCCTTATTGCTCTGAACTGCAAACACCATTCTGCTCAGTTTGTGTTAAGGTATTCTATCCTTGGCATAACAACACTTATGTCTATGGCATGTTTTTGTTCTGAAGTACAACATCAAGTAATGATTTTGAATTCTCTCTTTGCTTGTAATAATAATTAAACCTTTAGTTTGAACAAATCTCCTGCTGTGGCCAAAGATCAATGTTACATGTTATTAACTGAGACTGCTTAAGACATTTTTTGATTTAAAGTCTTATTGGGTGACTAAAACATGTCCTTAATATATAAAAATATATTATATATGATGTTGATGTGTCATGTGTCCTTGTATATATCTGCTGTGAGCCCTGTAAGCTTACACTGAACATTGTCAGTTATTCTTCTTATCTCCGACTAGTGTAGCTCTTAGACATTCATTCAGTTTGAAAACCCAAATTGAAATCTTACACTAAAGCAACTGACTTTACTTCATTTTGCCACCTCCTCTTTTTAAAGACTAATAAGCAAAGTAAGAGAAGTGCAGGTAATTTCTGACTATAAATGTAAAAATGGTGCATTTAAGCAGACACCTGCATTAATGTTTTAACATGAAAGTAAAATTAGCACCTGTGTGAAAGATTTTTTTAGCTGCTCGTAGATATGTTTACTTCCTTCTCCACATAATCTTGCTCCCTTTTTAGCATTTTTTCTTTTCATATTGCACAATTTCTTCTCTCTCCGCTTCCTTCTCTTCATCTTCTCTTCCCACCTCCCTTTTTTCGTCTCCTTCCTGTCACTCTCTGTGGCATTGAATACGGAATCAGTCTGAGACAGAGGGTGCGTGGGGTCTCCCTGGGGGGGCAGAAAGCCACATACAAAGTGAACACGCATAAATGTGCACAAACATATGTCAGAGCAAGAAAACCCTCTGTCTCCATATGAAGACATGCATCCACAAGAGGATGCATGCTGGGATGATTTTCAGCTTTGATAAATTTCAGCTTTAATTTCCCTTATCGGTGATCCGCTGCCTCGGATGGCTTTTTCAAACATGAGCAGAGCCGTGGGGACGCTCAGGAGACAGGGTTAATGGAAACCACACATGTATGCAAAAAAGCCTTCACACACACACAGGAAGAGCACCGCTTACAGTCATTTTTGTGTTTTATGATAATATTGTGTGGACATTAATAACACTCAATATGTTTTACCTAATATCCTTCTTTTGATTTTCTGTGATACACCAAGTCAAAGAAGAAAATCAGCTTTGAAATGGAGGGTAAATGACAAAGAAAGATCATTTCTTTGAAATTTCACCTTAATCCAGCTAGAGATGGATGGATGGATATTTTCCTTTTCCCCTATTTAAAAATACTTTTACAGTAGTTGTAGCTCTGCCATATTATAAATAGATCATCTGTTAATATAAATATTGAAACCATTTCATTGTAGCACATGGTGTATATTTAAAGGCTCTGTCCTGTTGGAAAATGAACCTCTGCTTTGGTATTTTGCAGCCTCTAATGGGGATTCTTCCAGTATTGCCATGCATTTAGATTCATCTTTTCAATCAGCTTTTACAGGCTCTTCTTTTCCTGGTAAAAGAAGGACCATAATGCCTCCACCTTTTTTGGAATTTAACTACGCATACCCTATTGATACACAGTAAAAAAAATGGGTGTTGAAAATTCAGAGCCAACCTACAGTATTTTACTCTACTTATAGTACTACAACTATATGTAAATCTGCTCAAGTGTTGGAGTTCATAGTATACAATCTGACAGCTCTGCAGATTAATTTTTACTCTATAAAGTGTTTATTACCCACCAGTCTCTGAGAACTCTTCCAGATTTTAACACCAAAATGAGTAATATTATCTCTGAAAAGTTGACACTGTTTATAGAGTAAATTGTACACTAATTTGAAGTGGAACCAAAATTAACACTTGTTTTTATTACTGTGCATTGCTGCTGTTCATCTATTCACTTCTTTTAGTAGCTGTAAAAGCCTTTATTGGCATTATGACAATGAAACTTACCAAGGACAGTACTTTCTTTGGATATACCCAGACTGATGCATCACCTACAGAACTCTGTGTAGAAAGAGAGATATGGAAAACGTTACACACATATATAATATATAAATAATATATATATAAAACTACAAAAAGAACTTCCATAAAGTACTTATAATGCCAGTGAAATCCTACCTAAAATCCAGAATGAACAAAAAATATATATCTTAACGCTAATGTGTTAAAATATTTAAAGAAACATTTTTTTATAAGCAGTAATATACGAGGAAACATTTGCTTCTTGTTTGAATAGATAGAAACAGAGGATATATTTAAAGGATTATGTTCCCTATCGTCTGGGTCTTTATCCAAAAACATAAAGTAGGATAATGAATATTTATTCTGGATATAATAAAGGGATCCCTTTGGAAATTTAAGGACGTTTTGTATCACCTCTCGTGAGCTGGGTGAAATAAAATCCTGAAAGTTAGACAAAGGCATTTTTTATTCTTGGCCGATCGTGTTGTTCAGCCACATATAGTTTTGAAATATAGCAAGCAGAGACAGCCAAGCAGTGAGCTACTGAGTGCAGACACTGAGCTAGGCGCACACTAAGACAGATTTGTGTGCAAGCAGAGAAGCTGCAGTTTGTCAGAGTTTAGTATACATCAGACATGTATTTTTTTTTTTATGAACGTATGTGAGATTTAAACGCTGCAGACTAGTCTCACTGCAGATTAATAACTTTGCCCTTAAGTTAGTGGGGGGAAAAAAACAGGCCTTATCTAGAACAACATACAACCTCTTAATCTTTTACTAGTACAGAGTCCTGGACTGCCCCGGTTTACTTTCACCCCTGGTTGTAGTCCCCTCTGCTCAAAGCACATTTTTCCATTTAAAAAAAAAACTAAAGAAATAGAAATTTTTGAAAACCTTTTGAAGAAAGACAAAAAAATTATGTAGTATGACAAAATGCGAAAAAACATCAACAGGTATCAATACTTTTACAAGCCTTTTAAGTAGCTCTTTCTGTACAGTACCTCCTCTGTTATAAAGCTTGCATGTAACACAGCAGATCTTTCTCCTACCCCTGGCAAATCCTTAAAATTTCAGAGAAAATTGTGCTCAAAAGTCAGTTCTTCAGGTCCTAAAATCATTATGTTCAATAATCTCTTGTGTGATATGATCTAAAACTGTAAAGAGCCACAAAGTGGGTCTTTTCACCCTCTTTCATTGTTAGCAGACCTGCTGTGACTTAGAGACACATGACCCAGGGGTTTTAAATGTTATCTACGCAGAAGTATTTCTTCTTACCTTTTAGTTTCTCCAAGATTGGTTTTCCTAAAAAATAAAACCACTCTTTTTGCTAGAAGACACAAAATCTTTACTCTTTTACTTTTCCCCTGTTTTCTTTCTGCTATGTCATTTATTTAGATAAATTAGAGAATTCATGCTTCACACTGCAACTAGGGTCAAAAATACACTTAATTACTTTACACGGACGAGGGGTAATCAATATGGCCCAAGACTACAGAGTAGTTCAATAACTGTTGAATGCATTGTAGATATATTTATAAAAGTTAAATTGGGAGGAAATTCAAAACAAATATTAATAGCTACAAAAAAAATCCATAGTAGATATTATTTAGGAAGGGAATAATTAATGACCTTGTGAATACAAGGGAGGAGCAAACAGACAGGACAAACCATGATATCTGTTGAAAGCTTTTGTAATTAAAAAGTAATTATGCCTTTTAGAACAAATTACTATGTGGTGGTTCCCGACTGATGGCCTATAATGGGTGTCTCATTACTGAGGCTTCACACAAGAAACATCCAATGTTGGGCAAAACCGATGACCCCCCCTAAACACTGCAACCTCATGGTAGCAAAACATACTGATGGAAATGGTTAGAGAAATTCTACAATGGATGCTTCACTGAGGACTGTCGAAGCCATTACAAAGAAGGGGAAAGATTATTATAAAGCAACCCAAGTAGAGAAGTGAAAATAATGATCGAATATATATACATATACATATATATATATATATATATATATATATATATATATATATACAGCTTCATTCTTTAGGAATTAAACTTTAGCCTTTTCAAAATACAATCAAGTCAGCGTTAAGATACCAAGGTTTATATTATCATCACAAATGATGACTCTAGTGTCCACCGGTAATATAATTTAAATACATCTCTGCATGTATCTAACAATTTGCATTGAATTCTAGGATATACGTTAAGACTTAATTTAATCTGCTTGGCCATGGAAGCCCATACCATAAAGCTCTCCGTTTTTGAGATATTGTGAAAAACTCATCTGGAGTTATTATTTTAGCTGTAAATAAGCTGAGTATAAGGATCGTAACATTCAGTAACATTTTTGATATATCAGCTTACAGCAGTTTGCATTTGGATTCAATTTCTAGTAACTTGCAGGAAACCAACTCTCAGGTGCCAGGCCTAAAGTATCTTGGTTTCCATCTAAGTGCTTTTGGTAGTACAAGGAACACTGTCAAAACCAATAAAAAAACTATTATCCAGCCTTCCTAAACAGGAAAAAAACAATATCCTACAGTTCAAAGCCACACAACAAAAAGCTAATCTCTCACTCTGTCAGTTGCAATATGCAGTCAACTATTTTAAGGTGTGATTGCGTCATATATCAACATCGGTTGACTTAATCAGTCAAGCTAATTAATCTGTTGAGACTCCCCATACAGTTTATAATCCAAAATGTGCCACAATTATGTCACCTCATTGTCAGCTGGTCTGTATTTTTTGCATCACTCAGATGTATCCCTCATATTTATCTGACATTTTGATTGAGTTACGGGAGAGGCTTTAAAAGAGTGGGCGATGAAAAAAGGAATGCTGAGTGAACCATGGCTGTAAAGATTTGGGTGAGGGTGCCTGGCAAGTCCCATCAACATTATTAGAAAACATTTTAAAACAATCTGTGTGATATTTTCTAAAAAAAATAAATAAAATCCATCAGAAAACAAATGTAGGCCAGGGGAATACAGAATAACTGCAGTTGCTGTTAATTAATGATAAGTGACCAGAGAGATCAGTCAGCACAGCAGAAAGCTACAAAAGATAAGAATTGAAGGTCCTGTGTGTATTATTTACTGTATTTCCAATCCCTTTGGTCAAAAGGAAAAAAATGGCTTCAAGCATTATGTGTTGGCTCTTTCTGTAAAGGAGAGAAGGTAACACAGATAAGATATGGCAGTAAACAAAAAAATGACAGTGGGGGATATGGCAGGACAATTTTAGGGACTTACGGGAAGATGAAAGCAAAACGGAACGTGAAGACCAAACGAAAAGGAAAGAGGAGGATTCAAGGACAGGGAGAGATTAATGGCATTAAAGGAGAGAGCTTGAAATTAAACACAACAAGGAGAGACGGCAGTAAGATTTAGAGGTGTTAGAGACAAACAATAAATTACTGAATGAAGGCAGAGGAGTACAAGGAAAGGGAGAGGGGTTACTCAAGTAGCACTATTTAAAATTGTTCTGAAATCTTATAATCCAACCTTACAGCATAATAAAATTCTAGCAGCACTGATACAAACCAAAACCCATTATAGTTTGGAGTGAGAATCTCATGGTATGATAACCTTGAGTAAATGTAATTTGAAGTTTATACCAATTGCTTAGGTAGTCAGTTCAAGAAGTTTGTCAGATATAACACTCAATGTTTGAGTATTTTGTGATGGATCAATGAGAACTTTACTTCTCCCAAAATATCCCTTTCTTCTTTGAATTAATTGATTGACTAAATTAATCAGACTGTAAAAAAAAATTCAGAGCTCAGCCTGTGGTGACACCCATGGATTCCTGAGGAAACATTATTTGCCTCTGTTGTCCTGACCCAAACAGGACATCAGAGGCAGGTTGTTAGAGAGAAGCAGAGATTTTGCTCTATTATCTCAAAGATAGATGTTCATGGGGGGTTATAAAATTAGTGGGAACTATGTTTTAATCAATGAAAAAAATAGAGAATCTTCCTTTTAAAGCTAATCTATGTGGTCACCTGGAAGGTGTATGTATGAAACAAGTTTCCCTTTCATGCAAGCATTTCAATTTCACTAAATTAGAGTATTGTGAGATTATTGTTAGCATTACAGTAGGTCATTGCCGTTTCAGGTTTCTTGTAGGATGAAGTAAAACGGATTCAATCATTTTGCCTCATTAGTGGTTGATGTCAGGTTAAGTGTGTCATGATGGGTTCTAGAGTTAAGCCCAAAATGCAGAACACACACGGAGGGACTGGGTAAAAGTTCAAAAGAGTTTATTGAAGCACAACATGAAAGATGAAACTGGAACTGGTTCAGGCAGAGGAGCAGGTTCACTGGAGATTGTAGGTTAGCAGAGTTCATGAGCAAGCTAAGCATCTAGATTCATACTAGCTTGGCTGGTCTTGATCTGAGCTTCCAGCTCACTGCAGAGAACAACAGGGGATAAGCACAAAGGATTCTTCTGGCTGAGCTTCCAGCTCACTGCAGAGAACAACAGGGGAAAAACACGAGGGATTCTTCAGGCTGAGCTTCCAGCTCTTACCAGGGAACAACGGGGGAAAATCCACATAGGATTCTTGAAGCTGATTCCACGTAGGAACCTCCAGGGAAACTCCACATAGAAGTCTTAGGTTATATCCACGTAGGAATCTTCGGGTTGGCTCACTAGGGCAGATTAGCAGGTTAGGCTCTCCTAGAGCTTCAGGCTTGAGACTGGTTTCCTGTGATGCAGCTCTTCCAGAGCTTCAGACCAGAGACAGGGTTCCAGAGGGGTAGCTCTTCCTGAGCATCAGACCAGAGACAGGTTTCCTGTGAGGCACAGACAAAGGAGAGATTAGAATCTGAATCTCACACTAGAGACAACCAAGATTCAATCAAAAACAGAGACTCTGGAAGCTAACCAACTAAGATCAACACTGCGGCGTGGAAGCAAGGTCAGGCAGGAGCTTATAAAGGAGAGGTCTTCTGATGAGAGGATTAGCAACAGGTGTGCAGGAAGATTCCAGCCCTAGGGGAAAAATACACAGAACAGAAGAGGATCCTCGGCGCCCTCTGGTGGGCAAGCCTGAGGATCCCAACAAAGTGGAGGTTTTGAGGACCCAAATGCAGAGTTAGGGAGGCAGAGGCAGGAATCCAAAAATCCAACTTAAAATGCTAAACAAACCAGAACCATGGAGACATAAGGGAGAACAAGCAACAGGAGCCAGGGAAAGACGAGGAAAGACGAGAAACTAGCACTGAAGAACTGCACAGGGAGAGTATTTATAGTTGACTGAACCAAGACAGGACTAACGAGCTAATTGGGGGCAGGTGTGAGCAGAGGCTTCTAGAAAGGAGCTAGGGAAAAGGGGACTAACACAAGAGGGAAACAAAGAAAAACCTAAGAACTCAAATATGTCCAGAAAACACAACAAAATAGGAATTAAACCAATAAAACTAGAAAACAAAGAGAAACTTGAATCAACATAAAACTGAAAACTCAAAGACAACTTAACAGAACCAAGACCATGACAGCTGAACCATCCAACATTTCTTAGATATTTGCAAATGTCTGGCATAGGCCATAATCAAATGTTGTATGCTCTATTGTTAATTTTATGGGAAATACGTAGATGTATTTCTTAGAGCATTATGTCCTACAATGCCAATGAATCAAAAAACTAATGTGCATGATTGAGTGGAGTGGTCGTTAAGATGACGACTTCTTTAGTTTTTATGCTGTGGCTGTCATTGTTTTTTAAAAAACAAAATGCGTTTTAAGATAGATGTATTTATTTAGGAAAATCATAGAAATCATCTTTTTAGCTAGCCTACCAGCATTATGCAACAAAATCTGGGCAAAATTTTTTTCTGTTGCTCTTTATAATATAGAGACAAAGAAAACTCATTTTAAGTTTTTTCCACAGTTTGATAAAAATTTGGTAAAACAAACATAGATCATCATTCTTACTATTTTTTACAATTATTTTTTACAATAAAAAAGAGAATAAAATAAAAGTGCCTGTCCACCCTCTGTACATTTTAAGTCATTAAAGCCACTAATATTTTCAATCGTACAGCTCAAGCTGTGTGACAAAACCGTATCGGTTAAAAAGTTCATAGCTCACAATGCATGTTCTTACACTGATTCGATCTAACTGCTCACAATTTAAGTCCAAAAACCTCACATCGGTCTCAGCTCCGACAGATGGCGCTGGTTGGACTCGGCAATCTGGAATAAGAAAAATTCCCTTGTTTGTATATGCTCAATATTTGAGGTTTAGGTAAATGTGGTTGTAGACGCTTTTAGCTCTGCTTCAACTGCAGGATTTGCTCATAAACACTTAATGAGGGCTGACTGAATTTCAGCTATGTTTGATTCTATTACGACCTTACGACTCTTGATTTGGAGATAATCGGGAGAGGCTAATAGCCCCTTTGTTAATCCAAATATTAAAAAAATCTAAATTTCAAATATCCAAAAAACATTCTTGTGCGACTGGAGAATCGCCCCGAAAAAGGCAAAAACTCGTACAGCATATGCCCGCCTTCACTCCTACAGTTATGCGCAATAAAAAAAGGGATATCTGTGCAAAAGGTTTTTGGACAAAACCTAAAGTGGCACTACAGTAAGTGCTGTTGTAAAGGTACAGCACTTTTAATGGTACAGATGCTCACACTACTGTCTGCTAAACAGCTGGATGCTTCCAAAGCGGCAAACAGCCCGATCCGATTGACTTGTTAATATTAACTTATTTGGCTTCTAGTCTTAATATATGAAGAAAAAAAACGAACATCCAAAATAGGTAGTGTTCTGCACAAAATGCTTTGTTTTTTTCAAATTCCCTGGATATTTATTCTATGTTACTGTACCAGCTTTTTGCACTTATTTACCATATTTTCATAATAATATGAATACCTTGTGGCTTAGCCAAGAATGAATGGGAAAACATGTAAAGGGTAAACTTGAAAGATGGGGCTAAATTATCTTCTAGTCTGGACAAATAACTTACTCCTGACAGCAAAAGTACTGCCTTTCAAGATTTTTACCTTTTGTTTCTTGCATGACCTTTTCCAAACATCTGTCTCCCTGTCACTTCTATTCCCTCTATATTCACTCTAGGGTTGGAGGAACCTACACAGACTGTACACGCTGAATCACACTACAGATCTGTGCATTTTAAATGTAGACATGAAATATTTTAAAGCTAGATCTCTATGAGTCTATTGTCAACGCTCTTATAAATGAGACATCTGGCCGCCTTTTGTTTGTGTTGTTTGTGCTTCCTGTCGTACTGTGGTGAAAACAAAGGTCACAGTGGATTAAAAAATAGCTTTTAGACAAAAGCAGAATTGCTTTTTTTTACAAATAATTCAGTCTTTTAGATATAGCTGATGTCTGTGCAAAATGGTTTTGTTCCATTCTTCTTTGTTTCCTAGGCATAATTCTGTATTATATTACAGGTAAACAAGATTTTCATTTGTTTAAAAAGAATTGCGTACTTTATTATTTTATAAAAAACATCCAGCTAACCAAAAAGTAAAAATAAATTATTGGTCTATTTATATATGTATTGATATTAGGTCAAATATATAGTATATAAAAATGTGGTTATTGACTACTAAGCAGTAGTAGGAATTACCTGACTGTGAATCCTTTGCTAGCAATGTACCTTCATTGGCTTGCATTCATCACAATGGCCATCAACTATTACACTAGCAGATGCAACGGCTTCAATTCCAACATTGAATGTTTAATCAGTCACTTTAGCATCTCAGTTAAGGTTTTGTGCCAAGCCGACTGCTTCAGCATTTGGACAATTTCTCACTGAGATTTTAGCTTCCAGACTGATTGAACCTTCGTCTGGATTCAGAAATGTTTTTATGGAACCAGTAACAATGGGAAAAACAGTTGTCTGTTTGTTAAAGAGGCTGAAATTGGGCTGTAAATCACAAGAGTTACACAAGAGATGAGCTTTACCTTAGGAAAGCGGTTAGAGTTGTTTTCTACAGGTCAACTCAAACCCTGGCTCTGTTCCTCGACCTACGGAGGAAGGCTCACTCATGTGCCAGGCCTGAGCAACAGGCTGAACAGCAGATATTTAACTCCAGATAAATCAGAATTGTCAATATCTGACACAGCATGCAGTCAATTTCACTGATGTGTGTCCAAACGGGTAATAGCATGGTGAAACCTCAGTGTTGTGTGCCATGAATTTCTCTCCTTTTGAATCAACGGCAAAAACAATAGATATCTGTAGTTCTACATTTCCAGTTTATATATAAGAAGCATTTTCAGATATATGAAGTTGTATGTTGACGTGTTTTGCAGCTGTACAAATGACACATGGCTGTGAAAAAAAGGCTGTGAATTTATTCTCAACACGTCTTCACTGTGTTTTATATCAATCCCACTTCAGCCATATAGTAATGCTCCTCTGCATGCTTTGAATTTTAAATCAGCTGTAGAATTACCCAATATTTTTCAATCACCTCTTCTTTTTCTACATTTTTTTTCAGTCATTCATAAAATGTAAAACGGTGGGTTATATTTATTTCCCGTCATTGTCACCATATGAAGTCTGATCCACCTAAAATGTGTGAGCTATGCTTGATAAACACACACAGTTTCCTTTCACTTTACAATATGGCTTTCCTCCAGCCGCTGTCTTTCTCCTTCCCTTGTCCTCTCTCTAATACACACACACACAAACACAAGCTTCTCACAAATACTATGCATGAATGCGTTCTTTTCTGTCAAAAACTGATTCACATTCACAGTACTTTTAACTTCATATTTACCTATGTTGAGGAATACATCCCAAATCTCCCTGACACATGCATTTTTATATGCACAGCCGCGTTGAAAAGCTGGAACGAGGGTCTGGGAGAATATTATCTGCATTGGTCAAGCCTGCAGTCAACTGTGAGATACAGATGCTGGTGAAAATGTGCAATAAAAGGTCTGACAAAGAGCATTATCTGTGTTGATTTGATATATATGGAGAACACACATACAGACACTCTATTGCAGTGCAAACTTGATGGATTTTTTATTTTTTTTATCAGGACCCACTTATTGGAAGCAATTACATGGGCCATGCTGGTTTTTAATGGAGAAGTAATGGACATTAAGACATGTGTGGTGGGAAAGACTGTTGTGGGGATAGAGATAATGGAAAAGAATTAAAAAAGAGATGAAGACAAAGGGAAGGGAAACAGACAGAGAGAGGAATAATGAACTGATTTGTATTTTTTTCTGTCGGCATAGCATGCCAGTCTAGAAAGCTCAGTATGTTATTAACTGGTCAAGTCGCTCAAGATACATACGCAACCCAAAACTGGAGAAAAAAAACAGCTAAATTATTGGATATAAAAATATACTTTTCTTAGCTTGCAGAAATTTTTTGCATGGCGGGAAATATTCCTGCATCAATTCAATTTACTTGCATACATTTGAAATGCTTGATTGCCAAATGTTAGTTAAGTAATTCAATTCCAACATTTTTTTCTAATGTGAGTTCAATTAATAGCAGAGATTTATAACATCTACTTTTTTGCCAATGAAATTCTTCAAATATTATTCATGCATATACAGTACATTTGTATATATGTCCACTTAATGTTATTTAAAATTAACTACTTTTGCATCCAGGTTGGTGTCCAGACTTAGCTAGTTTACCTATAGCACTAAAGATGAAGTCAAACTTGCTAGCAATGTTGTGAGATCCCTTACCTTGTGACAATATATTTAACATTTTTATAAACAAATGTTTTATGGCTTAATTATAAACCTTTTTTTATGAACGACAGTCCAGACAACAAGAAACAATGAAGGTTTTTTGTTAGTCTTAGTTTCGCAGCCATGGAGACCCAGCATCCTTTCTATAACCTTTGGAGTCCAGTTTATGTACCAAAGGGGGAAGCACAGCTGTTCCATGTCCAGCTGAGAGATTTAATCTTTAGGAAAGAATAGAATAATCCCTCAGTGGGGAGATCCATGTGGCCCAACAGCAAGTGAGTAGCAAATGGAAGCATACGCCTAGAGAATGAATGTTCAGAGCAAAAGCCATTGTAATGTTAAGCTCTATAAAGAGGTGTCCGGGGCATATTTAACTAATGTAGTCAACTTTGTGCGAAGGAGCAGGAGGATTGATCCTTCCTGGATTTCTGAACCTCTCACTGAGGAAGAAATTTATTCATGAAGCCTTATTAGGCACTACACAACACGTGAGTGCAGAAATGTAATGTAGAGTGGCTTGATTCAGATCGGCAATGTGGGGGTATATGGCCAAGTGGTTAAAGCAGTGCGCTTGTGCTCTTAGAAGGTTGCAAGTACCTGGTTGGATCCCCACAGCCTCCACCCTGGGTTCCTGAGCAAGACCCTTAACCCAACACTGCTCCCTTGGCGCCGCACAATGGCAGCCCATTGCTCCCGAGGGGATGGGTGAAAATGCAGAGAGGGAGTTTCCCCACTGTGGGACAATAAAGGGATTTACATTTATAATAACTACATCTGCTCATATGAAATATGGCATGTCAAGACAAGTCTCATTCAACATAATTAAAATCTACCTTTGAGCTGCAACATCTGCAGCTCAAAGATACATTTGTGGTTTCTGGTACCAACAGACAAACTGGTCCTTATTCAGCTCAGACACAATCCAGGATCGATAACTGAATTTTAAGTGAGCCCAAAGAAACTAACAGGTTGCAAGTGTTTGAGCCTGATGATGATAATTGGTCATATTGGCGAAGGGAGTGACAGGTTGTTAACTGCAGTGCCATACTAATGAAACGCCTTCTGCAGATTGCTTCGAGTGCCTCATGTTTATACAGCTGTAAAGCTGAAGAGGATTGGCCTTGTCGCCGTTTTACTGAAGCGGTTTTGATTGGTAAGTTCTATGAACTTTAAATTGGCATGTACTGACCAAAAGTGGTACATTTGATTGAAGAGAAATTCTTTTTTTTCATTATCATGTTACATTTTTATATAGCAGTGTTTTATTTGGAATATGATAAATACAAATAAACTAGATATTTATATAAAAATTGGAAGCTTTATTGGAAACACTTGATTGGCTTAGTTTCCTCTGCCTTGACATCCCTGACTAGTCTCTGAAGGTGTAGCCTGCAGTAGAGTCAAATTCAGATTAATGAAAGTATCTTCATGAATGATAGGGAATACAAACAGAGGAAAGATATTCCTACAGCAAAGACATGCATGTCGTTGCGGTGTACTGGAGTATGTGTTTGCAATTGGCCATGTGTGAGTCCCATCTGTTTTCCAGCTTCTCGCACTTACCATTTCCTCCAGTCTGCTCTCGGCTGCAATCAATCTTCATTCCCATATGATGCCACACAAAAAAATGATTGCAAAATCCATCAGCCCACATTGTCTTTGCTTTTCTCTTAGGTTATTTTGACATTTGGTACTCTATACTTAGATATGACTTTAGATTTCTAAAATCGTGCAATACACACAAAAAAAAAAACTAATATTCTCAGCTTTCTAGTTTTTAGATCAAATTTTTAACTTGTCAAAATTGTCAGACAGACATTTAAAAAGATAGCAGCATTGACTTTTTATGCTGCACACGGCCAGGCTCAGATTAGATGGCGTAATTCTGATATCTTTCAAGATTAAACTAAGTCGTTTCTGGTAAAGACATTTCAACCAGAACACCAATAGTGACCAACAGGACCTGTGGTTTGTGCTTTTAGGATAAAAACTTTATTATGTGCCAAGTAAGATGCTAATTGTGGTTTAATAAAACTGAAATCAGGGTCTCAAAAAATGATTATGATATATACTTTAATAGCTTTTTTTTTCAAATAGACTCTAGCTAATGCGAAAGTCTGTCTTTCTGTAAAGCATTTAGATAATCAAGGTTCTAAATTACACAACTGGAGTATTGTAATAATTCTTATGGGACATATCAGGGAGAGACTTACTATCCTAAAGTAAATTTGCTGTGTGTTTTCCCAGTGCCTGGTCAAGCTAAAGATTGTGGCACAGTCTGCACCTACATACTGAAGAAATGATCACTAAGTGAGTCACCATGAGAGTAATGCAGTGAGTAGCTGCTAACAGCTGGTTCCAGTGATTGAACCCTTAAAAAATAGCTATGGACAAAGTTAGTCCTTATTAACTGTTTGAAGGTCAAAAGAAGTATCTTGTTGATTTCTAAATGTGGTTGAAAGAGTGGGTGCAAGCACCATGCAGAATAAATACATGATTTCATGGCAAATGAAATAGTCTTGCAAGTTCAGAAGTTAGAGTATCAAACTCAAAACACAAATAAGAAACACATTGAAAGGTAAAGTAAAGAAAGTAGCAAAAGCAACTGCAAGTTAAGCAAAGCTAAAATTACAATAGTACTATAAATATAATAATATAATACAAAATAAATAATGTATTTAAATGGTATTTGCACCCCTCTGCCACTGTGGGGTTCATATAGTTCACCAACCAAATGGACTTTGTTTAAAATTAAGGTGTACTTTATTTTGCTTAGAGTCAGATCTTGTAACACATTTTCTTTGCAAGATAAAGACAAGGGATTGTTAGTCTTTAAATGACAAAACATATTTGCATAAAGATTTGGTCGTTGGAGAGATTTGACATTTTATTATTATTTACTTTTTACAAATATAAAAGGCAACCTTATCATTAAGTCTCCATGTCTTTGCACTCAACTTTTTTCTCCACGTAAATGGTTAAGATTGAGTTTTGTGTGGTTTTAACTATTAGCCATTAAAAATCTTCAAATTGTATTTAAGCATATTAATTATAAAATGTAATGTCTGTCCATAAGCTGCTTGAGTTAAGTTTGTGACCAGATTTGTTTAGAGTTTACCAACTCCAGTCCAAGGGAACTGCTTGCCTGTAACAAACACACATCATACAATTGATTGAAGTACCTCTTCAGGCTGCTATTGAAGTTTGAGAAGGCCTTATGAACCGTTTATCTGACTCACCTGTGTTGCAGAGATGCATCTAAATTCTGCAGCACAGTAGCTCTCAAGGACGGGAGTTGAAGGCCACTTATGTTTGGACTTAAATAAGTTTGTAAGATTCAGGCAAATGAACAAGAAATCCCATTTGAGCCCTAAACATCAATTGTATTAATCGCACATTGGTAAGAATCACAGTGAGAACAAAGGTTTTTAATTTTATGTGTTTCCCAAAGTATTCCATATTTATCTAAAAATCTTAATGCATATTTTATTTTGGCGGAGCACCTGGGGAACAAAACAGGTTTAATTTAAATAAAGTGTTTAATAATTTAAGCCATTTAACATTTAAATGTTCAGCCCAACTTTCTAGCTGCAATGTAATTATACTTTTGTTTTATTTTCTCAGCATTGCTGCAGCCTGTCATCTCTTCTGCTCTGTTTTTACCTAAAAAAGGCAAAGTACACCCATCCCTAATCTACAGTATTAAACTCTTTTAACATGTATCTGTGGTTGTTTTTAAAGCTTAGTAAGGGGCGTCATGCCTCAGTGTTAGTAAATGCCTGTGACACCGACTTGGATCTGTAGCATGGAGTACCATTGATTAAATAGCTGCTGTGTTCAGAGGAGTGCATTCAAAACATGTCAGCATGTAAAAGTCATTCTCAAGTATCTCCTATTGGATTTAAATCTCTGACAATCAATGCTAATGAGTCTTCAGCAGGAACTCCAATGGTGTTGATCAAGGTCACACAGACAACTTAGACCATGGTGGTTGTTAGCTATACCTGCAACAAAATAGCACCGGCTTTAGGCACAATCTGAATACCTTGTATCGACAAGGTCACTTAAGCCGCGTTGGAAGTGTGACCTGCCTTTGATGTGCATCTGAATTGTGCAGGCAGAAAGGGAGGAGCTAGGATAAGCAGTATGCTCTATTAGTCAGTTCATGGGAGAGTACTGTAATCCTTTGGGTGTGGAGTGACTCTCTCACACAGTGAAATAATATGAGTGACTGTTTCTCAAGAGGACTTACAAAAGACCAGTCATAGGTGCACCTGAAAACGCAATCACAGACTTCAAAAAAGACAAAGAAAGTACTGCTTTATGACAAGGCTTGCCTTATACTACAGAGAAAATGGCCCTTCCAAGGTACATGCCAGACTGATGGCAGCCCACTTCCCTGCAACTCCCGGAAGAATCCCCTCCAACTTCCAGCCACTGGACGTGCATTTTTTTTTTACTCTGACTCCACCCTTTCACGAAATTACAAGGTCTGGCAAAGAGATGACACTTCTCTTTAGATCTCAATGTCCACGAATAAGGACAGAAAGAATATTTTAGAACAAAGATTGATGTTTAAAAAGGAACTGTAGGGGACCAGCCAAGGACCCATCAAGGAAAATGGAGAAATTTTGAATCGCTACTACTGTAGATGTCTAATAAATAGTTCATAGATAATTAATATTTAAATAATTTATAACTCATTCATAACTGTTTGTCATGCGATCAACATATTATGCATGCCAAGAAAATGTGTTTGCAAATGTTTTTTTCTGCTTTCAAGTTAATAACTTCTTCTGAAATGTTGAATATAAACAACCCCAAATGCAATATATAGTTTAGCAGTTCAGGCTATTTAGCCTTTTGTCATGATCTCGGCGCTGATGGTTTGGTTTTTTCCTTTGCTCCTTGCTTTCCTGTCTAATTGGTTCTGCGGCTGATTATTGCCGATCATTTCCACCTGGTTCCTCTACTATTTAAGTTGTGTGTTTGCCTCCCATCAGCGCCGGGTTATTCTTGTGTTTTTGAGATACGTTCCGCAGCAATCTGTAGTCTGCCTGTTTCCCTGATAGTGACCAGTTTCTGCCCTGAGGATTTCGAGTTTTTTGCCTTGCCCCTGTCTGCTCTGTTTGTCCTGTCTGATCCTGGATTATACCGGCTTCTGAACCTGGAACTGTCGTCTGACCTCGGCCTTGGATTTCCCCTCTGGACTCTGTTGCTGCTCGGCGTCTGCTGCGCGCTCTCTAGGACCTCTGGGGGCGTCTCCCGCCGCAACTGCGGTCAAGCCTCAGCAAACGGACTGAACTTTGAATCAGGTCAGTGACTTTGCTCCTAGTCGTGTTTAGCTCCATATCCAGTCACTGATCTGTATTCTCCCATTTCTGCAGAGAGCCGCCCCGCAGCAGACGAGCAGCCCCGCGCACCTGTTTTTGTTAAATAAACGCTTTGAACTTTCCCATTGCCTGTCTCGCCTCGAATTCTGGGACCTACATTCTGAGATCATTACACCTTTATCAATGAATGATGGCTTCACACATATCTTTGCGATCAATGTTGCCAAGTATTGGTTTTAGGTAAATTCACAACAATAGTCAGATTTTATTTCATTTTTTGGAAGCCAAAGTATAATTTATGTAGCTGTACCCCCCTGTTCATCTCTGCAACTCATACAATTTTCATGAATTAAATTGAATAAGGGGTGTCAGTGGCAAAAGAAGAATGTAAATGGAAGAATAAATCACACTAAAGAAATCACAAGACACAAAACCCCACAAAAAAATCAGAATTTGAAAACAGGAATTAATTAGAATTGAATTTGAAGTAAAGGAAAACCTCCTCAAAGATACTCATAAATATGATGGATTCATTTAAAATTATGAGTCTATACTTTTATCCAATCTAGCTAGTACAGCCTCAGAATTGAACAGCTAATGTGTAAAATCAAATAACCTATTAGAGAAAATGTGCTTGCTGCATTGATTCTTCATCCATTAAAACTGTCAATATCACATGAAGGTACCTGTTCAAACGCCTGGTGTGTTAAGAAAGCAGGTTAACAAGGATGCACTAAAAGATTGACATTATTTAGTGATTAAAGTGAATAAAACAAAAGATTGATGAGTTAAATTAGATGGCCTACAACCATGATGCTCTGTATTATAAGGCCTTGTAGTTTTATTATTATCACTTGCAACTGCAGTGGTATGGTGATAATGAAACTTTTAGGAGAGGGAAACACAATTTAAGCATTTATTGTGATGAATTACCTCCTTGTGAGGAACTGCAAAGTATTTCCATATGTAGGTTTATTATACATTGAAAAAAAAACTAAACAGCAGAGGCGACCGGTTAGATTGTGTTTAACCGAAATATCAATATTCTTCCTTAAACCTATGGCAGCTGTGTGCAGTTCAAACATATTCAATGAATGTAAAATGAATTTGGAATCTATATTACACTTGCTGAATTTAAATGAAATACCTGTTTTCCATATTTACTTTCAAACTCACATTTTACTTTCACCCCAGCAGCATTTCATGTAGCCCAGTGGTGTTTTCTTTATTTCTGTGTGTACATTTCACCCCTTTCTCAATACTGAATCGGATTACAGCGATTGATGCAGTTTAAAAACTGTCATATATCACGGCATTTAAATTCTTTTTCTCTGTAAAATATTTCTCAAAGTGGTTCTGCAGATTATAACTTCAAGAAATGTTACTGCTAGTTGTGTTCTCACTCATTGTGTAGTATAGTTCAGGCACAGTGCGGACACTCTGTCCTGTTATGAGACTCAGAGATGGACCTTCACCTGTAGAAAAAACAAAACAAAACAATTCATAAAAAAAAAATAAAACCTTTTTTTTTTAACTACCTCTTTTGTCCAAAAAGGTAAACAGTTAAGACTATACTTAAAAATTATACAGAATACATATATCAACTTTAAAAACCTATCCTTTTTAACTTGCCTTAAAAGCCTGTAACTTTTAATACGTACGTATTTCCCCAGGTTTATTAAGGCTAAAATGTTTATTTGAAGATATATATCCATAATCTTTTTACTGCAGATGAATAAAAATGCGCTTTTTTATTATTATTCTTTCCACCACTGTCGCTTTGACACTTGTTATTTTAATTCAGGGTACAGTTGATGGCTGCTTTTGATGGTACAGTAGCTCCTTGTAACAACAGACAGGCACAAGGCAGCTTCCCTGCAGGGATCTAAGCAGATGTTTGACTTTACTCCTTTTAGCTACTGACTGAAAAAGGCAAAGAACCTGACAAGGTGGTTGAATAATAACAGAGATTTGCTACAGTCTCTAGTGTTTTTAATGTTTTAACATTGCAATACTGATAAGTTGGTGTTAAAAATTAGAAAAGATAGAAATTGAACTTCATTAATCTCAAAATACCGTAGACAGCTTGAGATAGGCACCAGCACCCCTTGTGAGCCTACTTGGGATAAGAGTGACGGAAAATGGATGAATGGATGGATTTCTCAATGGTGAAATCAACTCTCTCTCTGCATTTAATCTATCCCCTTGGGGAGCAGTGGGGTGCCATTGTGCGGTGCCCGCGGAGCACAAGAGCATAAGGCCGTTGCTCTAACCACTAGGCCAACACTCTGCATAATTGAAAATGATTTCAAACATATTACTTTCAGGCATCCTGCAGTTGACTATTAATAGTTTATACTTGCAGCAGTAGCAAAGTAACACTGTTTTTATAAGATAAGAGTTGAAGATAACAGTAAAAGTCTTGATAATGTTCCAATACAAAAATATATATAGGTATATGTTATGTGCTTCGGGCACATTATGATTTTTGTCTATTTCTTTTCTTTGTTTTTTTACAGACTTTAGTTGAAGGATCTTTCGTTAATATATTTTGGGAGTTGAATAATTCCTTTGGTCAGTTAATTACGTTAATTTGTGGTGCTGTTGTCCGCCTATAAATAGGCTGGCTTTCGGCATGTTGGGGCGTTCCTTTCCATCTTCGCCTGGACGCCGCTTTTCACCTGCTTCCACTTGTTCCACCGTGCGCGGTGCGCGCTTGTCTGGTCGCTGCAGCACGCAGCGGACGTTCCAGCCTGCCATGCGGTATTTTTGTTAGCCGTTGCTTACTTTTTTTCTTGTGGTTTTGGCCTGGTGGGACCGGTTGTCCTATTTTCGATTTTTCTTTTGCTTAGGTTATTTTTGTACTTTAGTCCGGTACCAGTAGGGGCTTCGACGGCCCTGTATAGGGTTGGCCCCCTGCTGTACCGTTTTGTTCTGTTTGATCGGCCTGCCAGGTCCAACTTTCTGTTGTTACTTTTGGGTTCTTATTTTTTGATTCCTTTAGGGCACGGGATCTGAGGGCCTCTAACTTTATTTTCTTGGCAGAAAATCAGAAGAAGCTGGGCAAAGAAAACTAAAGAGGAGAGAATTTATAAATACAATTTTTTTTGAACCCTCATCTTTTTGTCTCGTGTCCTCAAATATGTTGTGCCCTTGGTGGACGTAACATATTTATGGGGGCTTGTTTAAACAAAGTTTGCCTTTAGAAACAGGTCGTGTCCTACGGTTGGTTCATGTTTGTTGGCGGTTATGCTGGTTTTGTGTGCATTTTTGCGCAGCTGACGCACGTTGCGCTGGTTAATTAGAGCATTCGGTTCTGGTGGTGTTGTAGCTTTGTTTGTGCAGGAGTGTTCCTGATTTAGTTTGGCTTGATTCCAGGGGTAGACATGGAGTTTGACCTGGATGAGTTTGTTCGAGAGCCTACATTGGATACTTTGCGTAAATGCACAAAGGATCAGTTGCTGTTAATAGCCGAGCATTTCAAGGTTACCGTAGATAAACGTGTTAAAAGAGGAACAGTTGAAGCTGAGTTGTTAGAAGCACTGGTTCAGATAGGAATTTTTCCTGCTACAATTTTACCAAAAAGTCCTGTTGGATCGCCATCGAAAGCTTCGTTGAAAGATGACCCGGTGCGTTTGAAGGAACTGGAAGTTGAATTGGGTCGGCTTGCTTTGAGAGAGAAGGAGCTGCATCTTGAACAGCGACGATTGGAGATACAAGCCGAACTGCGTTTGAAAGAACTCGAGCTTGGTGCTGAGTCTTCACAACCCAAATCAAATGATTTTGACGTGAGTAAAAATGTTCGCCTGGTTCCTCCATTTAATGAGCGGGATGTTGATAAATACTTCACATTATTTGAAAGAGTGTCACTCACACTTAAGTGGCCTAAAAATGTGTGGACTTTGTTGTTACAGTGTGCATTAAGTGGCAAAGCGCAAGAGGCATATGCGTCTCTTTCTGTGGCTGATAGCCTTGATTTTGAAAAAGTTAAAGGTGCTGTTTTGAGGGCATATGAACTAGTACCAGAAGCTTATCGTCAAAAATTTCGTAAGTTAAAAAAACGCTACAATCAAACTTATGTGGATTTTGTTAGAGATAAAGAAATTCTCTTTGATCGTTGGTGCGCTTCTAAAAATGTTGCCGATTTTGCGCAGCTTATTTTATTGGAAGACTTTAAAAACAGTTTGCCTGAGAAAGTTACCACCTACTTGAATGAAAATAAAGTCTCAAATGTGTCAAAAGCTGCGGTGCTCGTTGATGAGTACATGTTAATGCACAAAAGTAATTTTGAGCGCTCACATGTCTTTAGTAAATTTGACAACTCTGAAAGTAACGGGAAGGAGTGTGCCAAAACTGTCTCACTTGTCGAATCTGATGTACCTGCTGCGCTCGGTGGCGTTGAAGGCAAATCGGATAACAGGTTGGAATTAAAAACTAATGTAACGTGCTTTTATTGTAAAAAGAGAGGACACATTGTGGCCAATTGCCCGGTTTTACAGAAAAAGAACACTAAGCCAGTCGCTCTAATTAAAACTGTAAAAGGCGATACTCATTCACTTTCAACACAGCCTTGCGAGTATGCTGATTTTAAGCCTTTCGTTATGGATGGGTTTGTTTCTTTGTCTCTAACTGGTGAAAAGATCCCTGTAAAAATATTGCGAGACACTGCTGCCTCTCAATCTTTTATTATGGAGGGAATCTCGCCGTTGAATAGTGACACTGCGATTGGTTCTGATGTGCCAGTGCGTGGCTTTGGCATGCAAGACATCTGCGTTCCTCTGCACAAAATCATGATCCAGTCTGAGCTGTGGTCTGGTGACGCTGTGGTTGGGGTGCGTCCTAGTTTTCCAGTAGCGGGCGTCTCCGTGATCATGGGCAACGACTTGGCTGGGGGTCGAGTGTTGGTTACCCCGGATGTTACACCTGTTCCGGTGTTGAGCGACTGTCCAGATGCGCTCGCTCGTAAATTCCCAGATGTTTTCACGTCGTGCGCAGTTACGCGTGCAGCACTTAAACGTCAATGAGAAGAAAATAATGATGAGTTTGACTTGGGTGAAAGTTTTTTGTTCAACGCTGAATCCGAACATGTTCCATTAAAGAAAACTGTGGAGGATGACATGTTGGATGTAAATACACTGTCATGGTCTAGACAGCAGTTGATCGAGCTCCAAAAAAATGATAACAGTTTGGAGTCATTGTTTGGCGATGCATTAACTGATAAGTCTGACTCCATTTCTACTGGCTATTTTTGGGATGATGGTCTTCTGATGCGTAAATGGACCCCTTTGAATGTGTCTCCTGTTGAAGAGTGGAGTGTGGTGAAGCAGATTGTTGTTCCATCTCCATATCGTTCAGAAATTTTGCGGTTGGCACATGATAATCCATTAGCGGGTCACCTTGGCATAAGAAGGACCTATGATCGCATTTTGCGTCATTTCTTTTGGTCAGGATTAAAGAGCGATGTCGTGCGCTACTGTAATTCGTGTAACTTTTGTCAAATATCTGGAAAGCCAAATCAGAGGATTTCTCCTGCTCCTTTGTATCCCATCCCAGCCATCGCTGAACCATTTGAAAGAGTATTAGTTGACTGTGTAGGTCCGTTGCCTCGAACCAAAGCGGGGAATAAGTTCTTGGTGACAGTGATGTGCACCTCTACTCGTTTTCCAGAGGTTTTTCCGGTGCGTAAAATAACTACGCCCGTAGTGGTTAAAACATTAACAAAGTTTTTTTCATTGTTTGGTTTACCTCGGGTTGTACAGACTGACCAAGGGTCTAACTTTATGTCTAAAGTTTTTGCACAGGTTTTACGTCAATTTGACATAAAGCACTGTCATTCCAGCGCTTATCACCCGGAGAGTCAGGGCGCACTCGAGCGTTTCCATCAAACTTTAAAAACAATGCTTCGCACCTACTGTTTGGAGTTTGAAAAAGACTGGGATGAAGGTGTACATTTACAACTGTTTGCTATTCGGGAGGTGGTTCAGGAGTCTCTGGGGTTTAGCCCGTCGGACTTGGTTTTTGCTCACACTGTTCGCGGTCCTTTAAGGCTGTTAAAAGAGAAGTGGTTGTGTGAAAAATCTGACCAAAATTTATTGGACTATGTTAGTAATTTCCGGCTGAAGTTGAGCCGTGCGTGTGAGATAGCTAAAGAGAATCTTAAAACTGCACAGGCTAAAATGAAGTCCTTGTTTGACAGAAAGGCGGTTTTGAGAGTTTTTCAGCCTGGGGAGAAAGTGTTAGCGTTACTTCAGGTTCCTGGTTCCAGCTTGCAAGCGCGCTACAGTGGGCCTTATACAATCACGAGAAAGGTTGGAGATCGTGATTATCTGATCTCTACTCCTGATCGGAGGCGGACTTCACGCTTATGTCATGTTAACATGCTGAAGCCGTACATCAAGCATGCGCCCACTCTACATAAATCTGTCAGTTGTGTTTCCAGTGAACGAGATGACGCATGTGTCGGGGCAGCTGCAGATGCACGGGAGGAGCTGTCCGGTGCTGAACCTGAAGGTGACGTTTTATCCCCGGCTGTCACTGAAGGGAGGGTTCCAAATTCAGAGATATTGGAGAACTTGCCTCTCTTGTTGTCCCACCTTGACTTTTCCAAACAGGCTGATGTAATTAATTTGATCCAGTCTTATAGGTCGCTGTTTGCAGATATTCCCACTCGGACTCGTGTGCTCAGCCATGACATTGATGTTGGTGATTCCAAGCCTATTAAACAACACCCGTACAGAGTGAACCCAGACAAACGGTGCCGTTTGAAGACGCAGGTGGAGTACATGGTGGAACATGGACTTGCTGTTGCCAGCAGTAGTGCGTGGAGTTCACCATGCCTCCTGACTATTAAAGCCAATGGGGAGGACCGTTTCTGTACGGACTTCAGGAAGGTAAATGGGGTGACTAGGCCGGATTGTTATCCACTCCCTCGTATGGAGGATTCCAATCATTTAACATCTCTATACAACATGTTCGTGGTAAAGACAACGTAGTGGCCGACGCACTCTAATGACTCTAGTCCCGCTTTCCTTTTTTCTCTGAATGGGTTGAGTTTTTTTTTTTCAAACCCCATTCAGAGTCTTTGGGTGGGGGTGTTATGTGCTTCGGGCACATTATGATTTTTGTCTATTTCTTTTCTTTGTTTTTTTACAGACTTTAGTTGAAGGATCCTTCGTTAATATATTTTGGGAATTGAATAATTCCTTTGGTCAGTTAATTACGTTAATTTGTGGTGCTGTTGTCCGCCTATAAATAGGCTGACTTTCGGCATGTTGGGGCGTTCCTTTCCATCTTCGCCTGGACGCCGCTTTTCACCTGCTTCCACTTGTTCCACCGTGCGCGGTGCGCGTTTGTCTGGTCGCTGCGGCCCGCAGCGGACGTTCTAGCCTGCCATGCGGTATTTTGGTTAGCCGTTGCTTACTTTTTTTCTTGTGGTTTTGGCCTGGTGGGACCGGTTGTCCTATTTTCGATTTTTCTTTTGCTTAGGTTATTTTTGTGCTTTAGTCCGGTACCAGTAGGGGCTTCGACGGCCCTGTATAGGGTTGGCCCCCTGCTGTACCGTTTTGTTCTGTTTGATCGGCCTGCCAGGTCCAACTTTCTGTTGTTACTTTTGGGTTCTTATTTTTTGATTCCTTTGGGGCACGGGATCTGAGGGCCTCTAACTTTATTTTCTTCGCAGAAAATCAGAAGAAGCTGGGCAAAGAAAACTAAAGAGGAGAGAATTTATAAATAAAAATTTTTTTGAACCCTCATCTCTTTGTCTCGTGTCCTCAAATATGTTGTGCCCTTGGTGGACGTAACAGTATATTATTAGCATTAGCGTTTACCATGGTTAGCAAAGCTAACATTACTAATAAAAGCCTCACTATACATAACTCAGAAATGTAGTCTGACAGAAATGGGAAATTATAAAAAAAGTTGTTACAGTATATAAATCCAGTATAACCAATGCATTTAGAAAAAAGTAAAACACTGCATTGCTACTGTACTCTGTTCGCCCTTACTGGTATCTCCTGAAACCCTTTCTCTCCAAACGATATGGAAACGTGTCCCTCAAAGGTTTTTATTTTAAATGTATTTCTAACTCTTTGCACTTTCTCTTACTTCTTATGTTGTAGTTATTTTGGGGTTAATTTTACATCTACTTTATTCATTGTTTTGGAAGTTTTTCTTTGTTTTTTTTCCTTAATCCTATCAATTCTTGTCATGTTAAAGTATCATAATTTAGTAATACTTATTTCATTCCTGTCCTTATCATTAGTTGTTTTTTTCATGTGAGGTTAGTATCCAGTTTTCTTTTTATGATTATCAACAAAGAAAGTTTATTCTGCTCTCATAAAAGATGTCTGCTTCCATTTGATTTTTTTAATTTGTTTTGTTTTCTGTTGGTAATAATTTTATCTGCCATTTGGACACATGCAAGTGAACTTTAGCAGCTCCCTGAAGGTCTATTTTGCAAGTCTGAAACTAGGACAGATCAACGTGACGAGTTCAGGCATTCTCTGTACCTCAGATGCTAGGCCATCACAGTGAAAACTCAGAGGTGAGAGTCTGACTCCTGGGACAGATTAATGGTCCATAACCTTCTGGATATAGAAGAAAATGACAAATATGCCCCTGATTATGCTCTTGACCCTATGCACCTCCCACTGAATGTTGGCATGGGGTCTGAATGGATGTCATTGGCACAGCTCTTGTTATCAGTGATGATTGGCGACTTAAAGGTGGGATCAGTTTGACCTCTGAGAGTATGGGGTCAGTGATGAAATCTGAAATGTCTGCTTTCGAGGTGGTCAAAATTGCTGCATTGCTGTGCTGCACAGGTTTTAATTTCTATGGTGATAAAAGTAGTAGTTTTTTTCTGTTGTTTTTCAAATTAATACTACGGTAATAGTCTTGTACAGAGCCACATAAAAGTTTCACAGCATTAAACTCTTACACACTTTGTCAAAATGTATTTGCAAACTATACTGTATTAATTCAGCTTTTTTTTTTTACGTTCAGATTAAGACTTAACTATTTTGTATAAAAAGCATCAGTATTAAAAATTATAATCATTTCATTAATTCCATTAGATCCACTTTTTCTGTATAGCGCCAATTCACAATACTCAACATGTCAAGTCAATTGCCAGAGACAATTAATTAGTGTAGTATGACCTAAGAACTTAATTTGTTTAAATTCATAAGTCTGACAAAATGGTCATTATTTTCAAGAAGGCTTTTATTGCACACTTAACACAAGAAACGAGAGGAATGTATAATGAAAATGTATTTTTTTATCAGAATATCGAGAGTAAGTTAAAATACTATATTGCCTATACAAAGAAATTAACTTTATTAGACTGATTTGCTTTAAAATGTCGGAGAATGAAGATTCAGCTTTTTTAAAAGATGAATAACACATTTTCTAATGATACTGCCACCTGTGGCCAAAACACAGAAATGCAACACCCTTCTGCTCGTTCTGTTTTTTTTTTTTACCTTATGTTTGTCGGCATTGGTCTCTTAGTTAAGCTGGATACCAGTCGCTTCTGAATGTCAACAAAATCTATCTTGAATATTAGCTTGTATTGTTTGCTAGGTTGGATTCATATAGGATGGACGCACTTTATCTCACATCAACAGAACACTGCAGGTACTTTCAATTCGAAGTACATTTAGGGAAAATAGGCTACAGACTTATAGTTGCTTCGGCTCTAAACTACTGAGGTGTTAATCTGCTCATCAAATGATGCATTAATTGTAAAGCATCTAATGAAAAGGTTAACAGTGGTTTTCAGAAAAAATTACATAATGGTCAAATGCCTGTACTAACTGTATATATATACACCGTATTTTTACGACTATAAGGCGCACATAAACGTCTTTTTTTCCCCTCAAAATGTGCGGTGCACCCTTTGGTGCGGTGCGCCCTATGTGTGTTGTAACTGCGACTTTTGAGACCACCTCATTGAGGAGATGATGAAAGAGTGGCTGAATGTAAGGAGACCAGGTGTTTTTTTTTTCCACTCATCACCATCGCTGTTAATATGTGACTCCATGCGTGCCCATCTCACAGCTGATGTGAAAAACATGGTGAAACAAATGAATGCTGTGCTCGCTGTTCAACCGCTTGACATCGGTGTGAACCGGACGCAGCAGAAGCAGGGAGTTTACATGCAAAGTCAATGTTTGACGCGCGTATAGGCACAGCAAAAGGTTCCGCAGCGCGTTTTGAGCAGCAGGCGCAGCGCGTCGGGAGCGTTTATCTGACGCGCCGCCATCGCGCTGCTGCTGCTCGAGATGGAAAAATTGAAGTTTTGCTGGTGGCAGCGCCGCATCAACCAATCAGAGAAGCTGATCTGGGAGCTAACAGCAAGACAGACACATCGCTCTGATGACAAACGATATTAAGGCAAATGAAAAGGGCTGGATGGATGAGGAGATGATGAAAGCGTGGCTGAGGCAGGTGTATGTGAGGAGACTAGGTGGTTTTTTCCACGCATCACCATCGCTGTTAATCTGTGACTCCATGCGTGCCCATCTCACAGCTGATGTGAAAAACACGGTGAAACAAATAAACAATGTGCTCGCCGTTATCCCAGGAGGTCTGACAAAGGAACTTCAACCGCTCGACATCGGTGTGAACCGGCCGTTCAAAGTAAGGCTGCGAGTGGCGTGGGAGCGATGGATGACAGACGGAGACCACAGTTTCACGAAAAGTGGAAGGCAGCGCCGGGCAAGTTACGCCACCGTTTGCGGATGGATTGTAGATGCTTGGACTAACGTGTCTGCTGGCACTGTTGTTCAAGCTTTCGCAAAAGCCGGCATCATTTCTGAGGAGCCGCGCGGCACGGAAAGTGACTATGACAGCGAAGAAGGGGAAATTGGCATGTCTGATTTAGCGCAGCTGTTTGATTCAGAAACAGAGGATGATGACTTTGATGGATTTGATTAATAATTTGTAATAAATACATGAATAAAGCACAATCTTACTCAGTTTTGCTCCTGCTCTATTTTTCTACCTGAAAACTTAATTCAACAGCAGCCTCTTGGCCGGGTCTCCTCCGGTTTCACCGCGCGGCTGGCAGGTGTTTTTTCATCTAAATAATCTAAATCTTGCAGCTATATTTGCTGTGATCAGTGGGAATAAAGTAGTTTTAATATGTTTTAAGTGAGAAAGTCCACCTGAAAACTTAATAATTGCAGTCAGTTCATCCAGATTATCATCCTGCCTATACTATTAATGTGGGAGACGCTCAGACCCCCACATACCAGCGGTGCACCGACAGTAGAAATCCCTTCAACAGCAGCCTCTAGGCAGGGTAGCCTCCGGGTTCACCGAGGTGGCTGGCAGGTGTTTTTCATCTAAATAATTTAAACTGCAGGCACCAGGATACCGGTAATAAAAGCGAACATATTCCGTCGGCAGGTTTCAGGATTTTAAGTTAATTTAGGAGTCATCACAGCGCTTTGTCATCTGCGATGTGTCTGTCTCACGGCCAGCTCCCAGGTTTGATTAATACTTTGTAATAAATACATGAATAAAGCACAATCATACTCAGTTTTGCTCCCACTGTATTTTTAAATACGCAGTAGAGGTATTTACAGGTACTAGAGGACATGTACCTGTATATAAAACCCGCGCCCTATAGTCCGGTGCGCCTTATGTGTGTGTTAAATACAGAAATGGCACACATGACTGAGATTGCGCCTTTTAGTACGGTGCGCCTTATGGTCGTGAAAATACGGTAGCACTTTTTCATGTCAGGAGACTTCACTAAAGTGCTTTATACATTCAGTCATTCACCCATTCAAACACACTGACCTTCTGGCCTGGGCTAGAATCGACAACCCTTTAGACTCTTTCTGTCACCCCAAATGTCTCTTTAACTGAAAAAGACCTAACATCATCTAAAGGTCTCTCTCTGGAAATGTAAAGTCATGGTTTAAAGATATTTTTTTGGGTATTTAAAAAAAAACAACTCTTGAGTTCCAGAGATATTTTGAAGTATACATTGGAGAGATCTAGAAATACTGTAAGAACATTGGAGAGTCAGGTGTAACAAAACAGCCCTATTACTGGTAATCTTGCAGCGGTGTCCAAAGTCAGGCCTAAGTGGCTGGGGTCCTGCCCTGTTTGGGAAGTACCTCCATTTTTAGTCAGATGCTGTTAGATATTTTTATAAAACAGCTTGGGCTTGTTATCCAGGTTCTTCTAAGCTCATCAGTGACCCACACAGGTGGCGTACGCATGGGGAATGGGAATGGACTTTTTCCTGCTAATATGATTTACTGTTATTATGACTTCTTATCCTAACGTACTGCTAATCTGAAGCTGCCTTTGGGGATATACATATGTGCCTTCATACTTGCTCTTTATGGCAGTCTTTTAAAAAAAATCCCAGTAATGCTGATAACATTAAAGAAAAAGGTCTAGAATTAGAGAAGTATCAGGATCTTATGTATGTGTGAAGGGAAAAAATCTTAATGGGTGAATCTCTATTCTGAAAACCTATCTTGCTGGAAGAATAAAAGATTTCCATTTAAGCAAGGACAATGCAGACAAATTCTAAACAAGTGGATGAAACCTGTGTGTCAACCTAATTTGGCATGCATCTCAGTCAGTGTGTCCTGACTATTCAGAGGTAGTCATTGTGTCCTTCACTCTCTTTGCTCACTGTCTCTAACACCAATCTCTTAATTATGCCATTGAACACTTTATCACTTTGTTGACTCATCCCTCTGACGAACACCCAAGTCTGGGTTTATATGCCTCCATCAGAAAAAAATACATTTTTCTGCTTTTTCATATAGTTTTTTCAAATGGAGAGACAGATGGAGAAATAAATAATTGGAAGAGTGCAGATGCCGATATCAAGGATTCAGAATAAATCAAACATTCTTACAAAGGTAAAGGCTGTGGTATACTGTACTATGAGAGTTCTAACCTTAGCAAACACAGCATGAATACTTTTAAAAATGTTTTAAGAGTGGAATTATAGCAAACTAACATCTAGACTCAAAAGATAATCTTGCGTTACATGAAGGTATTTATTAACAGTCTGGCTCTTTATAATATTGTGGCCATGATCCTTTCATAACGCTACATATGTGACTGAACAACAAAAATTCGTTCTTTACTAGTCAGCTTTTATCTCATTTTTTGTATATCTCTGAATATTTCATGCATTTGGTTCCATCTGCCTTTACAGTAAATCTCCTAAGATAAGATCCAAGAGTGTAACCAACAATTTAAGGAAGTCACATAGCTACTAAACAGAGTCATTCTAGCTTACTATACTCTCAAAATGACTACAAATGTACTCTCTATGCCATACAAGTTTGGTAAGAAGCATTTCTGAATATAAAAAGCCAATATACAACCAGATAGGCTATGAATACAGCTCTGCTGAAGTCTAAAGCTGGAACAGATTATAAAATTGCATACCAAGCTTAAGCATCTCATGGGGCACTTTCTATATGAAAATGAAAGGAGTATGTCACAGCTGCAACCCTACAAAGATGCAGGCATCCAACTAAACTGAGAGGCCAGGCAGAAGTAATCAATAAAAGAGCTGAGAGGCCCACAGTAACTCCAGAGGAGCTGCAAAGAATGACAGAAAGCCAATCTTAAAAGAAAGCTTAAGACCTGTTTGCAGTTTCCCACAAGCCATGCAGGGGACACAGCAAACATGTGGACAAAAAGTTTAACTCTGTCTTGTAAATGTAAAAGGCTGTGGGCAGAAAAGCTGCAGTATATGACTTGGCTCTTAACATATCTTGGCTTTATGGAAAATTTGTCAAAAGAAGCCATCATTTAATGACTACAGAAAGGAGACTTAGGTGAGAAGTCACCACTACACATCACCCTAGACATGGCATCCTGGCCATGAATCAATGTGGTAGCAGCATTATGCTGCAGGGGTTCATTTCTACAGCAAAGACATGGAGGTTGTATAATTTATAAGAATGAGGCTTGGGGTCAAATACAGAAAAAAAATCTGTTGAAAATCAATTTAATTTCTGCCAAAGTCTTAGAAATTGAATCTCCAACATGCATTAGTTTCCACAAAGTGCTTTTATTTTGATTATCCCTCTGGAAGGTGTCCTCAGATTAAAGGGAAAGGATAATTATCAACAACAAAGTAATGATAAGTCTATAAGTTATGAATAGACATCTAAGAACAAGAAGTTATGTCACTCAGGGATATGGAAGCCAAAGGACTGGATTAGAGGGAAAAAACATCTAAATCTTCTACTAAATCTTCATAAACAGAAATTTCACCCAGCTCTAGCCAGAGCAGCAGTCAAAGCATATTAACGCATTAGAGTGTCCCAGTCAAAGCCCACAACTAAATCCAACAGAGAATCAGTGAAAAGACTTAAAAGATGAGCAACTTTCCACCTGCTCTGATTGAACTTCAGCCATTTATTTTAAAAAATCTAAAAATTTTATTGCAGAGCTGGTAGAGATTTACTAATAAAGACTTGCAGCTGACTTTGTTGTATAATGTTCTATTAAGTGTTAACTGAGGTATGATAAATAAATATTCATGCCACACTTTTCAGATTTCTAAGTACAATAAAGGACAAAACCATGTGTACCTTTCCTTTCATTCCACATTCCTGACTAATTTTGTAAAAACAATTAAAAGCCCACAATATGGTGCACTAAATTGTATGGCTGTAACTTAAAACGGCTTTGACAAATAGTGTTTAGAATCACTCTAAAGTAACTTCAGTCTTCATGAAATCCCGATCATAAAGTATTTCAGCAGTTTTTCAGTGTATATTTATGTCTTAAGTTTTTGTTTTTCTCCTAAAGCATATAGGAGCAGATCTTCTAGAAATTCAAAAGCCTATCCTGCTAACAAAGACTCCATTTGAAGCTTTGTTTCTCTCTTTGAGAAACGAGCAGCTGACAGCTTGAGGAGAAGCACAATTAAGTGAGAAAGAGGCACGTCTAAAACCAGCACTTTCATGACGCACTTTAAAAGCTTAAAAAAAAACTTTAAACTCTGCTCAAACATTGTCAAAACAAGGTAGATGTTGTACAGAATAAAGCAAAGCTGAGTGCAAAAATAAAAAAGTAAAAAACAAAATAAAAGTATATTTATCATTGGTTGTTAAGGCAAATATTAGCAAATAATATTTTTAATGTTCTGGGGCATAGTATAAGTGATAAAATACTGGCCATCTGCATGATTTAAGAAAGAAAAAAAATAATTTCTGAAATTTATTCTAGATTGTATGGTTTTCGTAATTTCCCTGCTTTCTCTATAATTGAGTGTCTTGTCTAAAATGTTCTATTTGGTGAATTGTTCTTGCGTTAAAGTCGGAAAAAAGCTAAATTCTACTCTATCTATCTATCATCTATCTATCTATCTATCTATCTATCTATCTATCTATCTATCTATCTATCTATCTATCTATCTATAATAGATAGACAGAATATAGCTAAGTTGTTTTTTTTCTTTTAAGTTTACTTTTATTTTGGCATACTTTGTTGCCATATACAGTACAACTTTGTACATAGTATATTTGGCCTTGGGTTCATTTTTGCAAGCAGATAGGACAACACGAACATTTCCTTTCATTGTATCATCTTGACAATCGTTTTTGTCTCATTGCCTACTAATAATAATGCTCATTTTGTAGTTTTTTTATTTTCTCATTAAATGTACTCTGATGTATTAAGTTATTTTAACCTTTAAAATCCTTTTTCTCCCAGTGCAGTGGGAGTAAACAAAAAATTATGATATGTACTTACTTAACTATTTTTGTCTTTGTTTCAGGCTAAATTGTTAGACGTTTCAGTACAAACTGACAGAAGAGCCTAAGGGGTGTTTGGAACTTCATATACACAATATACCTGGGTGAGTACCTCATAGGATACACAATATAAAATAGCCATCTCTTTTCTTTTCTTTTTTTGTGCTTAGTGGCATATGTAAAATCCTGCGTCATAGAAATGGCACAGGATTTTATGGAAAGTTAAAGAGAAAAAGTGTCTATGAAGTGAATGAGAAGAAAAGAAAGGCCTCAGAAGAGGCAGATATATCCAATAATGCTTTGCGTGGAGAGCTCGCCTCGCAAAGCATTATGGGATTTGCTGTCACAGTGGCCTGCTGTCGCCATAGGCTGCTGCTACCCGACAGTGGCGACTAATAAACAAAATGGTGCAGGTACCGCGCAGTTGAGGAGAAGTTAGGTGACCAATGGAGCAAAAAAGCAGTGATCTGTCAGTCATCTGTCCGAACGGTCAGTTTAATGAGTTCACTATCAAGTGATAGTCCCCACTCTATGTGGTGATTGAGTGATTTAGTGGTTAGAGCGGGCGTTTGGACACATTAAGCTTGTAT
This sequence comes from Cyprinodon tularosa, assembly GCF_016077235.1. Taxonomy (NCBI): domain Eukaryota; kingdom Metazoa; phylum Chordata; class Actinopteri; order Cyprinodontiformes; family Cyprinodontidae; genus Cyprinodon; species Cyprinodon tularosa. The sequence continues at coordinate 42,762 of NW_024039490.1, read as the reverse complement.
GAGCTATGAGAACAGCAACTTTTAAACAGAGCGTGCACGAGGAGAAATGGGCTCCTGGATGCTCTCCCAAATGTTTAATTGGCTTTCCATCTCGGGAGCAGGTACAGGGTTGTGCATGTGCAATTTTTTTTAAAGTGGAGAAGGCAGGTCTTTTAAAATCTTCACTATACTATAAATGTAAATAACAGATTTTAAATCCTCCACTATACCTTTAATGTCTGGTCAAGGAGGAGACAAATTCAGAATGGACATCAAGCATCTAAATCCCCTCCAGTTTTAACACCATCAAAGTGCTTCTTCCTTCTGGTATTTTCTCTGCTTGTGCTCAGCTTCATTTTAGACTTTTATGTACACTAAAGCGATTGAACATGCTAATTTTTTCTTTATTCAGAGTGATACTCTGACAGTGGGGAAGACGGCATAAAAATCTACAGAAAAAAAATGGCTGATTTTTTTGAACCACAAAAATTTTATCTTTTTTTAAGAGTACCTTATTTTTATTGGGCCGTTAGTTTGCACAGAAAAAAACTGTATATGGTCCACTTGCATGAAATCTTTCTAACAGGAAAATTATTAATTGTTCACCACCAGCACGAAATTTTTAAGACTGAAGGTGACGTTTAGACAGTAGAGGTCTGCTTTAGTCTTGTACCCCGTTGTGTAACTTGTGACATACTGAATCCATGCAGTACTACTAATCCAAAATCATGAATGTATGAATGATGTGAGACACTGAAAAAGTTGTTTTTATGGGTCTAAACAAAGACCATCTGCATTCAGTATTTGGTGGCACCATCTGTCCCTAAGCACACCAACAGATAAACCAAATCGGGCAGACATGCAGTCGGTGCAACACAGTCACATCATTCCACACACACAAGCTGAGATTGTTAATTATGTCAGGCCAGCGGATGCCTGGTTTTCCCTCTTCTCCTGCCATGTTCGCCTCTATGTCCTCTCCTTACCCTCTGCATCTCTATTTAAAGAGACCAACACACACACACCCACACACACATTCTCTTTTTCTGTCTTAGATTGGCCTTTTTTTTTTACTTTAAGGCTGTCTTTCCCTCTGAAAAATTTACAGCTTCCATCCAGTGATGGCTTCACTGAAATTAGCTCACTTCATGCTTCTCTACTCGAATGCACTCTTGTCCTTCTGTCTAGTGGGCTGTGCTTATAAGTAATGAAGAGTTTATGGTGTTTTCCCCGGGCTTTCTCAGGTTCATTTTATCGATGAGCTCATTTGACGTAAATACAGGTACCTATTTTAAGGCATCATATTTGTTGTGCCCTTAATGACCTAAACGCTAGTAGCCAAACACCTGATGATTGATGTTGTGGCGCAGTGGACTTCAATAATGGCTTTTTCAGTTGCCAGACAAATAATGACTTTGGTTCATTTCTTTTACATTTTCAGTTTGTGCCTCATGGCTGTACATTAAAGTAAAAATTTCAGCGGGAAAAAAAACAAAAACAAAAGTTGTTTTTTAGTAAATGAATACTAAAGCAATGTAATGGTGATAAAAACAATATTATTAGCCATGTTATTGATTTTCTTTGGCTGTTCCCCTACAGTTTGTTACAGTCAATTCAACTCAGGAAGCATGTTACTGCATGTAAGATGTTGTAAAGAGCCCCAGATTTTAAGATATATGCTTTAAGCTGTTTTATGTCTTAAAGAGTCTTATTTGAAGAAAAACATTTTTTTTTTGTCTTGTTTATCATGTTAAGTGGAAGTGTTTGAATTCAAACAGATTGCTCTCATGCATCAGTTAAGCCTCCACCGTGCTTAAGTCCTTCATCTGGCAGCATTTTGGGAACTCAGCACAAAAAAGAAAAGTAATGTTGGCAGAGTATAAGAAAAAAAAGGTTTTGTTTTTAAGCCTTATAAGATTAGCACAACTGGAAAACGCTTGCTGCTAACAGTGCCAGAGTTGTCATCTGTTCTGTTGCTCCCTTTTAAACAAGCGTTAACCGCCTTTTATTTTCTACTTTAAAAAAAAAAAAAGTTTTCAACAATTTCCAAAACTGAACTAAATTATTCAGAATTAAACTGATATTTATTTTGATATTTGTAAAACATTAGATAGCTTCTTAAGAGCTTTTTGTCATTGGGCCAAATTAAAGTTATATGGGCTTACAAACCACAATATTAAGATGGACTCAAACCTCACTTTTTGATTACTGATTCTTTAAAACAAAGATTTTTTTTTACCAAACTTGTTGCTAAAATCTGGTTGCCTTTATCGATCGAATACTCTGTTCTATCTCATCTGGTGTGCTTGATGCATTTGATGTCTCTTTTGTCCTTGTGTTAATACATGCCTCACAATAAACCTTCTCTCAGGTCAAGATTTATCTTAATAGTTTATTGGTTCACCTTTAAATATCTTATTATATACATGACATTAAAAGGTGAACCATACAAATATTTTACATCATGACCTTGGACACAATTTACAAAGTTCCTTCTTTTTTTTAAGAAGCTCTTTGGCAATGTTTCGATCTTTTTCTTTAGTTAAACATCTCCTGTGTATACTATAGGAGAAATAAAAAAAAATAAATAAATAAGTGGACATTTTTACAAAAGTCCCTTCAGACAGATTCCTCAATACAATTTGTCTACTTTTCTTTCTCTGAAACAATGCAGTTATGTCTCTGGGGATGAGACAGAGTTTCACGGATAGAGGGATTGGAAGAGCAGATATACTATCCGGAGGCAAGCAGGCAGGCAGGCCGGCTGGAAGACAAACAAAGCTGCTTAAGTCCACTGAGGCGCAGAACATAAACTTACAGAAGAACAACTGAAACCATCTAAGCCAAAAAAGGATATTCAGAACAAGCATCTGGCATAAGATGAAGAAACCAAGAACTTTTGGATGCTGTGTCACAAATATATGATTGATAAACATTCACGTCTTTCTTTTTACATTTTCAAATACTTGTTAAAAGGGGGGCAGCTTTCTTTCGTTTAAATTAGTTAAACTACGAGTAGAGTAGAAGTCCAATAACAGATAGATCAGGCATCTCAAACTGGTTCCAGAAAGGGCCGTTTGGCTGCAGGTTGCAGACTGAGTCATCTCATCAAGTAGTCGAATCTTAACATGATTACTTAATGAGATGAATGGAGTCTGGTGTGCTATTGCTTGGTTGGAAAGAAAACCTGCAGCCACACGGCCCTTTCTGGTACCAGTTTAAAACCCCTTGAGATAGATAGATAGATCCAGTTGTCTTTGGGCCAGGATTGTGTCTCACAGAGTTTGCTGGTTGTAGGGACAGTAGTTGTAGGTGCATTTTAACATGTAAAAAATCTATTGGACGATGCCCTTGTCTTGAAAGGTTCAGGAAGAGTTCTAAGAAGAGAGTGAAACATCACCATTCTGTATTACTGGCTGTACTCCATTTGTCTTCCGGTGGGAAAATTGGGGCTCAAGGTAGAAAGAGGTTATACAGATCTTATCACTGAAAGAGAAAGTTGCCACTGCCATCATGTGTCTAAATATGGGGCTCTGATTTGCCTCCTTGCCACTCTTCAATGCTTCAATTTTATAACGCTGTTCTTCAGTATTTTAAGGGGGTCAAGAAAGACCTTCCTCCTTGTTTTTGATAAACCACTTCTACCAAACAATCTACCGGAGCTTCTTGATGTTGTCCAGAGGAGTTGATCTCCAATGGACACTGCTCCTACCTGGCTGGGTGTCCCTCCCAGGCACCCCCGCCTCTTACAGCTTACTGCCCAACATCCAGATTTGTGTTTGTCTGTTTTGTGTGAATGTCTCAGAGGGGCAATATAATAAAGTGTAGATTTTGAAGTTAGATTTGCTTTTTATTTCCTTGATAGTCAATGGGTTCCTTTAAGGAAGGAGGGGCAAGTGTATTTAAATAGCCCATTTTAGGACAACACAAACTGTTGCACATGAAAAAGAAACAAACCTACAGATAAACGTACATTGCAGTGGCATAAGGGTTTAATCAACTAATTAATGAACATTAATATTTAGCTAATAAAATAAGTAATTATAATGATATGAATATTGAAAATATATTGGACTAAAATGATTGAAAATATTACTACAAGCTTTAATCATGTTTAAATATCATAGTCAAAGACCGCTCAACCCAAGTTTTTAATCTTGATTTAAAGCAAATTCTGGTTTCAGAACAGTTTTTTGGAAGTTTGTTTCAGATTAGTAGAGTGTTAGAACTAAAAGCTGATTTGTCACCTTTAGTTCTGGTTCTACGAAGCAGAACTAAAGGTTGGGCCAGGTGACCTGAGAGGTCTAGGCGGCTATTACTGTACAGACCACAAGTATGTAACGTATTTTGGTCCTAAACCATTCCGTGACTTATTAACTTCTAGAAGTAATCTTACAGTACTTATAGTAGGTACTTATAGTAACTTCTGAGGTTGTTTGATCTTATGGTTTAGTATCTTAAGCTCTTCGTAATTCATTGCATTCTCATGTAGAGTCTACTATCAGTCCCCTTACTCTCATTAGTTCTTCTCAGTCTTGTACCATTACTATTCTCTATAATTTATTGAGTTGACAGCATTGACTCCCCTCTGTCTTCAGGTCTAAAACAGACTTATGATAGTCAGTCAGTTTAAAGGTTTACTCTCAGCCAGAAGGTGAGATCTAGCAGTTCATATTTCCATATTTTTATTTTTTATTCTTTAATGAGGTATTCATCTCAGATCCTTTTGACAGGTTGCTCTGACCCCATCGTACCTGTGAAAGCTTTGACCTCCTAGATGATTAAAACTTCACTTTCTTTTATTTTGTCATTACTCTTACTCAGTTTTTTTTAGAAAGACGACCCCCAGATGAGCTGAAATGAATTGCTGTTTCTTAAAATATAACAGGAGAAAAACCTGTGTGGTAATACAGAGTGAAAATAGTTTATAATGTTTGCCCCAGTTAATAAGTAGCCTCTTGAGAACTTTTTTCTTCAAACTGTAACTCACCCCATGTTTTGTTTCTTATATCAAATCTGGCTAACTGATATTTTAAAACTGTTTCTTGATTTTTTTTGTTCTTCCTCTTCTTTTGTATTTAGCTATTAGAAAATTGAGAACTATTTTTTCTCCTCAGATAATACTTACCCTAATTTATCTTTAACTGTCTAGCTAGAGCTGCAGTATGTTTTTTTAGTGGAAAAAAAGCAAAAAAGTTTTGAGTTCATGACTTCTAAAATGTTGAATTGATTGTAGAGATCAAAACTAGATTGGCAGTGATAGAATCACAGACATTTCAGATGAGTTGCTTGATTTCTGTCTTTCCTTTCTGCACTTCATCTCATGCTGATGTGCGATGAGACACGGTGTCCTTTGTGCATCTGGCTGTGATAACTATGGCCCTTTATCGACTCTAAATACACACATATATATTCTCTCCAAGGGAGAGCGAGAAAAAGGGCACATCTCTCTACTTAATTAGTCTCTTGCCTCCAGGTATAGCCAAGCTTTTATTTTCCTACGTCTCCCTTTAGCCCCTGCTTTCCTTAGCTTGAAGACAGAGGTTAGACCACCGTGTTTACGTCCCATTTTTTTTCAGCCACAGTCTTGCTCAACAAACACATTTACAGAGCAATGCTCATGTGCATCCAACGTCTTTGATCCGAAAGGACCCAAATCAATTTGTTTTGTCGGAGCAGTGAAGATACAGGTTTAATTACCTCTACACTGTGACCCGAGGGATCGGACATATTTAGCTGTGTAAATCTCTCAGATAAAATAAATGTGAGGTAGTGAATTACACCCAGGGACAAACACACTGCTTTAAAAGAAATTACCTCTGTCTTATTGCTCTCTCCCCTGAAAGCTGCTGATTTACTTAAGAATTAGCAGTTTGACTTTTGCTAACTCCATCTGGATGAACAAAAATGATGTAATTGGGCGTATTGGATATATTATACTTATTATAGGCTATAAACTGAAGGGTGATGCAAAAAATACAATGGAAAACACTGCAGTGTTGATGAAACCATATTCTTCTTTTCAGAGAGATTTGCTCTTTTTTCCCCATTTGCTTTAACCTTAACAAAAAGGATTCTTATATATAATTAATATTTTATATAATTTACCTTTAAACATTTTGATCCAACCTTAAATCTTTGTAAATGATCCAAGAGTAAAGACAGTGATGAGAAAGAAAAGGCTTGATAGATAAGATCATGTTTGCATTACAGTTATTTATAAAAGTAGAGCAGCATTTAACTTGTAATCCACCACTTTCTATTCCTCTTAAGATAACAATACGATATAACACATAATACTTTTTCTAATAAAAATCATCTTTGTCTATTCAAACTCAGAAATACAAAAGAGACTTTAGATGTGTGCCTATTCGTGACTATTTGAAGAATTTCAGAAATGGCTAAGAGAAAAAAGTTAGTAGCCTTGATTTTTTTATTTAGTCATTTAAACAATAAAACTCCTTTAAAAGCTCATCTAAACTGGTTCTGAATAAAATAACTAGTGAGCAACATTGAACCAATTAGCAGAATTGTTCCTAGTTAATATTGTTACTTTCTTTATTTAGTAAGTTAAAAACAAAACAGTAGTCGGCCCTTATAAATATATCCATTCATCCATCCATCCATCCATCCATCCATCCATCCATCCATCCATCCATCCATCCATCCATCCATCCATCCATCCATCCATCCATCCATCCATCCATCCATCCATCCATCCATCCATCCATCATGTTGGAAGGACATACAGTATCCAAACAGACCATGCATTCCTGTGGAGAATAAATAGAAGGATCCCAGCTGAAATTTGCATGCAGAACCTTCTAGTTGCATGGAACAGTGTTATTAACATAAGAACTGTGCAGCCTGCATAAATTAAAATTTATGACAAATTTTATGAAATACCATTTGTTAATGATTATAATATCAACAACAAACAGCCTTTATATCCTAATTGTAGTTCTGAAATATTTCAACCTATTATCACTTCTCATTCTAGTGATTTATTTATTTATTTATCTCCAAGGTCTTTAAAAAGTCATTAAAAAAAAATCACATTGAATATGCAAATTGGTACACTTACAGTTTGTAAATGGCCTTTATCTGGTGGAAAAAATATGGCATTAAATCTTAAAAAGATTTTAACTAAAGCTTAACATGTTATAATGATTTTTCTTTCATTAATTCTGATAAAAAAAAAAAAGAAGAGATGGAGGCTGATATTAAGTTTACTTAGTCTCTTACAAGAGAGGTGATGGTTGGGGTTTTCAGTCTCTGCTGAATATTACAGAACAGCTGTTTATACTGTAGCAGCCATTCAAAATGTCCCTCCTTAGCCAAACACCAGCCAAATAGCAGCCAACTTCCCTCCAACTCCCAGCGAAATCCCCTCCAACTTCCAGCCACTTGAGTCACCCCCTCTTGCATATTTTCTTACTCTGACTTTTCACTGAGTTACAGCGTCTGACCAGGAGATGATGCTTCTCTTTAGATCTTAAAGTCCACAAATCATGGCAGAAAGAATATTTTAGTTCAAATGTTTATGTTTAAACAGAAATTGTAGGGGAAGAGGCAAGGACCAGCCGAGGACTAGCCAAGAGTCCATCAAGGAAAGTGGGGACATTTTGAATGGCTACTAGTGTAGGACACTGTTTCATGCACACTTTATTTAGTATATTTTAAGTTATTTTGTGCAGTATGTTTTAAATTTGATGCAAATTGCAATGCAGTGAATTGCTATGGAGTAGATCCGTCAATGCATTGAGGGGCATTCTTTTGTGTTAAAGCGTTGCTTAAACAAAAATGGGGATGAATAGAATTGATTAAAAAAAAGGTAAAAATACTACTGGAAACATCACTATAATATTACAGTTTTTAAAATGATATGCCTATCTTTTTTTTTTATTGGGCTTTTTGAGCTTATGATTTCAGCTTCACCTTGTTTTGCAATGCAGTTTGCACATGTAAGTTACTAGAACTGAGAGTATTTCTCATTGTAGCAATAAATAAACAGGTTTTTTTTTAATCAAGCAAGCATTTGTCTATTCCATTTAAGGAATAAATGGGATAAAAATTATTTTTGAATAACTATGATCAATCATGCGACAGACACACTTAATTTGCATTGGACAAAAACATGGGAAAAAAAACCATACAGGTGACAGTGGGGCTGGTGACTATCTCCAGCAGTCTAAATAAATATAAATGAGGGACTGCATGATTAAATTCCTGTTTAAAGCTTAAGTTTAAAGATATGAAAAGAACTGCAATAGGAAAAGGGGAAATGGAAGATAAATAATTTTAAACCTGCACAATCTGGCTTCGGTTTTGGTAATCTGCAAAACCAAAAATGTCAGAGGACTTAGGAGGGTTAAACCTAAAGTGTCTAAAGTTACTGTTGCAGCAGCAGGAGATAGTGCTCACATCAGTCTTGCCAAAGAGGTAATTTACCTGCTTGTTTAAGTCCTACAGTAGTAACTACTTCTGTGCCTGAGTGCCAATTAAAGCCACAAGGTGGTTGATTTTTTTTACCACAGGTCATCAGGGATTCCTTTTCAAGGAGCTCACTATGTGGCTATGAGTACAGCTTGCTGATAATTATTATTATAATAAACTCAACTACAAAATAACAGTGTTGTAGGTGTGTAATGTAGTGCTTTTTAATATACCAGCTACAAACTTTAATGTCATCGCTATGCATCCCGTAAAAATGGGCATTTTGTAGGGTTTTCATTTACATTCTGTTAGGTTTTTGTAATTTCTTGTCTAACATGGCAGATGTCATGTAAGAATTGTGGAAAGTGAAATAAAGTGAGATTTTTTTTTTATAAATGTTTGCATCTTAGATAAAAAAGAATAAATAATTCGCTTCTCTAGATGCAGGGTTCTTAATTTCCTTTGCACTCTTAATATTTAGTTGATGACTTGATATGATTTTTTATTACCGGTACATTTTGCTGTGATATGAATGAGAAAAGGCCAAGGCTCTGCTCTGTTGGAACAACAGTGAAGCACGGCAGTAAAGCGAGATGGTGACACACTGTTAACAAAAAGCTATGAGGGCAAATACTGTAGCAAACACAATGAAACTGCACCAGCTAGTCATAAACAATAACGCCATGATGAGCTGTCCAACAGGGTTTGCAGAGATTTACATTGTACTGTAGAGGAATCCATTGGAAACAGTCACAAAAAATATTCTTATCTGTTTTCTTGACTTGATCGTAAAACAAAGGACAAACAAAACTGTAGAGGTGAAACGAGACCAAAGAAAAGCAAAAGTAGAGGTTATTTATTTATACACAATCTAAGCATCTGTGAAAAAAATCCCCTTATCCTTTCTGTATCTACATAGAAGACTGATCATCAGAACAAAGTGAACATGTGCATGAAATAGTTGCTGGTTTTAGCAATGGTTAGCTCTATAGACTTGTGCACAGTGTTGTGCCTGAACGCGTTCATTGAACGAAAGTTCATGAACTCGTTCATATTTTGGGCGAACGTGAACTGAACGTACTGCATTATTGCCTGATGAACGTTTTTGTGAACTCGTTCATTCTGGTGTCTGTGAACGGCACGCTCTCTCAGTTCAACTTCGTTCAATAGGTTGCCAGATTTCTATAAAGTCCTCCAGGCGAAACCCCGGCTAAATCACACCGTAAACAGGCCTTAATATGTAGCGGGAAAAACACCCAATCTGGCAACACCAGCTACCAGTGTCGTAGCCTACAGCCGCGTGCGTCATCAAAACAAAATGCAGCGTGGAAGATACAGCAGCATGGAGGCGACTTAAAACAGGTTTATGACCAGGTGGTCGGTGAGGATGATGGCAACAAGTTTGCCCGCCGGCTTTCAGTAAAAAAATCCGCACTTCAGTAACCTTAAATTCCTACCTCAGCCTGGTCCCTCAGTTTGTGTTAGTAAAATCTTCTTGAGCGGAGGTCTTCAACAGGGGATCCGCGACCCCTAGGGGGTCTACGGAGGTACTGCATGAGGGTCTGCATGGTTAGTTGTTATTTTTATATTCCCCCCCCGCATTTTTTTTCCCCACTAATTGAAATGTCTTTAAATACTCATTAACATGAAATCAACACACTGTAGTAAACAGATAAATGGAGACAGAAGATGTCTTTCAGTCATCAATGCTCACATTCAGCGACACACAGGAGCTCTTTCAAGCTGGACACTGTTTCCTTCACAACAACCAGGAATCAGAATCAGAAAAACTTTAATAATCCCAGGGAGAAATTAATTTCTTTACATTACTCCATCTGTAATAGAGTGACTATAGGACACAATTTCATACAATATATATAAATAGGGGGTCCCCGCTCCATCTCGCCATCAGTTTGGGGTCCTTGGTCTGGAAAACATAGAAGACCCTTGTTCTTGAGGGTTTTACTATCCATGTAACTTGTTTGTTAAACCTGCCTGGTATAATTTTCCAGGATTCCAGTATTCCTTTTTAGTATGTATTGAAATGGAATTTCAAATGGAAAAAATTATTAAAATAAAAAAAAAAACATTTGCACCTTAAAGACTACTTTCCTATTTTTCTTTTAATAATTCCTCATAAAAAAGACCATTCAAGCAGCACATTTTTCCTGATGTTTTTGAGAATATACTTTAGGGGGGAAAGCTGCAGCTGCTACTAGTGTGAAGTGAATGGACAGCAACAAAGCATTAAAGCAGCAATGGGGAAATGCTGTCCCCTCAATGCTAATGTAAACCCTGGTTGGATAAGGATTCAAAACTGGATATGAAGATGAAATCTGACGCACAGTTTCAGGGTTACAACTGATAAAATAATTGCTGCCTGTGGTTCTACAGTAGGCTATGGTGTAATTGAGCAATATATGAAAAAAAAAAAAAAAAAAAAAAAGAACTATGAACTAGTTCGTTTTTTGGAATTGTGAACTATGAACTGAACTAGTTCATTTTAAAATGTGTGAACTGAACTTTGAACTGGTTCACGTAGAAAGAGAACTTTCCCAACACTGCTTGTGCAGCTCTGATCTGTTCTTTGATTCTAAAATACTGTATTGTTTTATTTGGGATCTATCAATAATCAGGATATTTGTGTGGATAGTACCTTATGTCTGTTTACTGGACCTATATATATTTAGTCTATTATCAGAGACTTTACAAAACACGTATCCAAATTCAACAAATGGTGCAATACCAACAGTATACATGACGGCAGTTTGGTACAAAATGGCGAAGGTGGTATAACCAAAGGGAATAAAGAAGAAATTGAAGAATTTAACAAAGGTACTTTCATCTCAAGGGGCTTATTCTTTCAATAGCAATACATAAATGTTTCTCTGAATTCCTTACTTAATCAAAACTGTCTTCTCTTAACCAATATGTTTTATATATACAGCTGTAGCTATTCAAAATTTCCCCACTTTCCTTTATGGGCCATTGGCTGGTCCTTGGATGCACCCCTACAGTTCCTTTTTAAATATCAATATTTGTATTAAAATGTTCTTTCTGTCCTGATTTGTAGACATTAAGATCTAAAGAGAAAGCTAATCTTCTGGTCAGACCCTGTAATTCAGTGAAAAAATGAAGTCAGAGTAAAAACATATGCAAGAGGGGGCCAGTGGCTGGAAGATGGAGGGAATTTTGCTCGGAGTTGGAGGGAAGTGGGCTGCCATTTGGCTGGTATTTGACAGGGAAGGACCATTTTGAAATCTATCTATCTATAGATCTAGATAGATAGATAGATAGATAGATAGATAGATAGATAGATAGATAGATAGATAGATAGATAGATAGATAGATAGATAGATAGATAGATAGATAGATAGATAGATAGATAGATAGATAGATAGATAGATAGATAGATAGATAGATAGATAGATAGATAGATAGATAGATAGATAGAAGGACGGACGGACGGACGGACAGAGCTTCAAATATTATGGTTCATTGTTGCCTCCCTATCAAGTAAAAAAAAGAAAAGGCTGTGTTATTATGATATATAAGTCACTTTTTGAAGACTAATTTTTGTTTAAATGTTTTCCTTTGTCAGGAGTTTGTATCTCACTTGCGGTGTAACTTTTCCCATTGTGCCACGCAAATGTGGGCTTCAACCCCCCCCAAAAAAACAATCCAACAGTGAAATCACAGACTATGATAGTAATACTTATGTGAAACATCCAACTGACAACTAGAATGGCTCCAGTGATAACCGCTTATTAAATCAATTTAGGTTGTGAATGACAGGATGTTAGAGCAGAAGCTATTGAATTGTAAGATCTTCACACCTTTATTTAATGTTTAGTAAACATCACACATTGGATGTCTAAATAAAATGATTTACACACATACAGAATGAATTATTTCCCCATCCAAGCTGCCCATCAAGCATCCAGCAGTTTCATAATGACATGCTAACAAGGTACTGACGACAGAAGAAAAAAAAACCCTAACAAGCCTTGCAATTAAAATGATTGAAGATTATTCTCCTCCTCTCCAGCCCTGCTTCTGTCTCACTCCTCCCAGGGGGCGTCCAGTCGTTTTGTCAGTCCCGCTTACTTTAAGTAGTTTTTATAATGCAAGCACCCACATGGAGAAAGTGCTAGTACGGATGTGAGTGCTGCATGAGAGAAGAGTGTGCTCCCTTTGTTTAATCTCCAATAATGTTCTTGTTTAAGAGTGGAGGGCTGTGTCAGAAAGCTGAAGAAAACTCCCAAGAGGCCTACCCACACAAACAAACACACACACCCGCTATGCAGATAGCCTTGCACGCTGTCCTCCTACTCTTTCCGTTCACTCTTCCTCAGAGTTTTTTTTTTTTTTCTGTGATAATGCAAATGGACAGGGTCCATCAGGCTGAGTGGGAGAAGTAGAGGACAGGAGGAGAGGGAGAAAAAGCAATGACGGTTGTGTTCAAGTGGGATGAATGGCTGTTCTGTCTTCTTGCTGTTAGCATAAATTATCGAGAGCATCTTGACTGTCCACTATCAAATCAATACAAGATGTGATTTACCTACTCAGCACCTAATGTGAAATACTATGAAGCCCTTGCACTACGGTTCAGTGTCCAGATATTAACCTTTGTTGCCAACATGCTGCAGGCAAAATAAGAAACTCAAGCTGATAAAACCTATGCCATTTGCAGAAGTAAGGTCATAACAAAAATATTTATACCTTTGCAATCTTAAAATATGGTGTATTTTACTACTGCCTAGTGGGCATTTACCAGTCTGAGAGAGAAGCATTGGTGGCTGCTGGTCTCTGAAACAGGGGAGCATGAATGGCGTTAACTTAATCTGAAATGAAAGAAATGTACAAATAAAGCATTAACAAGATGCAAACGGTTTCTTGGGGTTTGGTAATTTATTTACGATTTTGTGTGTAAATAAATAAATTAGTGGGTGAAAATAGCTGTTATGAATTTCTCTGAAATAACTCTACAAACTACGGCAAGAGGTTGGCATAAGATGACTGACTAACAAAATGACTAGTTTTTCCTCTCTTGTCTGAGTGTCATGAGAAAAACCCCTCTTGTTAGCCTCTGATTTGTGTGTGTGTGTGTGTGTTAGGGGTGGAACGGTTTGCAAAATTCACGGTTCGGCTCGGTTCACGGTGTCGTGGTCACGGTTTTCGGTTCGGTTCGGTATATGTTTATTGTTACACCGAAAAATAAAAAAATTTATAAAAACTATGAAAATTTATGAAAAAATAAATATTTATGAAATTAATTAAAAAATCCAAAAAAATTAATGAATTGTAATTATTTTTAATGATTCGTGGAAACCATGAATCATTTCCGCATGTTTTGCTGCTTTGAAATTAATCATCTCGCGCATGCCCTCTACGATCTCCAAGGAACTCAGAGCGGAGCGGACGGGAGCCACAGTGGGGGCTGTAGGCTTTTCTTTGTGCAGGTGGTCTGGAGCTCTGACAGAGTATGTGGGATTTCGGGGTTAGCATGACATGTTGGTCGTGTTGCTGTTAGCATAAACAAAAGGTGTTGCACAATGCTTGCACACTGTTGCACTTTTATCCACAACTTTCTTTCCGCCGTCATCGTAGGTCACTCTGAATGCAAAGTGGTCCCATACAGCAGACCTATAAAGTGCGGCCTGGCGCGTCTTCCAACTCCTGTTCTTTCCCACTCGCCATACCCACACAATTCTCCAAAACAACTAATTTTTTTTCTGCTAACCCCGGCTACGCTTCTTCGCTTCTTCGTCTTCTGGTTTACTACTGGTGGTTGGCTTTGGTCGCAGTACCGCCACCTTCTGCTCTGGAGTGTAATCGCTTCGCCTATGAGAAAAAGAAGCAGCGCATGAACCGAACGCAACACGCGTGAACCGAACCGAGACAGTCGAACTGAACGGTTCAGACGGTTTCATAAACCGTTCCATCCCTAGTGTGTGTGTGTGTGTATTCTACCAATCAGCATTGAGCAGCCAGCTTCATAAGATACTCAGCCTCACTGGGACTGATTTTTGCTTCTTATCCAATCAGGGACCTGCTTTCTAGCTGGTTGCTTCAATGCACAGAGGTTTAAGCTTTAACAGAAATTTCACATACTGTAGAGGCTGACAGTCAGTATCCTGCTGCTCCAAAGGAGAGATCCTCTCCAAGAGCGTTCTCAACAGCTGATTATTGTGCAACGTATTCTTTCTTTCATGAAGTTTAAAAAATTCACATTTCACCAAATATTTTACTAAATTTAGAGGGGAGGTTTAGCCTCCCTTGTAGCATATTCAATGTGAAATCACCAGTGGTAATCCCTGATCAGTGTTTATTCTTACACACCTCAAAATGTGTGTGGCCCTTTCAACTCTGACAAGCTCTGCTCCGCAACTCTGCTCTGCAGTCACTGTTTCTGTGCATGCTAGGTGTTGTCTCAGAGAAAGAAGGAGTTGAGCGAGCGCAGGGTGCACCGATTTCACAGTTAAAGTAATAAGCCGAGATCAGGCCAAGCGTGTGCAGAGACCCAGACCTAAATCCTGTTAAGAATCATTGGAAGGAGCATGAAACATGCTCAGGAAAGGACAGTCTTCAAACCGGAGACAACTAGAGCAGTTTGCCAGAATACCTGCTGAGAGGAGAAGAAGTCTCATTGATGGTTTTAGGAATTGTTTAATTGCAGTGATTGCCTCATAAGGTTGTGAAACATAATATAAAGTTAAGGATACCACCCTTTCTGTCCAGGCTCGTTTCAAATGTTTTTTTTATTTTTTTTTATCATTCTGTTGAAGGATAGTTGAAAAACAAATTATGAATTTCATTTGTTCATATTTATAGATTTGTTATCTATTTCTTGTCAGAAACTCATTTCTATGATCATATTGAGTTATTTTTTTGTTAAACAAGGGCTACCAGCAATTTTATCCCCATGTACAGAGAATTACTTTGAAAAGCATTTTAACATGTTGCTTACACTGTTAGTCCGAGTCATTTAATCACATAAAGCTTTCATATAACAGCGCTGCCCTCTGGTCTCATCACTTGCTTTCCACCAATGGCCAGACACATACTGTAATAGAGAGGGAGCGCTGTGTAGCCCGCAGATCTCTCCCCAATGAAATGTGACATTTAATCCTTTTTGGGAAGAAGTAGTGCTCTAATGCTGCTTCTTCTTTTATCTTACAATACCTGGTGGGTTAGCAATCATCATTTTATCAGTCTCTGGGAGTCTCTTATGATCTGAGACATGTCACTCTCAGGCAGTCTTCTTGGTGTTTCCCACTTTGACTTAGGGACCCTTATGCCATAATCTCGAGTTCATGTACAATGCTTCAGCCACCTAGCTATAGTCTTCCATGTACACTGCTTGATGGTGTCTTTTATCCAGTTTTTATGTGTATCAAAGCAACAACCTTTGTTTTGGATATGTTGTGGTAGACACTGGTCCCTGTTGTTTCTTTATCTTTAATTATTGCATGTAAATACTTTTTAATTACAGATTGTGAAGTTAATTCAAGTGATTTAATAGCAAATATGTAATTAAGGGAACACTGTAACAACCTTTATGCTAACATTTCATACATAATGTGTGATGAAGAATCTCTTGGGCTGCATAGTAGAGTTTTGTATAAATATAATAATGGACTTGTTTTTTGATGTGGCTCCTCAGACCCGTGGGTGTGAATTAGTGTTGCGCCAATGACATTTTTTGGCCACGATACCGATACCCTACACCTGGCTGTGCAGTGTTGGCCCATACCAATACCATCTGGTTGAAATTGATGTGTGTGTGTATATATGAAGAACTAGATAATGCTTGGATGTCAAATAATTGCCATCATGGCTTTATCAAGCTGCTGCCTACCTTTGTGAAGCAGGAAATAGACTAATACAAAGTTAATCCAGTAGAATTTTTTATTGTCTACCTGGAATGGATGACAATAGTATAATAAACTTTTGGTGCCTTTTTGCTGGTACTCGCTGATACAGATACAACCATTTTAGTGCTGGATCGGGGCCCCTCCCAATACTGGCATTGCTATTGGTGCTACACTAGTGTGACTATATACAATAATTCTTTTAAATATTCCATTTGCATAGCTGTCATTTGCATGGAGTAGAAATACTCAATGTTATATATAAAATCATATTATGACCTTTTTAACAGGAATTGTATTATCCTATATTATTTTAGTGTAGTTGGAATCTCATATGCCTTGGTGTTTTCACAGCAGTTAAATTATAAGATAAAGACACATCCAGTATGCTATAGTGTCTACATAATCTAAAGGGCCCTGAGTGGCTTTTGGTGCATCACGAATGCTGCAGTGTCTGCATAAGGCCAAATTGTTTTTTTGCTTGACATGGCCATTTCAGGCTTGTCTTGAAAAGCAAACACACATACACACATTATGGCAAAATACCTGCAGGGTAGAGTCATCACAGTGGGAATAGTCAATCCATTTCTTGGCTCTCTTTTCTTTATTACTTCAAGTGTGACAAAAGGAAAGAAAATCTTTTGTTTGGGGTTGGGTTTAAATGAAGGGAACAAGCATAGATGTCAGAAACAGACTTCCAACACACACTCTGCTCGTTATCTGCCTCGTTAAGAAAGTTGTTAACACAGACACAGCAGCTTGAAAAGACTGACATTCATGACTTTTGTGCAATTTCTATAACAAAGAGCAAGAAAAAAAGCTGCAGAGAGCAAAGTTAATCCAAGGTCAACACTAACTTCTTCAAGCAGATACACATCTCTTGTACTGACACTTTTATACAGGGCTGTAAAATGTACTTTTGAAACACTTCCTTTTTTAGTCTAGACATAAATCATTTTTTTTTATTTTTTTTCATTTTAATGATTACATTTTCCAGGAGCTCTACATTATTCCATATGTTAATATCCCTAGACTAAACCAAAATAATTAATTAATAGGTTTTTAAGACAGACTCAGAAAGATCTTAAGAACTATATGAGCAAATATATGAACATGAGGATTATGTGGCTGAATTGGAATTGAAAAGGCTACCTGACTCAGAGACATATAATTCTGTAGCCCGTGGGGAACCATAGCATCCCCATTTCTAAAGAATTGTCTCTGTCAACAAAACAATCGGAACAGTATACATTAGGTTCCTGCATCAGGCCCTCAGTGATTTGAATAAAGTGGAGATAAGTGCAGTTTTTTTTTATATCGTACCCATCGAACCTGCATAATATGCATTTTCCTCCTTGTTTCCGAATGTGGAATGACTGTATTTGTTATAAAAGTGCAGCGTTTCATATTTTTCAAAGACCAGATTCAGACAGTAAAGACCAAAACTGATGGAAAAGTAAGTCACAACTGTTTGCTTCCTGTCTTTTCACACAAAAAAATAAAAACAGTATTTAGAAATATTTAGGTATGTACGTGCTTTCAAGCTGTTTAGGCTCAAATGTACTCTTTTTATACCAATGTGTTCATTTACATTTTGATGGATTTCTTCAAATATCACTGAAGCAAGATTATAAGGTTTGAGGAAAATTACTGTATTTCCAGAAATCTCTGAATGGTTTCCTGTTTGTATAGCCTGAGGTTGTTTTATGTGTGAATTAAGCGTGGAAGCTGTAAAGATTACCATAAATGCAATAGAATTGTGACTGATTTTTATTTCTCTTCAGTTTCCCTTTTAGATGTACACTATATTAAAAAGAGGATTCAATCTTCTGCCTTCATACACTCTTTGTGCACTCAAATTGCACCCTTTTCTTTATCAGTAGGGTCTAATATGTCACACCCATAACTTCCTCCACTCCTTCTGGATGTGTCCAAAAGATTTAAGATAGAGATGCGCCGATCAGATACATGGATCGGATATCGGCTCCTCTGATATTGAGTAATTAGCTGGATCGGATATCGGTGGTGTCACAACTAGTGTCACATGGTGGTTTTGGATATTAGAGAATCTATTCAGTGCACTTTACATGGAACAGTTATGTCTTTCTTTTTGTTTCTTATGAGCAAATAAAAAGTATAAAGTAAATATTTTTTTTAAGAATGTTTCTATCAAGGCTAGCCATCACATTCAAAATATATGGTTAATTCATTCAACAGTTTAATATGATCAGTATTGAATATCGACCAATGCGTTCAGCCAAGGTATTGGTATCATTTTGTATCAGAAAAAAAAAAAAACACTGGATCATTGCTTCTTAAGCTTAAGTGTGTTTTATTGCATGCCTGATACCCACAGTGTTTTAGATATTTTTATAATTTAATTTACCTATTCCATATTATATGTTTCATGTTGCACTATTGTACCATAAAAAATTCCTAGTTTGTGAACTGCTTCACTAACAATGGCAATAAACCTGATTCTGATTCTGATGGGATGTTTCAACAATTTTTCCATGTTTTAAGGCCAAAGGCTGCTGTTGGATAAAAACACCTGGCTCAGGAGTTCATGTACCGATTATTCTCAAATGTCTTTTTGTTTTTATGTAGGGATCAGCAATCTGGGCAGGAAAGTGAAATTATTTCACTTAAAATGACCTTTTAGATGTATTCATAAAAATTACTCAATTCATCACACGTACTAAGTTGGGCCAAAAAAGAGCAATCCCCACAAGATTTAGGATGATTAAAGTGTCTGAATCATCTTGATATGCTGTAGAGTTCCTTTAAACAGCAGTAAGGGACTACCAAACAGATGGAAACAACCCCATCCCTAAACCCCTCTATACTAAAGTTTGCGCTCGACAAAATGCTGGCCGCTAGTTTTTTTTTTTCACCTTGCATCTGCCAGTGGTTTAAACATCAATTGGATTGGAATTGTTTATTGCTCCTGAAAAATATCTCTGATGACCTTAGGTCATAGTGAATCCACAAGGCTATGCAGTTCAAGGTTGGTGATTTGCTTTTCCTAGGTGGGGAGCTCCCCAACTTTAATTGGCAGGTTCTCCAAAATCCTTCCTCTTGGACATCACTCTGCAAACAGAAAAGGCTTTTCTTTAGCGCTGCAACTAAGGATTGCAAATCTTTTAATCTGTTGATAATTTTTGATTCATCGATTAATAATCTGAAAGCCAGAGGTTCCTTAAAGAAGAGTTTTAGTTTAACCCAGTTAAACTAAAACTTTTCCTCTTGAGGAGTTTTGGATAGAGCATATTGGCAGGCTATTATTATTATTTTTAATATTAAGTGCAAAATCTATATATCTATATATATATATATATATATATATATATATATAATTTTTTTTTTGGTATAATTACTGCTGAAAGTGGGTCGCTCTTTCAGCTAAAGGCATGTTTTACGATCTATACTTGAGTTAACAATTAATCCATTAACAAATTAGTTGCAGATTTTCCAGTAATCGTTTAATCACAATGGAACCAATGAAGTGTTTTAGCCATTCTGTTCTTATTAACACAGTTCACCTATTAGAGAGTGAGGCTATGATTTAATACAAGCAACTTGGCTCTTCATTTATGTTTCTTGTGAAACTGTTGACCCTGACAGTTGGTGTTTGTATAATTTAAACTAGTTTGCTGCCAGATCTAGCTGAAGGGTTATGGATATCCTCATTCATTAATTTTTTTAGGCACAGACTGAAGTCTATTTGGACTAAATCTTTTCAATTGCTGTATTTTCTTAGTGACTGAAAGTCTAGTCTGGCTACCTTTATTTTTAAAATGTGTTCGTTTTT
Source organism: Cyprinodon tularosa (assembly GCF_016077235.1). Lineage (NCBI taxonomy): Eukaryota > Metazoa > Chordata > Actinopteri > Cyprinodontiformes > Cyprinodontidae > Cyprinodon > Cyprinodon tularosa. Next base: position 22,662 of record NW_024039490.1, on the reverse strand, counting down.
CAACCTTGTTCTGTTCAATCAGATCATTAATTATGTCTGTTTGAAGTTAAGTTACAAACTGTTGATGTTAGATATTGTTTGCAGTATTCTCCATTTTTTCACCACAACTGAAAATTAATCACTTTAGCTGGTTTAAACATCAGCATGTAGTTTATTGTTGCTTCCCTTTTTTTTTTTCGTGGAGCTAGGTTGTAACATGCCTTAGCTGTGCTAGGCTAATTGGGACGTGCTTTGCATAGCCTCATGCAACGCCTTGCACTGCACTTGTTGTCGTAAGACTGAGATGGAGCTGCTGGACCATGAAACCTATTTCAGAAATGCCTCTAAACGATGTTCATTTGCTCAGCTAGAGATTTGAAGCTGTTGGCTGCAAAATGATGGCAACTCTACAAACTAAGCAATTAAGCATCTCCTGACTTATGTGAATTTTTTTTAGCTTACCATTATTGGTTATTTTTGACCTTTGGACATATAGCATGTAGAAACTTGGAAATCTACATTTTTCATCTCACTGAGTCAAGCAGTTTTATATTTGTTGACCGGGCAAATTTTGACCTCCAGTGATGTCACAATCAGATAAAAACAATGATAAGATGCTATGCTTGTTTTAATAACAGATTTAATAAAGTGCTAAATTTTTTTGTGGGGCATCCAATTTGGTGGCATTAATTGAAATCATTTTATTTTTTTTTTCCAAAAAAATAACTATGTAATAACATGGTAATAACGTAGCAAGTTATACTATATTACTAGGTAACAAGAAAAACTTTGGAGAATTTTTTAAAGTGCTGTGCTTCAAATTTTAGGCAGACAAGGTAAAGTCAGACGTCTTAGATTTCAAACCATTATTATCAGGTAACTCATTTTCATTTGGCAGACTGCAATAAATTAATGTGTTATTAACTGTTAAAATGCGGTTTATTACTTGGTATGTAATACAAAACCAAACCTAGAATACAGCAAGTCAATCTTCTTAACTAAACTCTTATTTATAAGTAACTTGAGTTCAGTTTTATATACTTGATTTATCTGATTGTAAGTCACAGTTTACTTCATTGGTAGGTGGTGGCCAATAATAATATTATGTTGTAACATAGTGCTAATCGTCCACCAAAAGTCTCCACTGTTACATAGTCACATACAAATGTAATAATTACATGCAGGTTATTATTTTGAAATGATATACCCTAATCTTGGGGTAATTACCCTTAAAAAATATTTCTTGTTACCAAGTACTATAGTGTGACTTGCTGTGTTACTACCATGTTATTACATGATTATTGATGTACTGTAAAAGAAAGCATAGCCAAAATATCTTTTTCAGCAGTGGTTTTAATGGTAGAACTCCTTCACAAGTGCCATGCTACCTACTCGCTGATTTTAGTTTTGGATGTAACTACAGCTTTAACCAAAGCGGAAAACACTCTTAAAGCTGTAGCTGCTGTTCTTTTGTGACATCTTAAATATGTTATTGAAGTACTGCAAAGTGATTTTTGTAGACTGGCCACTGGCCACCATTGACCCATGCCTCTAACAGTGGTTAACTTGAGTCCCAATAAAACAAACAGTCCTTATTTTTACATCAAGTCATGATGTGTTTTCATTCTACAGCCCAAGCAATAATTAGATAAGTAATAGATAGATGTAAAAGTGAAACTAAAACACCTGTTAGTGTCCACAGTTCATTTCTGAAGTAATTAGGAAGAATTTCATTATGGGCTAGGTTGGATTAAATACACGTTTTCATTGTAATTAATTTAATAATTTTCTACAACTTATTTTTTCTAAAACATTTTTATTTCTTCTTATCACAAGTAGCAGAGGTGACAAGTAACAAAGTATAAAAATCTTATCTTTACTGGAGTATTTTTAGATTATTTCAATTATCTGTTTTTTACTGCTTACATTTTAAATATAGACTCGTTAGTTTTGTTTCATTTATGCTCATTTTCATTATGGTCTGTTGGTATTTAAAGAAATATTAAAACCATCAAAATATTTAAAAATTTTCCAGACAATTAAGTTGTGGTTGGACTCCGTACTGCACCAATTTCTGGTTTGCCACATACAAAAATTTATCGTTTTTCAAGATGATGCAAACTTAAATTTGATATTATTCATAAAACTAAAAAAATGTATAAGGACGTTATCATCCAGAATTGTAGAAAATGTTTCTATTACAGGTGGTGAAGTAAAGCATCTGTTCTTAACATTTTTGTCCTGCCTTACTTTTACTTTTATACTTATAAGTAGTTTTAAAGATGATACTTTTACACTTTTACTCGGGTAAAAAGCTCAAGTTGACACTCAAAACTTCTACAAAACAGTTTCAAACAGAAGGATGTATACTTCTACTTAACATTAATACTTCTGCCACCTCTGATAAGTACAGAGGGAAAAAGACAATTTGGACATCTCTTTAGATAACCATGTTTTATTTAGACAGAACTTGGTTGCAAAGTAGTAACATAAAGAGGCCTGAACACAACAGTAAAGGAAAAAGATATACAGAACACTATGGCAGTCTTATATTAGAAAATATGAACAAACTTTTGAAATTCTTGACGGCAAAACATACACTTTATCACACCACATAATCATCTGAGATCCGAAATTGTAACTGAAATAACTTTTTCAAGAATAATCAGTGTACTCAAACTACAAAGCCACCAATGTGTGTATGGAGATAATCAAACCTTTACTGGTATGGAATAGAGAAAACAACCTCCTCCCTGCTGGAAATTAGGTTGTAAAAATGCTTTTATGTCTGTGTAGCTCATACAAATAGAGGGTCTCCTTTTGACGGTGTTTGGTTCTTGTTTACTGCAGAGGTTGCAGAGGCTGCAACAGAGTGATAATGTTCTACTGTGGTCCTGTCTCCTTTGCTGACATCTGAAATTTTAGTTTTCCCTTTGCTTTTGAGTCTCTCATCTCTTTCATGAAACATGAACAGTTTGTCTTAGAACCGATAAATCCGGCAATTCCACACACACAGTTCAGTATGATGGAAGATGACTGGTGTCTAGTTTCCAGAATTCAACAAAAGATAGTGCTCTGAATTTTATGCAACAGTAACAGGATCATCAAAGAGCGCTGGTCATTTCAACCTTTGACTTTTTGATTCGTCATGTTTTTATTTTTTTATTTATTTTTTATTTATTTTAGTGGTAAAAAGAAAAGAAAAAAAGAGAAAAAAAAAGAAAAATGTCCAAGGAATGTATCTATATTTTATTGGCTTGATGGCATTTTGTACCTTATGTTCCATTTAATGTCGGTCTTGGTTAGTTACCACTGCACCAAATCTAACATAATTGATTTTTTTTTTTCTTCCAGACTCTTTATTTATAATCTGTTCTATTTATATTCTACCCGCTTTTAGAGATGTCTTTTGAAAATCATATTACAGTTAATAAATAATAGATGTACCCCTTGTTTTGATTGAAATATCAACTCTATATCTATAAATGAGTGAGAGATAGATTTCATTTTTTAAGAAATCGACTTTGCAGGCTTTCAACAGAAGCGTCTTTTTTTCTGTTAAGTAATGCCTGCAATCAGCAAGGTCACATAGTTTCTAAATCTGCCACCCTATTTTCCACCCTTTAGCTCTGTTCTTATCTTATTTAACATAATTTTGAGTGATCCAGGTCTACAAAACCCAATGCAACTAGTGTCACTTGGAAAACAAATGGAAAGAAAAATGCATAATCTTAGGGATGTTATAGTTGGGTTTTTTTTAAGTTTACAATCACGTCTTTTTCCGTATTTCATTATCCTGGTGGGAAAAAAAGAGCCAGATGAGAGAAAGTATAGGAATTATGCATATAACACAACACAAACAAAAAGAAAATATGGTTACACAGCTCAATTCATGTAAAGACTCATGCATGATTCATGCAGAATCGTCAAGGCTCCTTATTTATTTTATTTTTCAAAAACTCTTTATCTATTTGTTTATTTGCACAAGCTTCTAATCTGCTTATGAATCTGACTGAAGTTTAAAATAATACAGCATAAAAATCATAGGTCCTGACTGTATTTAGTGAAAGATCACAGACAGATAGAAAGATAGTTTGGTATAGTGGCATGGCGGCTTATGAATAAAGAGAAACAGAAATGCTACAACAAATGTCTGCTGTAGTGTATTTGATCAAATTTTTTTTTACAGTGTGTTACTTTTTTTACAACAATAAAATATCCTATTTTTCACTGATCAGGCTCCTTTCGAAGCTCTTTTTTTGTCATTTTTTGCAACAACAGCAGATCTTTTAATTCATCCGTTTGTGTGGTATTTTAATGTACTCATAATATCAAAACAAGGTTATCAGCTTTTCTTTTAGATAAACTGGCAACTCTTGCTTTAATAACAATTAATTAAAACAAATAGATTTTTAGTAAAGTGTTTATGTTTATAAATCAATAGAAGATGATGCTGTTACAATGCATTAAGCATCTAACATGAAAAAAGGGTGTCACCTATATTGGGATCACTGTAATGTTTTAAATGGAACAATCCTGGTGTCAACTTGAAATAATAATTTTAATTTCAAACTAAATCCATTTATTTTACCTCCTGCTACTATAAATGTTATACCAATCAACATGGACCCATTCTGTTGTAACAGGAGGGGAAATAAACCTCAGAAGAAGCAAGGAGCTGTTGATGGACAGTTTGATGGGCAAGTGGGTGGATGAGGGAGAGAGGACCGTGTTATGAGATGACAGAGTGTAGGAACCTCATCTACCATGAGGCAGGCTTAAATCTGAAGCAAACTGACTTTTGCTCAGTTTTTCCAAAGATGTTTCAACACCTAATCATGAGCTGGAAAATCCAGAGTTATTAAGTGTTTTTACCTTTTAGCCACTCCTGTGTGAGTCATCCATTTGCTGTGATAATTTCAAAAGAGTCCTTCTCCATCTGACTCCCCCCTGCTTCATTGTCTGTAAAGTAAGGGTCACCTCTAGTATATGTAGGACTTGGAATAACTCATATCAGAATGTGTGGCACATCCATTGCCATAATTGACATGTTTGGGGGAATCTTTTCAGAGCCGAGTGGTTAATATTTATGTATTCGAGTATGTTTATGTTTGCATTCGATATACTTTCTTTTAGGTGACATTTTGAAATACCCATGTTTGGGATATAAATAATTTGTACTCCAAGGAACAAAGCTGAAACAATATATTTAAAGAAAATATTGCAAAACAGCACATGTGAGAAGTTTAGGCTTTTCATATAGAGAAACTGACAGTGAATTACTAACGAGAAACAAACAAATAGCCACAGAATTATAACAATAAAGTGATAAAAAAGGATTAAAAAAATTATAAGAAGTAAGTTTCAAATGACTAGAGGTTAACTAATGGATCAGAAAAACTTTTAAAATCCAATTGTTCGCACATCTGGAGCTGTTGAGAGTTATAAGGACCAATGTAATAGAATTTTCAGGACTTGCAGCAGCGGTTTGGATCAGCAGGAGCTGCCAACATCCTGAACAATGCAGAATTAGATTTTTTGGAAACAATTATTATAACTATTATAATCTTCCGCCATAAAAGGAAATTCTGGCCGACCCACTGATTGATATTATAAAAGCATTGGCCCTCATCTTCCAAAGATTGTATTCAATCTTTTATCTTTATATTTTATTATTTACATCTTTTTCATATTGCTTTCCTTTTTTATCTCTTTTAGGAATTTTTTGATATGCTTAGTTTGTCATAAAAAACATTAAACATTATTGTATTACTATCATCATTACCTTGGACTCTATGGCTTTAAACTTATTTTTTTCTTTCAATCAAGCTCTTTGTAATTCCCTTGAAATTATTATCAGTTGGTCAAGCAACCGTAGTAGACCATCTGTAACACACCAACTATTTGCACATAAAATTTAGCAGTTGTTCCTTTGTATTTTAGTAGATGATGACATTGATTCATTGTTGTTAAGGTCTCTGGTTAGGTACTGTTGGTTCTGAAAATCCTAAATCAGACCATGGTATCCACTTTTTCAGGCTATCACCTAACATCTTATAAATACCTGTGTAAAAGGAGCCATGATATCAATGTTATATAAGTGTTTACAATGATTATTCGTAAAACACGCTTTCTCAATGCCCCCTATCTTGACTTTGCTTATCGTTATAGTTAATGTTGCACCGATACTGATACCAGTATGGGGCCATTTTAATACCATTTTAAAGCCAAAAGTTTATTCAGCTATTGTCACCCATTCCAGGTAGGCAATAAAAAGTTCTTCACTTTGTATTAGTTTTTTCTTGCTTCACAAAGGTAGGCAGCAGCTTGACAAAGCCATGATGGCAATTATCTTACATCCAAGTAGTATGCAGTTCTTCATACATGTACACACACACATTAATTTGAAACAGATGGTATCGGTATCGGCCGATACTGCACAGCCAGGTATCGGGTATCAGTATCGGGGCCGAAAAATGGAATTGGTACAACACTAGTTATGATAATACTTTTCTTTTGCAAATGGAATAAATAAATATTAAGGCATCAAAATAAGTGTTTGAACTAGGACAAGATATATCACAATTGCGGTTTTATTGCGATATTCGTTTGCACTAACCAAAAGCATGTACATTTCTTTACTCCAGGGTTTCAGTTTTTTCACGACCTTGAAAGTTTACTTGTCAATGACTCAAACTGTAACTTTTACATGAAAGGTTATCTTCTGTGTGGCAATAAACCAAGCATGTTACCCCCACCTAATGGACTGGAGGGAGAAATTCTGTGTCTTACTCTTGTTATATAAAATTGATTGCCTCTGCGATTTAAAAATTCAGATTTTCTAAATTGTGATTATACTGTAAATGCAATTATTTTCCTAGCCCTAGTTTTAATTAGTTTTATTTTCCTTTAGGGTGTAACGAAAAAACTTCAAAACTGCCTGCCGGAGAACTTGTCTACAGGGTATAAATAGGGGTAGATTTATTGCAGTATATTTGTACTGCTCTGAAGGGTTTTTACTGCTACACTGTAGAGCTTGCATTTCTTTAATGAATTACCTAATAAATTGCATCAGCTCTGCAGTGGGTTAGTTAAGTCTGACAAAGAAAAAACAGACTTCAATGCTGTAAGGGCCCTTTATAGAGTAATCTATCAAAAAAGACCCAAGGCTGTAAAACTGCATTTCTAATTGACATGTTAGTTCAAACAGTACAAGGTAATAGAATCAGGGACCAGCTGCAACTATAGGCTAACCATTAAACTCATATAAAAGCATGTAAGTAATTCTGCATCTAAACAGGGACGACAAAAATGGTGTTATAAGTAAAATAGAAAAACAATCTCTAGCATTTGTCTTTTTTAAAGTCTGTTTCATATTATTGTCAACATAACGTGCTAGTAATGATGTCTGGTTTAAAAATTCTTTGTTAAAAACATCTAAAAATGTTTCATGTATTGCTATTGAGCCGTATTGTGTCGTCGTTGGCTACAAATGCAGGGGTATGTTTCTACTAGCTCTACGCATCCAGAGACCTAAAATCTATGTAAAAATATCTTTACAAAATACCTCAAGATCCGTCAGAAAGGATAGCAGATGTCTGCAATCATCTAGTTTGCACTCCTAACTGAACTTGGGTAGTGAATTTGACAGAGATAAAAAGCATTTTACAACATGCTAAGGTTTTTTTCTGCTGCAAGATGAACCTCTGCCTGACTCTCAAGATGGTTGCAGCCTTATCTACCAGTTAATGAAATTTGATCAAGGTCCCTTTACCCGAAGAAGATAACACCACCACAGGAAAGGTATTACCCACCATAACCAGCCATGCCCACGTAGGTGAATTATTTTGATATTCACAAAGTTAAAAATGGCAAGTAACATCTGCAGACAAACATGGTCACATTCTTTTGCAATCTTTATTACTAAAACATCTAAGATGGCATGTATAAAACTGCAAATTGTGCTCTGTACATTTCTACAACAGCAAGATCTATATTGCAAGTGTGCATTCAATGAATGGCAATCACTGAATACATTCATATTTTTAGTGAATGGTGAACTGATTAGATCAGTTTTGAAGTAATGAATGTGATTAAAAGCGATATTCACTCTGAGAAAAATGAGTGACACACACAGATTACGTTTAAGTTTATTTGATACAGACCCATTTCATTGGATAATGGCAGGTTTTATATATTTATATACATATGTATATAATCCATATCCTAACTTCCCTTTATAATCGTATATAGTTTTTTATACGTATTTTATAGCCTATTACAATTACTTTCTGTTTAAATATACCATTTCTACTCGATACATGCATAGTCTATGTACAAATGTAAATAGATATATCCTGTTTAGCACTTCTGGATATGCTAACTACATTTTGTTGCTTTGTACTTGTGACAGTGTAATGACAATAAAGTTGAATTCTATTCTATTTTATTTATTATAGCAAACATATTTATGATGTAATGCCTTTTCTGGTTTTTCTCTATTAGATTATTATTTTTTTCACTTGTTATCACAATCTAATCAAAATATGTTACTTGAATGAAGGACCTATAGCTATTTGGTTTCAAATCAGTTTCTTTTTCTTGTCATTTTAGTCAAATTAAACATTGTAATTATCTGGAGATTGTTTTCTATTCATATGAGAGCTAATCCTAAAACAAAGCAGAGAGCATTTATATTTTTACTTTGAGTTATTTTTTTCAAAACAGCTTTCTTATTGCTGTGTGGTTAATTGCCTTGTACCTTAGTCTTTAATCAAAGTTTTCTTTTTTCTTTTTTTTTAATAATTCAGAGTTTAAAATGAGAAAATCCAGCAGTGTGGGAAGCAGGGAAATCATAACATTTGCTGTCTTGAGGGCACACTCCATTTTACTTTCTTTTCTCAAGTCATAGTCCACAATAACATGCTGCAGCCAGTGCAAGAGAACTTCTCATTACTGCTTAAAGTATGTCAAAACACCGAGCAGGCAGGCATTTCGTTAAACTTTTCTCTACCGATGAAGACAAGTGAAGGGAGCAATGCATTGATTTAAAATGAGGCAGTTAGGGAGTAGTTCTTCTCTGCTGAAGAGAATAGCTTCCCTTTATTATGCAGTTGGATGCTGTGGTTTGATTGATTCAAATATAAAGACATTGTTAAGTGCTAAGTGTCCAAAGCTGCAAGGCTGTTGGGTACATTCTATCCTGTTTGATTTATTGAGAGAACACCTATTACTCACTGCCTGCACCATATATAGAGCCAAAGCATTCTCTTCCCATGAACAATACACTTCGTTGTAGTCTGTTGGGAAAGTCGCAAAGCTACTGCCTAACTAGGAAGATTGTTAACAGGGACTCTTTATCCAATCCGACTGAACCTATGCCACTTTGCAAAAAAAGGGAAAAAACAATTCATCTGAACTTGTGCAAAACCTTTATTGAAAAGTAGCAACACGTTTTTATTTTGAGTAAAAGGATGAAGCAGTTTCTACATACTTTAGGTCTAGATGGTTTTTACCTAATAGATCAGTAACAACATTCAAAATCTGTCCTTTTGTACATCTGGAGCTATAGTAGCCATTTAAAATTTCTCCACTTGCCTTGATGGGCCCTTTGCTGGTCCTTGGCTGGTCCCCTACAATTCCTTTTCAAACATCAATCTTTGTACTAACATATTTTTTCTGTCATGATTTGCGGACATTAATATCTAAAGAGAAGCGCCTTCTCCTGGTCAGACCCTGTAATTCAGTGAAAGATGGAGTCAGAGTACAGAAATATGCAAGATGGGGTCACTTCAGTGGCTGGAAGTTGGAGGGGATATTGCTGGGAGTTGCAGGGAAGTGGCCTGCCATTCAACTTACGTTTGACTGGGAAGGGCTATGGGCTGCTACTGTATAAGGACTAATGTACAGTAGTGTGTTTTTAGTAGCACTGGATCAGCTGGAGCTGCACCATGACCATATAAGGAAGTTAGCAACATGCTAACCGCATAGTGTTTAAGGGTGTAACATGATAGCAGACAAAAACATTCAAGATTTTAAATCTTACTGCTTTTTACCCTTTGATTATTACAAAGGTTGAGAGATCAGGACTCTACGACCTTCAGCTTTAAAGCCAAAAGTAGTTGCTGTGACCTTCCTCATTGATGCAAATCATTTTTTAATTACAACATCTAAATACAGTTTTTTATATTTTAGAATTGTTTATGTGGAATATTTGCATTAAATTCCACAAACAATGACATTAAAAGTACCTTTGATGAGTTTTAGTTTAGTTTTTCTTGTCATAAGTTTGGAAACCATTATTTGGATTTCTTACTTCCCTGAAATATCAGAATTACATCGAAGAATGTGTAACCAATGAATGTATGTTTTTCTTTATTATAAAACCTAAAAGTAAAGATACATGGTTCTTGAAAAAATAAAAAAAATTATTCATTAGATATTTGTCAGCTATAACACATTCTTTTTTAAAGTCTTATGACATTTGAACCTCTGCAGTAGGTGTTTGTAGCTTGATTAATTGCCATAACGTCTTTTTTATTTTAAAGATATTGCGGACCTCTGTGCCATCTGGTGTTGATGTAAGACCCTATGAGGAATATTAAACCTTGGGAAAAAGTGCATGTGGGGAGAGTAGGTTTTAATACACTAATTTCATAGTTCTGAAGAGAGTTTCAAATTAGTATGTGCATACTCTAAATATGACCTTTGTTAGGGAAATGTAATCTGTAATTTATGTTTATATGGCATGGACCTTGCCAAAATAAGCCCTTAATTTGGTTAAAATCAAAATGATTGCTGTACTATTAAGTACACAACACTGTTGCAGCACAAAGAGATGACCTCCCTGGGAGAAAAGGCAGGATGGCAGGAATGACATTCATGTCTTTTAGTTGGTAAATGTTTATATTAGACAACATCAAATCAGTTTGTTATTAATTCTGGGGTGGGGTGACTTTCTTAGCAAAGTAATGGAGGAAAATGTGATGGTATGCGAGATAGAAGTATATTGTAACTGGAAAGATGCATACTAGGAGAAGCAATTAGATCACCCATTGGATGCAGAAGCTTAGGTTTCGGGGTGAATGGTATTTAAGTTTGGCTGAGCTACGTCTGAGTGCCTTTGTCTTCTTTTTCCGAATAGGAGGTTTATATTCACTATCAGCTGCAGGCTCATCTTTCAAGAACTGTTTGTTCTGAAAAATAAATGACACTAAATCAGAGAACAAGCTGTAGTACTACATTAGAGTAAGAAGCTAAATAATTATTTCAAAGAGTGAACAGTATGTCCTCTTTTTGCAGCGTGTTTGAAAAGTAAAAAGAACAATACTGAATGTTTTTCATTTCCTTTTTTAAAAAATAAAAATTTGAAAATGTGCTTTTCATTACTATTCAGTCCCACCAAGTCAATCATTTGTAGAGCGACTATTTACAGCAGATACAGCTGCATGTCTTCATTTTTCTACCAGTTTGAAACATTAAGAAACAAATTCTTTTTCCCATTCTCTTAGGCAAAATGGTATAAAGTTAGTCAGAAGGAATTTAAAAAATTGTGCGTCATATTCTTTTTGGGGCTTTGCATGGGTGTCATTCTTTTGTGGGGTGGACATGTCCCCTGCACTTTTTCAAAAGTCTGTCTTGGTCCCATGCAGGTTTTACTGTCCAAAAACTGTTATGCTACAGTACACAGAATTTCGTCGAGCAGTAGGACCAAGTAAAAAGCACAGCTCATGCTGAAGCCTGCTTCCCTGAGTTTAGACCGCCCACAAGCTCTTGATTGGCCCACATTCTTTTCATGTGTGATCGGCTGTCACAGCTGTTACTCCTGAAAAGTTCACTCTACAAACATCCAGGGATTAAAGCAAAAAAAAAACTGAGCCTGAACTTTTTCGACACAGGCAAGAAACTATATATATATATATATATATATATGTATGCGAATCTCCCGTTCCACCACTTCCCAAAGATGCCCAAAGATGCTGGATTGAGATCTGGTGACTGTGGAGGCCATTTGAGTACAGTGAACTCATTGTCATGTTCAAGAAACCAGTCTGAGATGATTCCAGCTTTATGACATGGCGCATTATCCTGCTGAAAGTAGCCATCAGAAGTTGGGTACATTGTGGTCATAAAGAGATGGACATGGTCAGCAACAATACTCAGGTAGGCTGCGGCGTTGCAACGATGCTCAATTGGTACCAAGGGGCCCAAAGAGTGCCAAGAAAATATTCCCCACACCATGACACCACCACCACCAGCCTGAACCATTGATACAAGGCAGGATGGATCCATGCTTTCATGTTGTAGACGCCAAATTCTGACCCTACCATCCGAATGTCGCAGCAGAAATCGAGACTCATCATGGTCTGGAGCTTGATCGGGCCATTATAAAAAAGAAATAAGATATATAGTCATGTAAGCATGCTGTTGTCTAACCAAGTTTTATGTGTGTCAGAGTCCTGTTTCCCCTGGACAGGATGAAGTGAGCTTTGGCTACAAGCAACTTTAGCTATGTTAAATTGTTTTAGGGATAACAATTGTAGTTGTTTCCTTCAATCATTTACCTATGAAGGCATTAGAGTAAGATTTTAAAGCCTATAATTGGGAACATTTCCATTCTCTATTAACAGAATAAAACAGAAACTTGGTGAATATAAAAAAAATATTTTTCCTGCTGTCTTTATACCTCTATATTTATCCCCCACCTCTATAACTGTTTCGATAATCGGTACTCTCAAAACCTGAAAAAAACAAACAAAAAAAAACTTAAAACACTACATTAGACAACTTCCAACAAAGTTTTCTCTGAATATATTGACAGTGTGTTTTTCGTTCCTTTAAATTCTCTAAATGTACGTCTCTTTTTCCTTATCCTTTTTTTCATTCAGTAAGGAGAAATATAGAGAGGCCAGCAGCCTGAAAATTTTCTTCCTTTTGTTGTCAGTCAATTTCTAACATTTTTGTTTCTTTAGGGCCACATTGATACATTAGACTAATGCCTTTAATGAGTGAAATCCCAAATCCCTGCTGCGTGTTTAATTTCATGGTGCATTACTCCCTGCCTCCGTACACATCGATGTGCAGGGTCTTTATATGCAAGGATGTCTGCAGTGTACGTAAATAAAGAAAAAAACGAGCTCTCCGTAGATCTGATGTTGATCTACTGGTAATATTCTGCTTGCTTTATCTCAAGCTTTATAAGCTGTTGTGACTTGCTGGTTGGGTTACAATAAACACTTTTCAAATTTAATTATGTAAAGGTGTAAAGTGGAAAAAACCCAATGGAGGGCGGTTCGGACTCAAAGTAATCACTATGTGTGAAAGAGGATAATAAAAAGGACCTGTTGGGAAACAGAAGTTGTGAGTTTTTTTTGTTTTGTTTTTTGGAGAGATAAAAATAGTGAGCCTATCTTAGCAGTATATTCTTTGATAAATGGAAAATCAATCCAAACTCAACAGAAAAATGAAACAATAAGGAACTCATATTACCAGTTATGGAATGGGGAAGAAATATTTTTTAGTTATGAAATGGGGAAGAAATATTTTGTTATGACATTGACATACACTTTCTGTGATATTCCCAGTGATGTCTGACTACCCAAGGGTTTACACATTTAAAATAAAGCACTGTTTTGAATTGTCAAAGTTTGTGCCCACTTATGTTCTTTTATTGGCCAATCAATGTATATAGAAATTATGGCTTGTGTTACAGATTAGGTATTTTACTGTATATTACACTACTTAAACTGTCTTACTAGTACATGCTTTTAAAAGTACAAACCCTAAACTAATAATGCAGGTGAGCATTATTACAGTGTTAATCTGATGACTCTGAATAGTGAAAATAACTTAAGTTAAAAGAAAACCCTGAAATGCTGGATACCTTAGAGGTATGTAATGTTTTGTGGTGCAGTTGGTGGCAGACTTCTAAGGAAATAAAAAAAGAAAAGTAGTTCATTTGAAAATAAATGTCACGTGTTATTTCTATTAATAAGGATGGTGCATTACAACCATGTAAAAAGAAAATTAAGTATATATACTGTAGGTTATTTAGGATATATCATTTTAGTGGGGAAAATATTTCCTAAAACCAATATATGCAAAAAAAAAATCAATGTAATGCGACTAAAAATGTTTCATACTTTCTCCTAAGGCTTATTATATATAGGAACTAGAGGCTTGAAAATGAAACAAATCAACAGTATTTGCCTATGATACCAAACCAATATGAACTAAATGGCAAGTATGAATAACTTCTGACTCCTGAGGTAGTTCAATAGGGTGAAGTTTGTAGACTACCAGGAGCAGACAAGTGTTGACAATAGGAGAACCCCTTTTGATTGTAGGACTTGATGGCTGCCGATTGTAGGAGTAAGACTGTTCATTATGTGAGGGGGGAAACAGAGCGAGTGTGATGTTGCCCTGTTTCACTCCACCAGCATTTACCTCACACGCATGTTTTTTTTTTTTCTTTCTGCTGCTTATGTACACCACAAAAACCACTGAATTGTCTTGGATTTTGCTACTTACTCTTGCTGTTTTGGGAAAATATTGAAAATAGCTCACATGTATCCTGATACGTCTTTTTCATTTGTCATAAATGGATGTGTTGGTGGTGCCAACCTTTCTAGCTAGGATGTATTACATTCACCTCCTTGGCCCTACTAAGTATCTACCTTTCTTATACCTCATCTAACATTGTCAGGTATCTTGAACTACTTTCTATATTTATGCTGCTATATGTTTAGGCTGCTGGAGGACATAGGGACTACTTTTCCTCATTCTGCTTGATTTTACCTCTATTCCCCCATTCAGCAGTATTTGCTGAGTTCCACTCATAGCTCTATGTTCTCTCTGCTTTTTCCTGGCATAGTTGCTTCATCTGGTCTATTTCTGATCATCTCTGACTCTATCCTGGTTTGAAATATGAGCTGTGCTGCTGCCATTGACGTCCTTGTTTATATATGTTCAAGCTTGGCCTGTTTTTCTTTGTATCCTTATTTTTTTTTTTACTGTGGATAACTGCATGTACAGTCTTTTATCCACGACTGAAATTCAAACATGTTTGATTTTCTCCAGTCCTTAGGATTCCTGATCAGAAGGTGATCATGAGAGGTTTATGACCAAGAGACGTACGTAAGGTTTAAACTCAGCCCTATCCAAAAAATTCTGGCATGACTGGAGAAAGGGCAAAAAATCATACAGGGCCGGATCTATCAAAGGTTTGCGTGTATAAAAACGTGAGCTATTTCACTGCGCACGCTAAAAAATGTACAAACTGATCTATCAACAGCGTGCTAAAAGGATTTGGTCTTTAAAACGTGCTAAATAGCGCCTCTTATCCATTTAGTACTTTTTCTGCAATGAATATTCAATATTGGGCGTTAACACGCAAAAGTGCGTCTTGTGGGAGGAGAACATGTAAATATATTAATTTAGCACTCGCAAAGTGATTTATCAAACCTGAAAGCAATTTTGCTAACGGTATCTGACTCTATATTTAACACGTTTCAAAAGA
This sequence comes from Cyprinodon tularosa, assembly GCF_016077235.1. Lineage (NCBI taxonomy): Eukaryota > Metazoa > Chordata > Actinopteri > Cyprinodontiformes > Cyprinodontidae > Cyprinodon > Cyprinodon tularosa. Next base: position 7,166 of record NW_024039490.1, on the reverse strand, counting down.
AGGTGCAAATGGTCTGTATGCGTAATTGCGCACACATGGCAGCGGTTATTGTCGCAAGAAGGAGACATGGAAATGAAGCAAGGAGATGCAGAGAACGCATTTTTTCACTCCGTGTGAATATTTTTGGAATGAACGAGGAAACGATCATCAAAACATATCGTTTATCCAGCATTGCCATTTTGGAGCTGTTGGGGGAACTCCGAATGAATTTGGAGCCAGCCACAAGGAGGACCCACGCAATACCAGATATCCCAAAACTCCTTGCAACATTGCACTTTTTTGCATCTGGGATCTCCCAATCTCGTTTTTCAGAAGTGCTGTCCGACGTTCTAAATGCCATGTCGCCCTGACGCCCTAATGGAGAGAACCCCGACCTCCCGCCTTGCGCCTGTGGAGCAACATGCCAATGCTGCGGGGATGCGCAGTCATCTTATCCACAGTCACTTCTTGTGAGCCATTTGGTATGTGCATTTTTCTACAGGCCAATATAAAACACCTGTTTTTTTTTTTTCGTTTTTGTTTTTTTATTGCGGTGAAGTAGAAATTCAGCCACATACCACCTTAGGATAAAGGTTGCCAAAGTTTATATATATTTCTTTTTTTGGAGGGGGTGGGGGTGTCACTGTAAGATTAAAATTTCTTAATGCACTAGTTTGCACAAACTACAAACTACTTTGCCGCAAACCACAAAACGTGCAAAACCATCATTTAAATAGGGTGTCTCCAACAGTTTTGCACCTGCCACCAGTTACGCAATCGCTCTTGTTAAATCACCCGCAAACCATGGTTCAGCCCCTCGCGCAAAATTCCAGTTTGCGAGCGCAAATTACTGCACGCAAAATTGGATCTTGATAAATCCGGCCCACAGTGTACACCTTACCAAATTGGGTAGTTATTAGAGAAGCTGTATGCCAGGGGATTCAGCCTCCCACATACCTCAAGCACATTCATCCAAAGGTGTGTCTACCTCACAAGACCTTTGAGATGTTGGTGCTGTCACCAGTTTAATGTCACAACATCCTGTTATTTATGGATGTGATTGTATCTTGTCTGCTGCATTCTGTCTTTTATAAGTTGTCTTAGCAGTGTTCCAGCTTTGGGGTGAGTTGATCTTTTCCTTTTGTCATATTGTTAGTGATTCAGAGCATGAAACTCTGCAATAGAAAGATACCAAGGGAGGTTGGAAAGAGAAGATATGGTTACCAGGATTATAAAGTAGTTCACAGTTCTACTTGTCTTTGAGAAACTTAAGTCAAGGTGTAAGCAGGGCTGGTAAAGGGGGTTTACCAAGCTTTTGACTGGACTGCTGCTGACAGACATGGTGGTAGTGGAGGTTTTATGATTGATTATTCTCAACGCTGTGCCCCAAGGAAGATTTTTAGCAAAAAATTTGCAAGATAACCTTTAAATCTACCTGGAAGGAAACTGGAATTCCCAATGAAGTCTTCTGATTACTGTCCAAAGCACATGCTTGAGTGTCAAGGACAATTTACTCAGATGTAAGGCTTGCTATTTCTTTTAGATGTCTATATACTTCAGAGCAGAACTGGACGAATACATTATCATAAAAATGTGCAGCTCCTGAGCAAAACCTTCAGCTTTTTGCCAAAGTTACTGAGAGTTAATCTTCTTTAAAAATACTAATGAATCCTGCATGGGTCAAATTTGTTTAAAACGAATTTATTTTTCTCCATTAAGTGGAAACTCTGGGCATCATGCATATGAAAATGGTGTAAATATTTACAATGTCATTGCAATTCTTCAGACACTGTATGTATTACAGAGCTGGACTGGGACCAAGAAACAACCTTATGTGATAAGTCATAGAATATGCAGAGACACACAGCATACTAGAGGATACATCTGCACATTGTGTTGTTTCAAATATTAAAATAATATTGTGTGTTAAAAAGGCTACATTTGTGGAAAAAAATGAAGCTGATATAATGGCAAGCATTACATTGGTTAATTGCTCTAGCCAGTTTGCTATCAATATTATATTATATTAATATTAATTACACTCAATAAGATACATTTTCTTCATTCTATTAACAATCAATTTCAGTTTAAATCTGACACATATATTTTTCTGTTATATTACATTTTAGATACATTGGGGCTTAAAGTTTACATACCCTTCCAATCAGCTGCCATTCACGAAAACAAAATGAATTTTCCAAACAAAAATTCAAAATCAATACTTTATATTAATAAACAATAATTTCGTTAATTTATCTATTATTCCTTTTTTGATTTGTTTATTTTCCTTAATGGTTAGGTATGTAAACTAAGAAGCACAACTGGCTGTATAACTGGTTTTCATACTGTATTGGGTAACTTTAAATACAGACTTGTGTGCTGACCTTACAAGTAATATCACTACGTAAGTCAAGTTTAAGTCTGGAATGTTGAAATGTTGGTATTGGACTATTTATAGTTTTTTTTTTTATATGTATGCTATTTCTATTTAGTTTACTTTGTATAGACTTACCCATTTGTCTTTGAAAAAAGTAATAATGACTAAAGATGCAGTAAACCAAAACAAAAAAGTACTTTCTTCTAAAGGTTTTCTGCATATTCTAAGCTAAAATGTAAAAGTTTGAAAAAAAGGAAATGATGGATTTGTCACCATATATCGTCATCCACATTAGGTCGTCACACATGGCTGCAATCAACAGGAAGTAGGAGCTGCAATCTTGCAGTGACCAGAGATCATTAATGAAGGACAGTTTTAATGAATGTGTTGATACTGGGCAAGTTGTCCATATGTTAAAATTTCAGTTAGTAATGTTGATGTTGCTTCCAGACATTTCTACACACATAATAGGAACATATGGGAGGGCGCCGACAGCCGAAACAGCTGAGCAGTTATTTGTGATAAAAGTTTGCTATGTGAGAGCTGATTCTAAAAAAAGTGATTCCATCTCACATTTTGCATATCAACTGTTTTTCCCTGAAGCCAAAAAAACTAAGTTATTTTTTGTTTGTTTTATCTAACGCAGTGCAGTATTTGAAAACAAAGGTAAAAAAGACCCCCTCACAAACCAACATACCCACTATTCTGCTCTCCCTACATGAAAATAATTCAAACGCGCTATCATCTGAAAGTCGTAGTATTGCATGTTTTATGGAAATATGGAAACAGCATGCTTGTACTTCAACCCTATCCCATACCAATATGCTATAATGGGGAAACGTGTCCTTGTGAGGTGAATAAATATGGGCAATTTGTTACTTCTGATGGGTCAAACATTTTCTGCTACTTCCTACCCTACTGTTGGTAGCTACTCTCTCCACCCTCCCAGTCTTTTCCTGTCAGGACATGCCTCTTCTTATAAAAATCCACCTGCATCTCTGCTCCTCCTTCTTACTCTTTCAGCAGCACAATATGCAGACAGTGCTATATTTTTACATATTTTAGGTAAGTGAAGGACAGTTAAAAGACAAAAAGAAACAAATAAACAACGGACCATGTTTCATGTCTTATATACTTTTTTTTTTAATTAAAAAAAAGTATTTATTTCTTTGTTTAAACAAAAATTCAAAGAATTATTGATAACATCCAGGTAAATGTAAGTACAATAATCTTAAACAACCATTTATAGCTTTAAATGGATCTTACCTATCCATTATATAAAGCATTGAAGAAAATGTTAGACTACAATGCTTTAAAAATGCTCCTAAGAGCATGTTTTATTTTCACCAATTATCTAAAAGGTTGTTTAAGTTTATTGAGGTTTTGGCCTGTAGAGTATGTCTCTTTCAAAGCCAAGTCAGTGAAATATCACTCTTGTTGTTTCTTTTCATGTTGAAAAAGAAACAAATGTAACGAAGGAATTTAAAATTCTTAACAGTTGAATTAGTTAAAATCTTATTTATGTACGTACTTACGGGTGAATTTTCTTTGTCTTGTCTAAGATCTGGTATTATGTGCTATAAACATTATGAAACATGATCCCCTCTGTGCAACATTTCTCCCAGGATGAAAGCAATAGATACACAAACACATATTTAATCTTAATCGAAACAAAATGAGCCAAGTCTTATCTGTAATTTCACCAAATTCTGTCACATTTTCACCCACTGAGAGCTCATTGTGCTTCATCTTCCTGCAAAGCTTCTTTTATGTTTGTATTTAACAGCAACAAAACATAATAGTTGTCATTTTGTTCCGTTCTGTTCCTTTTAATTTTCATTTATAATGACAAAAATTGACTCAACAACATTCTAATTGGTTCAGATCTACCAGTGAGCAAAGATTAGACATTTAGCCTTAATGATGCCATAGATATAAAGATCAAATTCAAATAATCATGTACATTTTTGTACCAGCAAACCATTTTGTATGCTCAGAACGGCTAAAGTTTATAGGTGTTGTGGGTATTTTATGACTTTTGCACAGATTCATTCATTCATCCAGACTTCAGGGATACTTATTTTTTAGAAAAGCACTGAGAAAGAATCAAGGTTTTTCTTTGTATGGATGCATTCATGCCTTCTCTTTTCAGTAGGATTGACAAAAAGTTAATCATTTAATTTGATTACTTTCATCTTACATATATAGCTTTACTGACATATGGTTCCTCCAATTGCCAAGTATTTTTCAACAGTAACTTTTTGCCAGCAGGTCACAGATGTTTCTTAAGAAACAGCCTTCTAGAAGATAAAACTAAAAGTTCTTCTGCATTAACAAGCCCAGCAGAGTATCATATAAGTTAGAACAAATCCTCAAATCTCTATGCTGTCAGATTATGGCACAAAGAAAAATCTAATGTAAGGCAAGAAAAAAATATTGTGCTTTCTCTAAAAATTGATGGTTATTCTGCCCACTTCTACTGTCTGCACATGTCAGCTTGTTCTCTGGGAACATACGCAATTTAAAGAGGAAGAACAGTGAAGGGCAAAGGTTCAACGATGAAATGTGGTGAGGTATAAATATCCGGCGTGAGAGAGCAAGATGTGTCACAACTCCCAAAGTGTCCACAGACCAGTTCTTCTTCTTGACATAAAATTTGCCAGGAGGCCTGGGGAGAGAGAGAGACAGATGGATTGAAAGGGAAAGACAGCAGAGAGATGGAGGAGTGTTTTGGTGCCCACTCAAGGGCAAAGTGCACCTTGACAGCCTTTCTTGAAGAGAGACAAGCCATGTCATATCTTTCGTATCTCTCTATTTTTGCCTGTTTTTAAAGTTCCTCTGGGTCCTAATGTTTTTACCCCTGTCAGTTTTTTTTTCATTTACTCTCCCCTTAGTTTCCATTTATTCAATGTTTCCCCAAAGCTGTGTCAATGGCTTTTAATCAATCTTACCTGCTCCCACAACAAAACATACAACCTAAGCATACAACTTAACCTGGCTGCAACAGTCATTTGTCACTCCCTTCTGCTTTTATGCTTGGGTCTTTAGTCACTTCTTTGTGGTTTGCTCCCTTGTGTTGCCCTTCATGCTTATGCAGGTTTGTTCTCCTTTACATTTTCCTTTAAAATTCATCTTGAAAATGAAGCTTTCATCTTCCTGTCTGCATTTGATGCACACTCAACAAAGCATGCAGGTTAATGTAAGCTTGAAAGCTCACATGCTTTGAAGGGTAGTAAAACAAAACTAAATTTAATCATAACAAAAGTATATATATATATATACATATATATATATATATATATATATATATATATATATATATATATATATATATATATATATATATATATATATATATATATATATATATATTCAAAGCCAGAGATGGCAAAAGTACTCACCTTCCGTACTTGAGTAAAAGTACAGATACTTGTGTTAAAAAATACTCTGGTAAAAGTGGAAGTACTGATTAAACTTCTTTACTCAAGTAAAAGTAACAAAGTACAGGCTTGTAAATTTACTTAAAGTATAAAAGTAAAAGTAGAAACCACTTTTTTCATGCCGTTGCCTACATTTTAATTGGATGTCTGCCAATAGGACTAGATCTCCATTGTGTTCATTTTCAATCATCTCGTCGTCCATACTACTATGCTAACGCCACCGCCACCAAGCTGCAATGATTTGCCGCCAATGAATACCGCCGAATCTATCGATTCATCTTGTAGTGGTGCGTCAAATGCAACGTAGATTCCCATCCAATTATATTGAATTTGGTATTGATGACGTGAAAAATAATAACGGTAACTCCATTGAAATGATTCAAAACTAAAGTAACGAGCCAATTTTTTAAAATGTAAGGAGTAGAAAGTACAGATATTTGTGTAAAAATGTAAGGAGTAGAAGTAAAAAGTCGCCATAGAAATAAGTAGTAAAGTAAAATAAAAATATCAGAAAAATCTACTTGAGTAAAGTAACGAAGTATTTGTACTTCGTTACTTCCCATCTCTGTTCAAAGCTACTCTTGTCCTTTTGACTGGCTGTAGGTGAAGCAGACATTTTTATAGAGAGTGCAACTCCTGGAAGTTCATGGTTTCAGACACGTGATTTAAAAATACCCTGATCAGAAATTGTTGCAGTTTACACTATTGCTATAAATTCTCAATGTTCCCAACCTCTATTAGTTTGTGAGACATGACAAAAATGTCCTTCCAGGCAGTGTTGTTTTTGTTGACGATGATGACGACGAAATTATTAAGTTGACGCTCCTTCTATTCATGACGATAACGAAAACTGATGAGATAAACTTGGATCTTTGATGACGAAAACTCATGGGGGTGTCGAGTTTTTTGTTGTGGGGTTTTGCCGCCGAGACTAGACTAAATAAAAATGTTAGCGGGTTGTCTGTCAGACATTTAAAATGCATCCTTGCGCTGTAATCTTTAGACAAGCTAAGCAGTATCAGCGTGCAGCTGCGTCTTGTTTGTTCTCGCCCACCTGCCATGCACCTGTTTATTTTTGGATAAAGACCCAGATGAAAAGGTACATAGATCTTTGAATATTTATCTCTCATAATCCTTGTTTCTATGTATTTGAATATTTCAACATTTTAGTTAACATATTGGTTTTTAGATCTTGATAACCATGGCATTATATGACAGTTATGTAGGTTCTCTGTACAATTTTATATATACATACATATATATATATATATATATATATATATATATATTTTATATATATATATATTATATATAAATAATTATATATATATTATATATATATTATAATATATATATATATATATATATAA